>NW_017731367.1:3440057-3506696 GCF_001890085.2 Hipposideros armiger | reverse complement strand
ATCAATCCGTTTTCATCACAGCCCTACCACCATTAACTACCTTTGTCATCGGAGGTAAGACTCTTAGTTTTATTTTTTGAGACCTCCATTTTGTCACCTATAAAACAAATCAATCAGGCAAAACAATTCATTCATTAGGAGCGCAATGGTAAAAAGCAATGTTCTACTAGATTTGCTGTTTGTTATGTTTTCCTAAGTAAAATATTTGCCCACAATATGGTTGAAACAGATTTCTCAGCTTTAGATGGAATTAATCAAGCAAAAGTGCTATTTAATTTATGCTGATAAGCTCAGATTGTTTGATTAGATGTGTATGTGTATAATTAGCTTTAAATATGAAAACATTGTTAATTAATATATGAAGTTTGAAGAGATATAATATCTTTCAAAAGTTGTCTCATTTGCATAACGCTACGAAAGAATTTAAATTGCAAGACCACATACAACACCAGGGGAGAAGAATAAAGGGCATGTTGCAAACATGGACCAATTGAGATGAAATGATTGGTTTTGGTGTGAAAAGTCTGTAAATAGACTAGATTTTCCTGTCTAGCCCTTTTACATATGCTGCAATGGAGTCAGGAAAAGAACACAATTGTTATAGCCTATTTGTTACCACCAGGGGACAGTGCAGGATTGCAAATAAAGCAAAAATAGTTTAACAAGCAGGGTAACAGACACAAAATGTACTCTGCTGGTTTTGTTAAGAGAATGTAGCGGGGGCATAATTCTAAGACTAAGTGAATGGGCCTTTCATGCTTAATTCTTGTACCACATGATAATGATTAGAGGAACTGCTGTGGAGAGATTCAATAAAATTTGTTCTGCTTCTTCAGAAAAAAAGTCAGACTATAATTCTGAAAAAAAAATGTATTGACATAAGCCTCACTTTTGGATTACCTTTTCCTAATGTGGATGTGTTTCCAACTAATATCAGTTGCAACTTTGGTCAAAGCTAACTGACCTGATATGACTTGACCGACAGTAGCTGTGGATTTTATGTATCAGTTTAAACAACAGTTTAAGGAAAGACATAAGTAAGGGCAGCTGCCGGGAAGGCACCAACAGTTAAAGGCTGAGACCGCTAGTGCTGCAGGAAATAAAAAAGAGAAGGGGAAGATAAAGTGTTTGAGGCGGACTCATGAGGCTGGAAAGCCTGTGCTGACCAGCAAGGGAGGCAGAAAGTGGACAGGACAGGCTGAAAGGCAGAGGGGCCGTGAGGGGCAGA
The DNA here is from genome assembly GCF_001890085.2 of Hipposideros armiger. Taxonomy (NCBI): domain Eukaryota; kingdom Metazoa; phylum Chordata; class Mammalia; order Chiroptera; family Hipposideridae; genus Hipposideros; species Hipposideros armiger. The sequence goes on along the minus strand of NW_017731367.1, from coordinate 3,505,468 downwards.
GGTGAGCTGGCACGGGGGATGTGTGCAGCAGGCAGGACCATTGCCCAAGGGGAGAAAGTTTCACTGTCGGGAGCAGGACGGGGGAGGTGAGGGGTGTGGGTGGGGGGAGGGGTCTGAATTATGGGTGGCTCAGAGTGCCAAGGATGAAGGCTATGGCCAGATGAGGCCAGGTGACAGTGGCATTGGGCAGGATGCAGGTGGGAGAGGACTGTTCATAGTGTTTCTGAACCTCATACTGGAGATCCAGGCTCAGTCAACACTTTCGGATGCTCACATCTGGTCAAGTCAAAGAAAGGTCTCACATAAAGCAAGCTTCAAAAACAGACATGCCGTGAAGGACGAGTCAACTGCGTTCCGCTGCCTCGTGAAACGGGAATATATTTCAGTGCCCCCCACGGCCCCTCTCACCACACACAGCGATGCAAAACAAAATGATGATCTATTAGTAATATGATATTTCACGTATTTCACACAGTACAGCAATCACTTTGTTCTCCCTCTCTCCAAACCCCCAAACACTCCCAATACCCACCCCACTTGTTGTTTCTGCTTCTTGCCCCCTCCTCCATCTCTGGGCTCCTCACAGGATGAGTCAACTTAGCCTTTCCACATCCTGTTGGGTTTCTTTCCTCTGTAACCATTACCAGACTCTCCACAACTGACGAGAACTTGGATCTGAGTCAAGGCAAGTATGTCACCTGCCGTGTGGCCAGCACTGTTGATACTTTTCATTGTCCGTCCTGGCTAGACAATATTTTACATGTAAGGCTTCACCTATCTCAATACGATTCCTTCTGGCCCTAGCGTTTTGCAGAGACCTCTGCTAAAATAATAGCACCCATAGGACAAGACTGCTGTGGCTTTCCTCAGAGCCCTTTATTGCCACTCCCCCCGTCTTAAGGACATGGCTTTTCACATTGATTTTTCTGCACTGGTGCCACCACTTCTCGATGGCTCAGGCGACATTCCAATTGGAGGTAATAACCACGTTAACATTGCAGCGCGGCGATGGCTCACAGGTGCAAGTGAGCAGCAATCTGGTCCATATAGCGCCTTTTAAAGGATGACTAGGCATTTCTGTTGACTGTTAAAGTGTCCCTACTACATCAAGACCAGTTGGAGTTCCCTCAGCTTGCCAGCTTTCAAATGACAGCATGCAGCTTGCAGTATGTTTTCCTTTTAAGCTTGGGGAGGATGCAATTTATTTGGAGTGAGATTTTATTAATCTCTTCTGACTCCATTCTTTTTCCTTCACATAATTCAAACACCTGGAAGGGCACTGTGGGATGGCTTTTCCTTTGCAGCATAAAAGAGGTGGTGGAAACAAGAGAGGGTGAGCTGGATAAAGCCTAAGCCAACCTGGACCCAGGTCCCAACGAGGACCCACAGCAGGTGGGGCTGGGTGGCGGTGCGCTCTGCCCAGGTAGGGCAGTGAGAAGCCGAGAGAAGGTCGGGAGGGGGCACTGAGTGTCAAAGGGGCATCCTTGTCTCCTGTCCCCATCTCACACCTGCAGTGGGGCCAGCAGAGGGAACAGGGCGGTGCTGGGTCCAAACCCCCATCAGCTCCCTGCCCAGCAAGAGGGACCCTGGCTGGCTCCGGCACAGGTTGTCGCCCTGCCAGTGGTTGACCTCCAAGGGGTATGTCTGCCATTCACACCACCAAGGAACCACTGCCGTCCAAACAGAGGGGGTCATGGGAACAAACTGAGTGAGCTCAGGAACCCTGAGCCAGGCAAGGCCCCTCACTCATGTGCAATGTCACCAGCCAGGAGTCCTGAGAGGGAACGCCCTGCCTTGCTCCAATGTCACTCGCAACAGGAGAACCCACCTTGCCTGGGGCCTTGTCATCTCCATGAGGAAGTGCCTTTGGAGAAAGGGAGTAAAGGAAAACTCGGATCCGACTGGGGCGGGCTTGAGGATGGCAGGCACAACAGAACACATTGACGTGAAGGGAGACAGAGAGAGACAGGCTGGGATGAGGCATATTTATTTTAAAGCGTTGGCTCACATAATGGTAAGGGCTGGCAAGTCTGAAATTCTCTGGACAGGCTGGCAGGCTGGAAAGTCTGTGAAGAGCTGATGTTGCAAACCAAACCTGAAAGCCGGAGGAGGCGGAATTCTGTCCTGCTCAGGGGAGATCAGTCTTTGCTCTTAAGGCCTTCAGCTGATTAGATGAGGCCCACCCACATTATGGAGGTTGACCTGCTGTACTCAAAGTCTACTGACTTAAATGTTAACCCCATCTAAAGAATATACCTTCCCAGTAACATCTAGACTGGTGTTTGACCAAACCACTGGGTACCATACCCTGGCCACATTGACACATAGAATTAACCATCACATCAAGCAAGCCACTTTTTGACATTTTTTAATTTAACGAGTCACATAATCTCTGTCTGAATTTTCACACTTTTCAGATGTGGGGGGAAATGAGTAAAGGATTTTGCAGAGGACCAGGAGGGTCGGTTCACTTTAAGATGAGCTTGCTCTCAGCTGCGGCCTGCTGGTGTATTTTTCAGATTTCTATTTTGAGAGAGTGTAAAGGATCCATTTGCATTTTTATCCTGCACACCATAAGAAGGCTGCCACCTCCAGGGAATAAAAGGACAGCCTCGGTTTTATCGCGAGCACACATCCATGCTGGCAGCCTAGGCTGAAATGCCAGCTTCACCCTGAAATGCCTCTCTATTAAGAAGCTGGGAATGTGATTTTGGGGACCAAGGCTGCCTGGTAAACACCATAAAGATTTTCAGCATCTGAGCGCTCACTTTGGGGCTCTCCTGTCCCAGAAACACGTGGTCTGCCGGGGTGGTTATCGTTTCAAGTGTCTCTCATTCTTGCAGGATAGAGTTCCACCCTAGAAGCCTGAGGACCTCATGTCACTGGACAGTCCACTGGATGACACCTATTTTGCTTACAAATATAATGGCACAATGTAGGAAGGAGAGCCTTACAAGAAAACATAAAAACCTAGCACTCCACCGCTAGTAGAAGAGTGAGACTCCGGACACTGACAGCAGCCAGTGCTGGAGGGGACGTGGCGCAAACGGGAACCCTCTCTCATTCATGCTGGTGGGGATGCCAACTGGCCCAGCCTCGCGGAAGATGGTTTGGTGGTTTCTCACCAAACGGAACCTACTTTTACCATGTGATTCAGCGTTGGTGCCCCTTGGTATCTACTCAAAGGAGCTGAAAACTTATGTCCACACAAGAACCTGCACACGGATGTTCATAGCAGCTTTTTTCATAATTGCCCAAACTTGGAGGCCAGCACCAAGTGCCAGACACAAAGCGGAGCCTCCTGTTGTTTAATATATTTATGGGGTGGGGGTTGTTTTCTTATCATCGCAGCCCTCTAAAGCTTGGGGCCAAGGACGAGGCTCCCCTGGCCTAGATCAAAGGCAGAATCCATTAGCAACTTGGCGTGAGAGCTAGACAGGTGGGGTCCTGGCACAGAGGCCAACTGAAAAAAGCGAGCTTCTGCGGCCGGCAGGTGGCGCTCGCTCTCCAGACAGAGGCTCCGCTCAGCTCCTGGCCCCCTCGGGTCCTGGGGAGCTCCCCAGCCCAGGGTGCAGCGTTCTTAGCGGGACAGGAATGTGGGGAGGGGGCAAAGCACCATTCAAATGATTAACTCGTTTAAATCCCTGCTGGACTTCACCGTGAAGGGGCTGCCCAGCGCCCCTGAAACTCCCAGCGGGTCATTACAGGCCCCTCCCGCCTGGTTCACTTCCGTGCCCGCCAGAGAAGGGGACCGGCAGGAGATCACCAATGTGATCTGCCCAGCTCACTGCCCAGTCCTGGGGTCCCTTGAAAGATATGCGGGAGACAAGACTTTAAAAGCAAAACAAAACATTTTAATTGGAAGGCAGGGGTCCCTATAGGGCCAGTGGGGTTGCAAGGTCAAGCCCAAAGGGTGCCCATTCCTTAGCAGATGATCCAAGAAAGCCGTGCGCTGGATGGGCCCTCGAGTCCTGTGAGAGAGCCCAGGCAGGAGGCCAGAGTCGGCGGAGCCCCCCACCCCAACAGAAAGGCAGTGGGGACGATCGGAATAACGGCCACGGGGTGCCGCTGCGCGCCCGGCACTGCGCATCTCCTTGGAGGCCTCACGCAGCCTTAGGAAATGCATCCTGTTATCACCACCCCGCGTTACACGTGAGCTCACCAGGTGTCGAGAAGCTTAAGGACTTGGTTACATGGCCCAGGTGGGGTCCCAGCCCATCCTCGTCACAATGACCATTCTCCTGAACACAGGTGGGGAGAGCCACCCCCCAGGCAACACCACCAGCAGCAACAAACCCCAAGAACGAGCAAACAAGGCCTCAGTTTGGGCGGTAGAAGGCAGATGGGGCGCTAACATCCAGCCTCCATCAGCTTTTCCTTCCTGGATCGACTCCAGTCTGAACAAGAAACATCTAGAAACGAGACAGGCCGCAAGCTCAGCTTCAGGCAAGTCATCCACCCAACCCTTCCAACCAATGCCCAGTCCTTGAATCTCAGCCCTCCCCCAGAAACATCATGGAAATTCTGCAGCCACCACTTGGCAACAGGTGGGCTGGACCTGCCACTGAGTGACAGACGGACTGACCACTCACAGTGTAAAGTTAACCTCGCCACTTACCCACACAGACGTAAGTCTAAACCGCCCTGCACGTGAGAGGCGCACACATGCTTATTCACAGCAAATCTCCAGGAACGCCGACGACTCGGTCTCACAAACTCAGCAGCTGGAAACATCAGCGTTTTTGGTCTCCCAGCTCCACTGGTCAGAAGTCCGAGTCCAGCACCGGAAGCCAGGTGTCCGCAGGGCAGCGTGTGTTTCTGGAGTCTGGGGGATAAATGAGCTCCAAACCCATTCAGATTCCGGACGAGTTCAGTCCCTTGCGGGCCTGAGGTCCCCGTTTCCTGATGGCTGTCAGCCGGGGCCAGTCTTTGCTTCCAGAGGCTGCCCACATTCTTGTCGTGCTTTCCATGCAGCAGGAACCAAGTGAGCCCCCTCCACGCCTCCCCAGCTTCCTCTCCAGCAGCAGCGTCTGCCTCTAGCTGAAGAAACTTCTCTGTTCTTAGGCTCCTGTGATTAGATTGGGCCCGCCCATTTAATCCAGGATAACCTCCCTGTGTCAAGGTCACATCTGCAAAGTCCTTTTGCCACATCCTGTAACATAGTCACAGGTTGTAGAGATCACAGTGTGGACATGGGGGTGGGGGGTGGGGGTGCATCCTGCCCACAATGAGAAATGAGTAACAGCCATGACTTAAAAAACCATTTTTAAACAGGCGATACATGCCTATGGAATAAGTCAAAAGAGACAAGAGAGAAAACGGTGAAAAGCAGTCTGCCTGCTTCTCTTCTCTCTGAGTGACCCATCTTCCCGCCCCAGAGGCAATCAGGACCACTAGGATCTGTTTAAGAGAAACAACTGGAAAACTAGGGGAACTCTCAGGCTATCTTCAACCGGGTTATAATATAGTGGTCATTTCATGTCAGTGAGGTCCATAAAACCATCCCCCAAACCCACTGTGGGGATTTGGGTCAGGGACAGCTGCTCAGGGGGCGAGCGAGCCTCTGGGCTGCAGCTGGTGGCCGAGACTCAAACAGCAGCCCTGGAAGCCCTGCGCCCAGGCTGTCCCCCCCCCCCCCCCGGAAGCGAGCTTTCCCGGACAGAGGGTCCCTCTTCCATCAGCAAGTATTGGTGCCCTCCGTATCCCCGCCCTTCAACAGCCACGCTTATCAACAAAGCGCAAAACTTCAGCGAATTGAGGCTTAAACATGATCTTCCGTCCCCAAAGAAACAGCAGAAATCGGTCCCACATTTATGTGACTCTTTAAAGTAACTTGAGATGCCCCGACTGGATCTTCTCCCGTTTGTCAGTCCAGGGTGAAACAAAATCAAGAAAAAAGAAAAGCCCTCGCAAGCAGACTGGCTTGAGGGAATTCTCCCACACAGTAATTTCCTATTCCAGACAAACGGCGGCCTCAGAACTGCCAGGTGAAGCAGCACGTTACCGGGAGGACTCGGCCCTCAGCATCCTGGGGGAATTTGAATCCCCAGGGGCAGCGCCTCCAAGGACAGAAGTGTGTCCCCACTCACTCCTCACTGCTCAGAGGAGGTTCCGGGCAGACCACACAGCCTTGGGTGGGAGTTCTGACTCCTCTGTGATCCTCTGTCTCCTCATCAGGAGAGGTGGGAGGGCAGTTGGGCAGTCGTGTTAGAAGCGATTTCCTGCTTTTTCCTTTGCAGATTCTGTAGCTGCAGAAATCAGGATTTAAGAGGTCGGGGAGCAGTTTTTCACCCGCTTGCTGGTACCCACCGCCCTGCGTCTCCCGTGGTGTCACTCTTCCTGGTGTGTTCATGTTCCTCAGGTGCTGGGGATTCGTCCCTTGATTGCAAGGTGTTACCTTTGCCCCATCATTGCATTTATGGACGGACAGCCTCAGCTGAGTAAGCGCTGTGAGTCTGGCGGGGAGAGAAGAAAGCGTTCCCTGATCTTGGACAAGGGGCCCGGATGCTGGAGGGACCTTGGAAACTCTCCAGCTCTCCATCCCCAAGTCTCTACCAAGGATCCTCGGGTGATGGGCCTCCATTTAAAAAGAACCTCCAGGGGCCGGTGGAATGGCTCAGTTGGTTAAGAGCCTGAGCTCTGAGCAGCAGGGTCCCTTCTTCGATTCCCACATGGGCCAGTGAGCTGCGCCCCCCAGCTGAGCTGCCGCTGAGCTGCCAACAGGTGGCAGGATGGCTCAGCTGGTGAGAGCATGTGCTCCTAACAATAAGGTTGCCGATTCGACTACCGCATGGGATAGTGGGCTACCCACCCCAACTACGGTTTGGACTGGCACTTTGAGCTGAGCAGCCAAGCTATGGGCAGCCAGATGGTGACTGGACTTGGAGTTGAGCTAGCTGCGTCCTCCACGACTAAGACTGAAGGACAACAACTTGGCTGTTCCCCTTCCCCAATTCCCCAATAAAGTCTTTTAAAAATAAATAAATAGGGGGCTGGCTGAGTGGCTCAGTTGGTTAAAAGCTCGCTCAAGAGTGTGAGCTCTGAGCAACAGCAGTTTGAGTCCTGGCCCCAGCTGAGCTGCCACTGAGCTGCCAACAGGTGGCAAGATGGCTCAGCTAAAAAAATAAATAAAATAAATAAATAAAACCTCCACTTGGAAACTGCTCTTATTAATAATGAATAATACTACTAATAATTGATTAATAACCATCCATTTGTAATTACTCAGCTACATAGCTGAAGAGCATCATAAGATAACCAGTGTTAGAGAAGCAGTGCTATGATTCTAGCCCCAACAACAAAATGTCCTCATTAAGCTGGTCTGTCCTTGTCTCTGGCACATGTACCCCACTACTGCCCACATCACCTTACCTTCTTCTGGGGCGTCAGGAGGGACGGGAGCCTGTCTCCACCTGCCTCACCACCTGCAGTGTCTCTCACATCTGTCTCCTTCCCTCCCTGCCCTGCCCCACCTAGGACCCTGACCGTGTCACGTCTGCTAGTTGCCTGGAACCCCAGGATGTCCTTCCTTACAGCGACATGGCCACACTGCACAGTGGGAATGGTGCCCAGAACACGGCAAGACGCTCCACAGTGTGCCGAAGGAATGAGGGGCTGGAATGAATGAATGCGTGCATGACTGCTGGGCTCACCGTGGACCCTTTGCCCTTCAACTGTCCCCACGGCACCCACCATGGGCTGGGCTTGAGCATCAGACATAATGTGCTGACTTCGGCACAGAGAGACACTCCAACCTGGACTCTAACTGTAACTGTTCCCAGCGCCCAGGAAGGAGTGGGTTCAGCACCCACACAGGAGTTTCAGGACCCCCTCTTCACCTCCTCCTCTAAGACAACCCCCCTGAGGCCGTCAACCCTTGTCCCTGCTTTAGCAACCCATCACCCCTACCCTCTGGGGCTGCACTCTTCTCAGCTCAGCGTCTTCCCTTCACCCGTGCGACTGGCCGTGACCAACACTGACAGTGCCATTTCCACACGCTGAGCCACTTACTTAAAAACCACATGGCATCTTTCCTCTGCAGTCATCCGGGGCTGTGGCCCTACAAGTCTAGTCCCCTGTAGGCTCACCAAGACCCCTCCACCTTCCCCTGGTTTCCTTGTCTTCTGTGGGCAACTGTGGCAATATATACTCACACCCACACATATGTACACACACATGTACACATATGAATACAGCCACATATATACACAGCACACACTCACACATGGACATATACGTATAACCACACACATGCAACACACAACCACAACACCCACTCACAGTCATGCACTCACACACATACACCCCCATACACACACCCACATCCACACACGCGCACACACACGCGCACACACACACACACACACACACACACACACACACACACCCCTCCGAAGGGCAGTGACTCAGAGACAGCAGAGTCTCAAGTTCCTTTTAAGGAAGAGGAATGTTATTCTAAAGGTGACATAAACCACCCGTTTCTCTCCCCACCAACGAGCTGCGGTCTGCGTCCCTTTGCAGCGGGACCTGCTCCCTTCCTCGTGCCTCAGAGCTGCAGGAAGGGCTGCCTGTGCACAGGGGTCCTGTTTGTCCTGTTCACCTCAACTCCACAAAGCCCAGGAGAAGCTTTGAAAGGATGGTCTGTGTGTTACCCAGGGGAGTGACCAATAGCTCTTCACAACATTGATAAGAGATCTTTCTTATATTATTTAGTCTGTGGACACCCAGAGTTCCAAGTCCCCAGGTTGGAAATCACTGATTGAATAACTCCTTCCTCATAAAAATGGGAGAAAGGAGGGTCAGGGGGGCACACTGACTTTGTCAGAGTTGCACAGCAAGTCAGTGGCCATGATTGCTGCTTATCAAGAATGGGTTAGGACTGTCACCCCCAAACCACGCCCCACGGTTTGGCAAAGCTCTCTGATCCCCCTTTGAAGAGTAACAACTTACAGAGTGAGTCACTCATGGGTGTCCATTTCCACGAGAGACGCTCCCCCTCCAGGACAGCCCCCCAGCGCTCGGCCTTCCTGCTTAAGCTGCTCAGCACAGACCCCACGAATTCCCCACCAAGTCCCAAGAGCTTCTGGCCGACTCCAGCCTGCCACGCGCATCCTCAGTCCTCACATCCGCGTACTGGACACCCTCAGGTATCTGCATGGCTCTGACCTCACTTCGTTCAGGTCTTGTCGCAATTTCATCCCATCGCAGAGGCCTTCCTGGACCACCCTGCACAGGACATAAGTTCCAGAGGGCAGGGGGCTTGGGGTAGTTTGTCCACTGCTGTCACCCCAGCACCTCATGAGTGCATTGCGTAGATGTTTCATAGGTGTTTGCTGAATGAATGAGCGATCCTAGAAGGAAGACAAGACGACATTATGACCCGTATCTTACAGATAAGAAAAACGAGGCGTGACCAGGTTAGGTAGCTTGTCCAAGGCCACCAGCTAATGTGCCAGGGCCAGGTGGTGGGTGCACAGGTGTGTAAAGGTGTACGCACCTACAGAGAAAGGGGTCCCTCCAAGGCCGTGGGCTTAGCTGGGGTATGAGGTGAGAATGGAGGGCAAAAGACAAGGGAGACACACCGATCAGGCCGTGTGACTTGGACTTTGGAAATAAACTAGGGGAGCTGACTACTGCAAGGGTCTGAGCCGGCAACTGAATGCTCTCATTAATAAATTTTATAATCGAAAGAGACAGACTGGGGAGCTGACACAGTGTTTAAAAGTAGAAGAAAACTTGGGGAGCAATTTTGCTGCATTTCCTCATTGAGCAAGGTCTAAACCTGACATCTGTCAGGGAAGTGGCTGGTCCAGGTCAGCCTGCCAGTAACGAAAGGGCCAGGTCAGGTGGCTTGATTCTCCGGGTGCTGCTCTTGTTATCTGATGCACTGAAGTTTCTGGCTTTCAGCCAACACCAGCGCCCCTCTATTCTGATAGATGCATCCAATTCATTTTAAAAGCTCTTCCTGAGAGAAATTATGCTGACTTTCTGAGATGATCTGTATTAGCTTTCTCTTGCGTACCAAGCTGGCACAAACTTGGTGGCTTAAAGCAGTACACATTGATTATCATGTAGTTTCTGTGAGTGACGGGTTAGCTTGGTTCTCGGCTCAGAGCCTCTCCAGGCTGAAGTCAGGATGTTGCTGTCGGGGTGAACCCAGTACCAGGAGGCTGTAGCCCTGAGGCCCCGTTTTCTTTGCTTGCTGGCTGTCAGCCAGGGGTCACGGCAGCTCCTTGAGACCTCCCTCGAGTCCTAGCCAGGCTGCCCACTCACAACATGACAGGGCAGCTCACCTCACAGCTGTGTGCCTCTGTGAGGTCAGCAGGTTACCATGGAACTGTGGAGTCTTGGTCACATAATCACAGCAGTGACTGTCCTACCACCTTGTCACACAATGGAGCCGCATCATAAGAGCGAACTTCCATCCATCCTGTCCTGGCACGTTCATCAGGAGGGGACCACACACGGTGTCTACACCAGGGGCTGGAACCTTGGGGCCCTGTCAGGGTTCTGCTCCCACGCAGCTTTGTATTCCTCTCTTTTTAAATGGCTTTTCATTGGGATGCTTTTCAGTTCCATTTTTACGTGACTTCTGAGAAAGACTTCTGCGTCCAAGAATGTGACGTCCTCCAATGGGCCGGCCCTTAGACGGTCCCCAGCTGTTTACCGGTATTTCATTCGGATGTTTTGCAGACCCCACTGGGAACCTGGTTTTGCTGAACGTATTTTCTCTCCACCAGAAACGGTACGTTGGGAATGTGATTTTGTTTCGTATCATCCGCATCCCCAACTGCCGGGCGACAGAGAGCTTGGGGCTGCACAGAGCTCTTATTTTCAGCCCCCTTTTCTAGCACATTTGACCTTTAGCCCCCCTCCCTGGTGGGTGCCCTGAGGGGGAGGAAGATGGGTAGAATCAAAGAGCTTCAGAAAAAACGTCTTTGTCCACTTTGATGTTTTGGAAATTCCATGATTAAAGAATACAAAGTTCTTTTGTTTCTGGAGCCTTAATTAATGGAGGATCACCAGGAGGCCGACTGTGGGATTAGATCTACAAATCCCCATCTAGGAAGCAGATGCGTGGGCGATCTATTTATTTATTCAGCACGAGAAGTGTTTGTGACTAGGTGCCATGAGGCTCTTTCGAGAGGGGAGGGAGAGACTTCTGCGAGGGCTCCATCCGAGAAGGAAAGAAAAGCCTGCTTCCTGGTCCCTTTGATGCTTACTGCCTGGCTCAGGGTCCCACAGCTGTCTTTGTTCCTCAAGGTGCTGCCACCTGACCTGCATCTGATGATGGCCCAACTTGTCACCGCAAACCTCCCAGAGAATAACTCAGGTTACAAATGACTACGATCTGCTTATGTTTGCGTTGGTCTCTAAGGAGAACTGGTATTTCTCCCTTAAAGAGAAAAGGCCATGCACTGAAAGGTTACCCTATCATAAACCCTCTCCAGATATATTACTTAATCAGAATAATAAGTAATGATTTTAGAGAGTGGGAGAGACTGTGGGGGGAACAGCTACTCTAGCTCCATAAGAGAATGATTGTTACTTGCATAAATCTGGATTTATAATAAAATAAAACTCTGATGCTCAGATTGCTTGGGGATTTGATTTCCTGGTAATTTAATTTCCTGGTTTCATAAAAACCAGTCTAAATGTTGGTTTCAGCTCCTGTTGTTGAAAATCTTTCTAAAAATGTGATGGTGGGAAACAGAGAATTTCCTCTTGAAAGGGGAAATGTGGTTAATTCTATCGCCCTAATACGTTTACTGGACTGAATACAAGGGGCTTTAAGGACTTTTGTGATTGATACATTTGGGGATGTCTGCCCAGCTCAAAATGATGCCCTTAGGCGGTTGCGCTCTGGTGAGGTTTGTCCGGGCTTGTGTACCACGACCCTGCCCCCTGGCCATGGTGCAGAGGGCACCTGATCCCAAGAGACCCAGTCAGGACCTCTTCCCTGGGAATTTGGGACTAGAACCAATAGCAAGAGGTCAGTGTCTCCTGGTGGCTGGAATTCTGCCACGTGAACTTGAGAGCTGGGCAGCCGTTTCCTATACACCACGTGGGCTAAAGAAAGAGGACTGTTAAGGGAAAAGATTGAGATAAAGGTGAAAGATGGAGCGTGTGTTCGCCCTGGTCCCAGCTCTAACTCCGAAGCCCAATCGCATTTCTGCCTTTAGCTTCAGTGGGTCTCCCTTTTAGGCTTATAGCAAATTGCCCATTTCTGCTTCAGCCAGCTCCAGCTGCCTGATGTTACTTGCATCCTAAAGAAACAGTCCAGCCCCTGAAGCCATCACGCTGACCACTAGTCCCCTGGTCTGGCTGGGTTCAGCTCCCCGTTTCCTGTCCTGTTTTTTTTTCTGGTCGGTTCCATCATCTCCCGTCATCCAGACATGGGACTTCGATGCCACTTTCAATGTCTCCCTCTGTCCCCACAGCCAATCCGATGCCAGGACCCATGGATTCCTCCTCTCCGTCTTTCCCTTGGCCAACATTTTTTGTTTAAAAAAACCCACTGTTTTCATTTGAGATAGTTGTATATTCACATGCATTGTAAGACATAACACAGAAAGACCTCATATACCTTTCACCCTGTATCTCCAAAGGTAGCATCGTGCCTAACTATAGTACAGTATCACAGCTGGGAAAATGACACCGATACTCAGAGACAGAGGCCGTGTGAAGATGGAGGGGAGACGGGAGCGACGTGGCCATGAGCCAAGCGAGGCTGGAGCCCCCAGAAGCTGGAGGAGGCAGGAAGGATTCTCCCCAGAGCTTTCAGAGGGAGCTTGGCCCTGCTGACACTGAATCCAGACCTGCCCTCCGGAACTGTGAGTGAATCAATGTAGCCTCCTGGTTGATGGTCATTGGTGATGGTGGTCCCGGGAAACTAAACTTGCTCAGGTTTCATCATCTATGAAATGCTCTTATCTGTGGCTCTAGCAATTTTATCACGTGCGTAGATTCATGTGACCACCATCACAGTCAAGATACAGAAAAATTCCCTCACGAGGAGCCCTGAGCTTTTACAGCCTCAGCCACTTCCCTTCCTTCTCCTGCCCTTGTCCCAGAAAAATCACCGGTCTGTTCTCCAGCTCCATAATTCTGCCATGTCGAGTAGGCAGCCTCTTGAGATAGACTCTTTCACTCAGTGCCGCTCCCTTCAGCTCCCCACAGGTTGTCCCATGTACCAGGGGCTTGTCCCTCTTTATCGCCGTAGGGGCCCATGCTATGGACTGGCCGTGGAGTTTTAGCCATTCACTTGTGAGGGACATTTTGGTTGTCCCCATTTTGGGCTGTTACAAATAAATCTACAATGAACATCTCTGTAGTATTTTGTGTGAAAAGAAGTTTTCATTTCCCTGGGAAATGCCCAGGCGTGCCGTTGCTGGGTCACATGGTAACCGCATGTTTAGTTTTGTGAGATCTGCTACACTCTTTCCCAGGGTAGCTGGGCCACTTACGTTCCCTCCAGCAATCCATTCTCATCCTCATCAGCATTTGGTGTTGCCGTTATTAGCTGTTGTTGTTGGTGGTGTTTTAGCCATTCTGATAGGTGTGTAGACGCCTATTTCATTGTGGTTTCAATTGGGCTGATGGTGTTGAATATCTTCATTTGCATATTTGCCAGCTGTACGTCCTTGGCCATGAAATCTCTGTTCATCCCTTTGGCCCACTTTCTAATTAATTGGATAGTTTATTTTTTTATTAAGGAATTCTGAGAGTTCTTCTAGTTGCAAGTCTTTTGTCCAGTATGTGCTTTGCAAATATTTTCTCCCTGTTCGCAGCTTATCATGTCACTCTCTTAACAGGGTCCTTCCCAATGATGTGAAAATGAAAAGTTGTTCATTTGGGGCGGTCCATGTATCAGTTTTTCCTTCTATGGACCTGCTTTTGGTGTTATGTCTGAGAACTCTGCTTAGCTCTAGAGCCTGAAGATTTTCTCCTAGGTTTTTCCTAAAAATCGTATAGTTGGTTGTACGTTTTACATTTAAGTCTGTGATCCATTTGAGTTAATCATAGAAGACATGAGGTTTAGGTTGCAGTTCCTATTTTTTTTTTTGATCTGTGGATGTCCACAGCTGCTCTGTGCTAACTTTTAATAAGTGATCCCCATCTTTTCATTGTTACTTTGGTATTTAGCTCCCATAGGAGCCCCTTGCTGTGTGCATGTGTGGAGGGGGTGGGTGGGGTAGGGAAGAGGTGATGGGTGGGACAGGGTTAAAATTTTCTTGGATCAAATAGTACAACCTTCGACCCTAATTCCTGCCAGCTACTGCCCTGTCCCCTTACAGTGCTGTGAGGGTAAAGCAAGGGCATGTATGAGAAACATCTATAACCATGAGGCCTTGGCAGACCTGGAATATTGGATGCTACTCCGTGGGTGGCCAGTGTCATAACGAATCCCACTGGGTCATTTATGGTCCTCTTGTATTTATAAAGCATATTATTTTTCCTAAAGCGCCTTCACATACACAGCCTCGTACAGCCTGCCTTTGCTCTCACAGCAATGTATTTATTTCAGGCAAAAATATTGAGGCTGTTAATCATTCATCCATTTAATAAATAAATCAGCATTTATTGACCATTTTATGTGTGTGTACAGTGAAAATAAGAGGGAGAACAGATAGAGGAAGCAATGTTAAAAGCACAGGTGTTAACAGAAAGAGTTGGAAATGTGGCCGGTTATTCTTTTTTATTTTTTTTAATTAATTTTTTTAGCTAAGCCATCCTGCCACCTGTGGGCAGCTTAGTGGCAGCTCAGCTTGGGTCGGGAATTGAACGGGTGACCCTGTTGCTCAGAGCTCACAGTCTTGAGTGAGCTCTTAACCAACTGAGCCACTCAGCAGGCTGTGACCAGTTATTCTTTAACAATGACTCTTCAGTGGCCACAGACACTGAACTTTAGGGGTGAGTGAGCTGGCCTCAGGTAGAGCTGAGCTGGACACACACACACACACACACACACACACACACACACACACACACACACATGCACGCACCCCTAGGCTGACATACTGAGGGGCGGGGCTGACCTGGGAGAATTCTCTGCAGCCAATTCTGGTTTCTGGAAACCTGATTGTGTTATTACCCTGAGGGTGATTCTGTCTTTCTAGGACAGACACAAGTTAACTAGACTCACAGCGGCTGATGTATAAACCTGACACTGATTTTTCCAATAATGAGCGAGGTGACTGTTGAAGGGATGGGATGGGATGGCATGACTCAGCTTGCAAGGCTCACTCTCCTTCTGTCGGCTGGTCGCCAGGTCAGGGCAATGACACATTGCTGGGCGCACAGAGGCCTGGACACAGCTTGGTAACGGGAGGGGCTCTCTCCCCACCCCCCGCACCGAGGGCGCTGGGCTGCCTGAACCTCATAGTCACGCTTCCCGCACCCCAGCAGGGCCTGCCCAGGTTTGTGTCTAGATGTCCTCACTGGCTGACCACCCTTCTTGCTCCGACACAGTCTAGGACAATTGAACAGGTTCTTGTCGCTTGCTTAAAAACCCCTCTCTGCCTTGCTTCCCCCATACGACTTCCAGCTGGCACTGTACCTGTTCCCATACTCTCCGTCCACCCATTTTGGAGAACCCCCAAAGTTTGCTGCCTCGGTGGCTGGTGACATCCAGTGTGTGGGTTTTACAGCTCAGCTCCACGTTTTAAGGAAGCGGTGTTGTACAACCCCAAGTTCTGGCTTCAGGCGGACATACCGTTTTCTACGGATGCTGGCATCGACTTTCCGAAGTGAAGAACTGAGACTTCGGAGGGATGGTTTATAATGTACTTATTCTTTTTTTACTGCCGTGTGTGGGCCACGAGGAGCTCATGTGAATGCCTCGTGTGGAAGCGGCAGCTCTTCAGCAGGAAGAGATTCACGGGCTGAGAGGGAACGCCTGCAGGCCCGCACCGAGACGGGAGGCCCGCCTGCTCTGGAGGGGCCCACGTGCTACCGGGAGAACACCTCTCCTTGTTCACGTCCGATCACTCTGGCGCCAGGCAGCGGAAAACTACCCGCAATCATCCCCAAATCCCAGTGGATGGTTCCTAGGAAGGCTTCAGACTATCAGGGAACTCGTATCTGCATCCAATTACCGGTCACTCACCCCAGGTGCAGGCATTCACACCAGCGGGCTACAGCCCTATTTGCAGAGAAAGAAGCAGCTTCAAATTCTCTTTTACCAACTTATATCAGTCTCCATGATCACTCCAAAGGGCACACAACAGCGTCCATCCCATGTGAGAAGCTAAGACACCAGTGACGACGCAGAAGTCTGACCAAGGACACCCTGGAGCTGAGACAGAACTTGACCTTCAGTCTCTGGGGCCCACCCTCCTTGTGGTTTAAAATCCTGGATTCAATCAAGAATCACGAATTGTATTTGGTTGCCATGGCTCTTTCATCTTCTCTAATCTAACGTGGCCCATCCTTTTATTGTCTTTCATGGCTGAAATTTCCAGAGTCCAGGCCAGTCTTTTTTTTTTTTCAATGTCCCATAATTTGGATTAGATTTCTCATTGTTTTCTCATGATAGGTTTGAGGATACACATTTTTGGCAGGAATAGCACATAGATGATGTGTGTGGATCAGGGCACCCCCATCAGGAGACACATATGTATTTGTCCCATTATTGGTGATAATAACGACATTCTAAAATATACCTTACCCTTTAGTAAACAACCCGTGGAGTGATCTTTTGAGAGCATGTAAGTATCCTGTTCCTCAAAAGCTTTCTAGGGCCGCCCGAGTGGCGCGATGGTTAAGAACTCGCTTGGGATGCCAGAGGGCCCCGGTTCGGATCCCACATATGAGGGCCAGTGACACTGCCCTCCACAGCTAAGATGCTGAACAACAGCTCAACCTGGAGCTGGGCTGCCATGAGTCGCCGGCGACGGCGTAGGCTGCAGTCCCTGTGGCAGTGGGTTGCCATGGGCTACCGTGTGTAGGCAGCAGCCAGCGTGAGCGGCCAGCAGCCGCAGTGAGCGGCCATCCAGAAGCCGGCGACTGATCTGCCTCACCCGGGAAGAGCGCAATGACGGTGCCAACTTGGGCCAGTGAAGCAACGTCCTCCACAACTAGACTGAAGAACAAAAACGACAGCAACTAGTCTGTTCCCCTTCCCCCAATTCCCCTAGCACTGTTCCCATCCCCCCAATTCCCCAATAAAAAAAAAATCTTAAAAAAAAAAAAAAGCTTTCTACCCACTGGTTTAAAGCTCAAAAATGATCCGAACCTGAATCTAATATGAATAATTGTTACATCGGTGGCTACAAAGTGGTGATTTCCCTAATTCTATTGTTTCTTCTCTATTTATTAGCTGGCATTATTCCATGAAGAAGATCTGTCCCTCCCCACTTATATTAAGCATGATTTTGGATTTGTGAAAATCCAAAAAATTCAATGTGTTATTTTTTTCCATACTCAAGTCATCCCAAATTTGTATAGCGGGAGGCTCTGCAAGTCAGCTATTTTCAATGCCTCCATTCATTCCTGGGCACGTCTTTCTTCCTGATACTCTAGAATATTCCAGGCTGACCTTGGGCCTCCTCTGCTCCAGGCCTGGAATCAGTCCCTTTTCCCTTCAGTGGAGAAAGGTATTTAGAAACCAAGGTCTGGGGACTGACTGTGCTCATTGCATCTGGGTGGCATTTTCTTTATATCTCTTCAATGGAGAGCGATTCAAAATACGTTTTTTTAAACTTTTTTAGTTCATCCTGATGGTGCCTTCACATCCAACCCAACTTCAAGGGCTGGTCCTCACAGCCCCACACCTTCTATTAGCTTATCTCCTCCCACAGCAAGAATCCTTGGTTTCAACCCTTATAGGCTGACTCATTTGCCCAATCCTAGAATACACATGAAATAGTCTTATAATTACTACACCAATATCACTACCGAAAACAAACCTATTCATTCAATTTCAACATTTCCTTGTGGCTCTTTTGTCTTTAAAATATATCCCACTGGAAGGGTGTACAGTCAGAGTAAATGTTTCAAATGTCACCTGGATGATTATTTTTCTATGTGGTTAAGATATCAATTTGGAGCTGGAGTCATCTGGTTTGGTTTGCAGTTCATTGTGTTTGACCCCCAAGAACAGAAGCCAAGGAACATAGAGGAGTCACTTTATATAAAACATACATAAACAGAAGCTATTTCTAAGCGATGTGGAGATATAAGGTTGACGGGACTTAGAAGATGGTGATACTTCGCTTTTCCATCACTGTTCTTTTGAGCAATATTCAGAAAGCTAGGGAGATTTCCTGAATAGTCACACAATAATTGAGGGCAAAGGTGGATCTGAGATGCAGCCGTGGGTACTGAGAGAGGATCAAGGACCAACTAAGAACGGAAAAATATTGCCTGTGAAGGAGCGCAGAAGCACCTACTGGATGCAATAGACGCAGTCAATCAGTTAATATTAAAACCCATCGGAGAGTCAGACTTGCCAGACCTTTTTCTGACCGGTAAATAGGGCAGGAGTGGCTGGCAATACAGAGTCACAGCGAGGACAGTCTGGTACGAAACACCAAGGGTTTGGGTCATCTTTCACTGAGCTAATTTGTCATTGTGCCATTTCTTCTGGGACACTGCTGCCATTTGATTTAGAAACTGTTCTGACCAAGATTTAGCAGCTGAGTTGCTACTTTAAATCTGTATTTTCCCAAAGTGTAATACATAATATCAATTCAAATTTTGATTTTCATGTAATTCACAAATTCCATAATTTTTAGGCTTTGTGTAATATCTTAAATTGTGATCAAAATAATGCTAACCTACCCCAAAAAGTCACTGTACGTAAGACTGAACAGGTAATAAAATTAAAATGTCACATGTGAGTGAAACATACTTTTCTACCTTAATAAACTGCAGATTACTTGCATACTGTGAATTCAAATCTGTTTTTCTGGGCCTTGTCTTCAAGTTACCTAGCAAGGCTCCTGTCGGCAGCCCTGGGTTTCCCTGGAAACCATTGATAAGATTTCAAAACACTTCAAAACAATAACCGTTCTCTGGAGATGGTTCCTCGGTTGCCGAGGAAACCCGTCTCTTATTTTGGCTCAGCAGTGGAAGCAACGGAGATTCCTACGCCCGGAGTTAAACAGTATCTGAGAATTCTTGGAGCGGGGAGCCGACCTGAGTATGATGGTCCTCAGATGTTTCCCTCCCTCCACCTGCTGTCTGCCCCCCTCCTGTTGGGGGGCCACGTGCCCCAGGATGGGAGAGGTCTGGGAGGGATTTCTGCTCCCAAGGCCACAGCCCTCATCCCATAATCTCCTCAGGCCCAGCCAGAGATGGAAACGGTGGGAAAGCGAGGTGCGTAGTTTCTTGCTGCTCTCCAGATACTGAGTAGAAACCAAGCTCGCAGAGCCAGGCCCCCCCCCCTTCTGCTCCAGCCCACCTGGCGGTGTAGGTGGGTCTGCAGGGGGCAGCTGGGGTCCTGCGCCCACTCCCCAGGGAGCAGAGGGCGCCCAGCACCCGCAGTGGCCTCTTCCCCTGGCCAGGTCGGATGGAGAAATGGGGCTGCAGTGGGCTGGGGGGGGGCAAGTGCACCATGGGGACCAGGGTGGGGACACGTGGAGACCCGCCTGGCCATGTGCATCCAGGAGTGTCTGTGGCTGGGCACTGGGCCAGGGCAGGGTGAGACCTGCGGTAGAGACTCCATGAGGAAGGGAGGAAGGTGTTCCCAGGAATGTTCCAGAAGGATCTGGAGGTATCAGTGCCCAGCCACAGGGTGAAAAACTTCTTCACAAATAAATAAGTCCACTTTTTAGAGAAAGCATCAAGATTTTCAAGAAAGTAAAACTGTGTGTCACTCAGGCTCAATTTAGACAAATGCGTTTGACTCGATGTTAGGGATGGTTCCTGGCTCCCCCACTCATCTCTGACAGGGAGCATCAGGACCCCCCTACTTGACTGGGAGGGCAGAGAGAGCTTTGGGAGCCTGGCTGCCATTGGGCACAGAAGGTGACTGGGGCACGACTGAGCCCTGAGGACACACAGGCGGCAGGGGAGCGGTGGGGCGGGGTGAGCAGGGAAGGCTGGGAACGCTTTGCTTTACGTGGGAGGCAGTGTTTGAAGTAAGCCTGGAATAATACCTATGGTTTCTTACAATTGAGAAGAAAGAAAGACCACCTAGGAGCTGCGTGATGGAGAAAGCTGAGTGTCCAGCTGTGTGAGCTCAGGGTTTGTGACTGGAGACGTGGCAGGGGTCTGAGCAGGTACAGGGAGGCTTGGGGTCCCTCTGCAGACAGGAAGTGGAGCGCACACTCTGGGCAGTGGCTTAACCAATGCCAAATGAGCTTCCTTGGAAAAGTGGGGTGTCTTCCTTCTCCCAAGAGAATGTGGACAAAGGCAGGGCTCTGAGGAATTTCAGGCAGGTGGAGGGGGCTAGTTTGGGTCTGCGGCTTTTCAAATCCCTCCAGGTGACAAGATGCCCCCTGTGTAAAGTAGGTGGCTCATAAGCTGGGCTGCGTGGGTACCTGGCAGAAGTCGTAGGTAACACCTGGCCCCACGCCCCTCTTGTTGGAGACAACACCTTGTCAGGTGGGAGTAGGGCTCCTTCGCAGATCTGCTGGGAAGGAAAAGGGTTTGTTTGCTCCAAAAAGGGAAACGCATCTGGCACTAAGTCACATTCCCTTCACCTCCTCAAAGGTGTCTATCGCGAATCTCCCTGTGTCCTGTGTCATCAAGTTTCCAGCGACTGGATTATTCCCTCTAGCAAATAAACTAAAAACAAACACACGAACCGCCGCTGACCTCATCCTCTGCTCCTGCCCCGCTTTGCTTCCCCCCCTTTCCAGCTCAGCCTCTTGGAAGAGCTGTCTCTACCTGCCTTCTACACCTTCTCTCCCCCATGTGCATGTTCCCTCTTCGCCCCGTTCAGGTTCACGTCCACAGAACTGGATACATCGCAATCTTTGCTTCTTGGCATCCACTCATCGTTGATCCTGGGTGAAGCACACTAGTTCATTTACTTCTTTGGTTATTTTTAAGCCCCTGGAAACTCACCACCCAAAACCAAAACCGGCATTTTGTGGCCATGTGGTTGGTTCTCTTCCCTTCACGTCCTCCCACCTACCCCCACCTGAGGCTAGTCTTTACCCTGAACCCTGCCCGCCATCCCCTTGCTTTCCCTTCTGTAGAGTTTCATTACGTGGCTACGGGATAAAGGAAGCGTTCGTTTGTCCTCTCTTCCTTTGACGGGCATGAGGCTGTTTCGAGGTCTTTGCTGAGGCTACCAGGCCTGCAGTGAACATTCCTGCATAAGTTTCCTGTTGCGCATGAGCCCTATCTCCTGGCTTTCTCTCTTCCTGTTAGATTACTTTATCCAGAACCATTTTCAACGCACACATGTCCGACTTCCTCAGGAAGTGCACACCACGGCATTTCCGCCTGCTTCTACTGTCCTTACTCTCATCTGAAGTGGTTGCAAACTCCATCACATGGACATAGTCAGGTACCTGCCAGCTCCCTTATTGCGTGACTTGTGCATGATGCACACGATCTCACCACAAGCGTCCTGATGGTATAACTTCCCTTGTATTCAGATTCACTTCCGCTTTTCTTCTATATCCTCACAGAGAATTGGAAACAAGGGCAAACTAAAGCAAGTGGCCGAATGTGGTCCTTCCACCGCCCTCCCCGCCTGCACGTGCCTCTGTGGGTTCTCTCTGTGGCAGATTCATGTAGATTTGTAAGGACTGGCTATTTCTTGTTAATGCACAATGGAAAGATGCTCCTTTGGCTTCTCTAGAACGACCAGAAGAGCGCAGGATGTCTCCAGACATAACCGATGGCAAGTGAAAGGGAGGGACGACATAACGGAGACGATAAAAGAGAGACTGTGCCTGTGTGGCGACCCAGGAACGGCTATCAAGGAGAGCTCGAGCTACCGGCTGCTACAGAACAAAATTCCCCCAAACGTCGAGGTGGAAAACGACAGCCACTTTTTTATGTTCCAGGATCGTGTGGGTTGGAGATTCAGCAGAGTCGGATGGCTGGTCTCGTCTCTGCAACGTGAAAGACCCGAGTGCTGGAACCTCCTGGAGGCCTCTTCACTTACATATCCGGTGCCTGGGCTGGAATGACTCGGAGGCTGGGCTCAGTGGGACAGCTGACCAGAGCACTTCGGCGTGGCCTCCGTGTGGCCCGGGCTTCCTCAGAGCATGGCGGCCTCGGAGGACTCAGACTTCTTACATGGCTGTCAGGACTTCCAGAGCAAGGGTCCTTGTGGACATGACACAAGCTATGTGGTCTCCCGTGTCCTGGCTTCAGACATCACACAGCATCACTTTTTCCATACTCACCTGGTCGAAGCAGTCACGGTCCTTCTAGCTTCAGTGAGAAGGTGAAGACGCTTGGGTGGGAGTGGCTCAGCGCCATTTTTAAAACTACAGATAACAAGGGAAGAACCTGAACCTGAAAGACAGGGCAGCTCTGCATTCCGGGGATCTCAGGAGGGAGCCCTGGTGGGAGGGGAGGTGGGGTGTCCCATCTGGGGACTCTGAAGACTTACCACTCAGTTACATTCTCCCAGCACATGAGAGCTGGGACCCTGCACCGCTCCCCTATCGCAGCCACATATGGAGAAGGGCCGACTGTCCAGACACAAAACTGCTCAGTGGTCCAGGCCTCAAGCTCTTTAAATGTCCTCACCATCTGTCATTTGGGCTTGGCAGCTCGTCCCTGAATACGATAAAATGAGCTGGGGATAAATCCATTCTAATGAGAAAGAAGAGACTCTCTGCTAACCCTAGTAAGATAGTGTTTGGGACCCACTGGCTTTTCAGTTGGAGAGAGGGAAAAAGCCGGGGGAGCTGGCAGAGGGGTGACGCAGACTGACGCAGGAGGCGCCCAGTGGCCTTGATGACGCTGTGGGACCAGGAGCAGGGCGGGACTGGTGGCTTCTTAACTGTGAAAATGGGGAGGAATGCCTGCCTGGACGATGTTATTCCAAAGAGAAAATAAAAATGTGATGCGAATGCTTAGTACGAGAACTTTATAGTCTTCATTTTGCTGTTTTTTTAAGGTGTGAATCTTTCCCCCATGGGGACCATTTTGAGAGAGAGATCTGGGATCCAGGTCCAGTGTTGGGGACAAAAGTTCTGCATTGACAGCATTTTGATGTCCCCATTGTCCCCCTCCGTGCTCCGTGAATGTTTACACATCGCTGCTACCATGGTCATGGCGTCTGGCTTGGGTCTATCTCTCTGCCCCTCACTGTTCCAACAGTGACTTTGCTTTAGAATCCCCTCAAATCAGTGGATGACAAAAACTGGTAAACAAAAAAAAACAAAACAAAACAAAAAAACACCAAACTCCCAATCATGTCCTTAATTAGGACTTGCTGCTTGAGGTAGTTTCTCATGAAAGGCACAGGAACCACCTACTTTATACACATCCTGCACGGCCCCCAGGAGGGCTGGCCCGCACGGCAGTTAAACAATGCTTCTCAAGTCTTTCTTTCCTGCAGAATTCCTGGGGAGATTTTCAACATTTTTCACAAAGATAACTGCATTACTAAGAGAGAGTTTTTACATTGCTTTCCTTCAAAAAAACACCTTGGAAAATCATTCTTTTGATACACACTGCATCTGTCTGAGAGAACGACCACACAGCACTATGTTACTGTGCAGGCGGGGGTAGAGCGCTCACAGGCCAGACTAGCCCATGTTCATCACAGGATTCAGACAGATCTGGGCCTGTCTCCGTGGCCCCTGAGCAGACCCCACCAAGGAGACATTTGCTGAGAGCCTTTGGATCTTTCTGGGAAATAAGTCCTCCTAAGAGGAAGGAGAGTGGAAGGGGGCAAAGAGTGGCCCAAAGCCAATGACCCAACTTGGGAGGGGAGGGGCCATTATGATTCAGGACAGTGTCTGTTCCACAATCTGTTCCACAGCCCAGCCCACACAGACTTGTGTGTCTTAGGAGGAGGATCCCAAAATTAAAAAAGCGACAAGGAATGAGCAGACTTACGGTTTCACTAACCTTCTCCCCTTTTGTACTGTTGGCCATGGTGGGGAAAGGATGTGGAATTGGTGGCTTTGTAGCCTATCCATGGAGGTTTCGTGGTGACCTCAGCTGCTTTCCTGAAGGACTGGTGGCTTCAAGGACATTGCACAGCAGATATCCCAACAGGGAGTTGGAGTCAGGGCCAGGTGTCTGATACCTACCTGTGGCTTGGCATGTGCAGACAATTCCTGGGAGCTATGCATGGGGTGATTTCTGCATCAAGCTGCCCACAGAGCTTGATGAGATGGGCAAGATAAGAAGTGGACCAGAGGTGATCAAGACCCGGTGAGCAGACCTGCAAGGAGGTAGGGAGGTGGATCATGGACGAATCCCCTGACTTGAAAAACAAGCAACAAATCAACACTGACCAACTAAAACAGACAGGTCCAATTTCTCAGCTACTGAAGTTGCAAAGATATTTTAAAATGACAGTTCCAAGGGGGAGGTAAAACCATTAGGTGAGAAGCTGATGAGGAACTTTATAATGGATGCATCAGGCTGGCAACAGCTGATCCCGCTCATCTATCTTAATGTCGCCAAAGATGGGACAGCCAGGTATCATGTGCCTCCTGACGCTCTACAACAGGATGTTCACAGCGCCCCATGTGACATAGTGCTGTCTATATATTGAAGCTAAACTCAACCGAGACTCTAGATCTAACTATCCATTCACAGGAAACAAGAGGTTTAGAAGAAATTTAAATGACACCGAAATGACTTAGCCAGCCAAATCCAGAAGTGAGACATTCTGTAGGGCAAATGACCTGGAAAATCACCAGATTGCTTCCAACAAATACCTGGCAAGGAAAAACCAGAGGAGAAAGAGGTGAAACTGTTAAGAGTACAAGAGAATTAAGAGACATATCAGTGAAAAGCCATGAATGGCGCCAATGAGCCATAAAGGCCAATTCCAATTTTCTGAGACAATCAGGAGAAACTGGAGATTGGTAATTAGGTAATATGAAAAAATTATTGCTAATATTTTGAGCGTGACAGTGGCATTGGATGTGTGCATTTAAGGTTTGATCACTTATTTGTTAAAGATAAACACTGAAGTATTTACGAGTGAGGTGATATGATATCTGGGATTTGTTTTAACTGCTCCAGAGAAAAAAGGTTTTAGAAAGACAGATGAAACACAAAGAACAGAATGTGGGTAACTGTTGAAATGGGGGATGGATACTGGGAGTTAATTATACTGTTCCCTATACTTTTGTGTATATTTAAAATTTCTTTCATATTAAAAGACAAAAAACAAACAAAAAAAACCCCAATAATTTCTATGGATTGGCAGAAGTGTGGAGAATTTTTAATTTCAGATATTGTATTATCCAGTTTAGCAGTTTCCTTTGGTTCTATCTGCAATTTCTCTCCTCAGTAAGTTCTTATTTTACTTGAAATTCTCCAGCATATGAGACTGTTTTAAAAAATAAAGTCCTTCTTGACTAAGCCCACCATGTCCCCCCATCATCTATATCTTCTATTGGTCTGTCTCTATGACTGATTTTTATCCTGGTTCTGTGTCATATTTTCTCACACCTTCACATGTCTAGTAAGTTTTGATTGGATATTAGACATTGTGAATATTACATTATGGAGTGTCTAGACTTTGTTGTATTCTTTTAAATTGTATTGCAGGGTGTGTGTTTTTTTTGTATTTGTTTTTGGCAGGCAGTTAAATTATTTTTGAATCAGATTGATCTTTTTGAGTCTTGTTTTTAATTTTTTTTTACCACAGGTTTAGAGAAGCCCTTACTCTTGGGCTACTTTTGTCTTTGACTAAAGCATGACCTTTCAGAGTTCTTTTCTGAATGCCCTGTTTAGTCAATGTGTCTAACCACTTGACTGGTTGGAACAGTGTGAGCTCCTGGAAATTGTTAAGCTTATAAATTCCAATAGTTGTTCTTGCCCTGACTTTGAAGAATTGGTCCTATGTGTGCACAGTATGGTTTTCACCCAAAGACGCAATGAGACTGGAGGAGAGCGCTTCAAGAGCAGTTGTTCTGTGTAGCTCCTTCCACTCCGGTACTCTGCTCTGCAAATTCTGGCCTCCTTGACCTTCCTGACCTCCAATCCCTGAATCTCAACTCAAGGAGAATGCTACGATCTGCTTCGATTCCCTCTCCTTGTGCTGTGGTCCAGAAAGTACCTCTGGGTGGAAATCTGGGGGAGGTGGCACCGCCAGCTGGTGAAATCTGAGGCGTTCCCATCATTTGTTTTCTTTCCCTCAAAATCTGGCACTGACTTTGGTCCAATATCTGAAACCTGTTGTTTCCTATGCTTGGTCCAGTTTTCAAGTTGTTCTTACGGTGGCTGAGTAAGTTCAGTACCAGTTACATCTCATGGCTAGTAGCAAGAGACCAACTTTACCATTTACTTTTCAAAAAATCCTTTAACCAGTATAGAAGTCTCTTCTACCAAATGAACCAAGGCAGAAATGAAGTTTAGACAAAAACATGATCAGTGTTTTTTTATGGCCAGTATGAGGGACGCCTAAGGGAAGACGTGACCACGGCTCACTATATTATTCCTTCATTTGTTTTCTTTGCAGGAAGAATACAAAATTGAAAAAATAGAAAAAAACAAAAACAATAATTATCCAGAGTTGGAAAGGGAACCAGTTCCCATAGGCCTGAAAGACTTTTAAAAGAAACTCAACCCTTAGAATGAATAATGAACAAGCTAACTGGTAAAGAAACAGAAATATCCTCGCTCCCCAGCCACCCACCATCCGTAAGTCCAGAGGACATGGTCTGCTACCCACATGTAACAGTATCTGGATTCAACGCATTATAAACACACATTGATCTCCATGGCATGCACAGAGAGCTTTGAATTTCCAGTAACAGCCCTTGAGTGAATAGGTGTGGGTATAAAACCACTTTTATTGAGAGTGTGAACTCAAAACAAATAAGCCTAGTCAAGAGCAGTGCACACGTGCAGAGAGAACTGGCAGTAAAATCCCCGTGCATTTTCTCTGCAGGAAGCTGCCCTCTCTACTTTCTTGCAGGCCCTTGTGGGCTTCTCTCTGTGCTGGAGGAGTGGTTGGCCTGGCTGAGGTGGCCTCTGACCTTCCAGGGTGGAAGGGGGTATCCTAGAAGCCATGCACATCAGGGGGGCAGCTGTGTCTCCAAAGTGCTGAGCCACCTCCTCACTGATTCCTACTTGCAACACAAAGCATCAAAGACTTTCCTTTATGTGAGGTTCAGGTTGTCTTCTCAGAGGTTAGACATTGTTTTGTCTTTCTTCATTGAATTCTGGATCTGAATGTGCAGCTCAGGAAGAAAACGCAGCCACGGAAAATGTTTGTTGAAGAGCAAAAGGCGGTAAGTGCGATGAAAGGCCATAAGTTACCCCAGAAGAAAAAAAGGAACTTCCATGAGCTCCTATTGGCCTGTGACAGCCCCTCATTTTGACAAAGTTGAGCTGTAAAGCCACAGGTAATAATATTAGAACCAAACACCTGCAGGCAATTCTCAGAAGCTTACCCTACATTCAGACCTCTGGCTATGCAATGGTTTATAAAATATGATGGCAGTTTGGTTCCTTCAAGCGGCTTGAAGCACAATGGAGGATGCTGCTTCCATGTGACGTAAAGAACGGTGAATGTGGCAAGGAGGTTG
This sequence comes from Hipposideros armiger, assembly GCF_001890085.2. Taxonomy (NCBI): domain Eukaryota; kingdom Metazoa; phylum Chordata; class Mammalia; order Chiroptera; family Hipposideridae; genus Hipposideros; species Hipposideros armiger. Next base: position 3,477,827 of record NW_017731367.1, on the reverse strand, counting down.
GCCGACTTCTCCAAGTAAAGGAGATGCTCACTTTTGGGCTGGTGATGGCTGGCTGTTTGCATTTTGGATACAATCAAAGCACCTGGCAAAATAAATGCTGTGCTCAGCTCCAATTTGGAGCTCTGTAGGGCTGTCAGCCCAGACCATTCATGCGAGAATTTGGGTGACTCTGCAGTGTGAGAGCCTCTTTTCCCCTCCCCTTCCTCCCCTCCTCTCTATTTCCCTGCCTACCACAAGTATTTATTGTGCCACCCTGCGCTGGCCACGGGAGATTCAGTGGTGAGCAGAGCCGGACGAGGCACTAGCCCAGAGTCTCGTGGGGGAGACAGATGTCAAGGAAATAACCGCATGAAAGATGGTGTAACTACAAAGTGAGAGGAATTCTCTGGAGGAAAGTGTCATGGATCTAGGGGGGTTTAACACCGGAACCTGCCCACGGCCGGGGCACAGAGACAGTGCTGGAGAAGTTACCCAGGGGAGGAGTGCGATGGAGGGGACCATCTCTAAAGGGGGAACCCCACTTGTGCCAAGGAGGAGCCAGAGAAGGAGAGCAGCCTCCAGATGTGACATTTCTCAATGTCACCGTCTTTTCATCCTGGCCTCGCTGACAAGGTGGCATTTTGGTCCTCCCATTAGTGACAGGAGCGTGCGAGGAGGGCTCTGCCAGACACCCAGTAGGTGTTTGTGGGCTGGCTTCAACCACAGCGCCTATAGCTCCCTATGTTTTTTACTGGATAAACCCAGTTTTTTATGCAGCTCCCACGGGGATGATTTAAAGATTCATAAGCTGTCATAGAAGGCTTCAAAATTCTCTATGGAATCGGACTACATGAAATCTACTCTTTGAAACATTTTAGAGCTGTGATAAACAGAATATTAATGTTAAAGAAACATGGATTTACAACTATCCTCAGAAACTGAAGAAAGGACTCGTATTTCCCCACATGACAGCTTTTGAATCACCATACAGTTATTCCCCTGGGTGATACAAAACATAGATCAAAGGTATTTGGGGTGATTTTAAAAATACCATCACGTGTAACCACGAAAGAGAAGCTACGATCTGAACTCAGACTCTAGTAATTTCTCTAGGAGGCTGAGCAAGTATCCAGGTATTTTGAGTTTTCTCTTTTGGAAACAAAGAAAATCTTACTCTTTTTCTTAATCTGTGGGTCCTTCTGCAAGGACACACTTGATAATTTTCCCCTCGTGTATTACTGATCCAGACAAATCTACCATGTGTAGGACAACCATTAAATTTTAATAACCAGGAGGGAAATTTTGAAGACTATATTTTTCTAGCAACATCTCTTTAAATTACAAGGTTCTCAAATTAAAACTTCAGAGTTAATGCAAAGAAGATGGAAGGTTTCTAAGGGAGAGGCCGCTCTTAAGTTTATAGTCATACTTAGTTTCTGGTGAAATATTACTGTCAATTAGTGGGTTCTCGGCCTTTGGAGAAATGCCACCTTTGCTAAAAAATACAAAAATTTCTTAGCAAAACGTCCCCCAGACATTCTGTAGAGGAAAAGGCGGCTCAGCCAAGAAGTTCAATGGCACTGTGTTGGGTGCAGTTTGGACTGCGGGCTGTTTGGGCTGCGTGTGACAGAGATGGACTGTGGGTGGCATGACCCCAGGAGGCTGGCTAGCATTCTCCGTGGAGCATGCTTTTAGTTAGGATGTGAGACAACATCACGGTAATAATAAGTCAGTGTCACTCCATCAGTCTCTGTAAATGGGGACCCCTTGCTCTTATGGTCAGTCACACATTCAAAGCCGTTTTGCCATTTGGTTCAAGACTCTACATCTCATCACTTCTGGCTCCACTGTCTTCCATCCAACGGCTTCCCTGGTGACCCGGCTCATGCCCGGCTCCAGCCCCAGGCCTCGGGTCCTCAGCTGGGAGAAACCCATCCGTGCTGTTCCTGTATCTGCTGGAGGCCAGGAAAAGCGCTCAGAGCAAAAGGCCTCCGCGTTGTTCTCACAGTGGAGCGTGAAGCGCCGTCTGCCTCAGGGCCAGGCCTGGAAGCTGTGGATGGCGGGGTGCCCTGCGACCTGCTCAGAAGCTGAACTTCACCCCAGTTTCCCCTCATTTATTATTTTCTTGTACGTCGGTTTTATTAAAATGTATTTTGCATTAAACTTATAAAGTTATTAAACTCTGAAACCTTACCTGTGTACAGTGCTGCATGTCAATTATGTCAGTGACACAAAAAAAATGCATTGCGCTTTTTCATCAGGAGTCCTCTGCGACCTCCCAGCCGTGCAACGCACTTTTATCAGAATGACACGTGAGTCAACATGAGTAATTATATTCATTTTGATTCCAATCGCACTAAGTAAGGAATGCAGGTTTGTAAGTTATAACCCCGGCTGCATTTGCACAATGAGGGTGTTAGGCCAGTTTTCAGGCTCAATTGACCGACTCATCTGTGTTTTCTGGCTCCCAGCGAAAAAACAGGGTCACATACGCATGCTCCCACGCACACTGCACACGCGGGGCTCTGCTTGGGGTCCGCACGATCTCCACTGGCCCCTATTCCTCCATCCTCAGAGGAGCTCTAGCTGGTCCACGGTTACATGGCCGCCCACTAGGGACCACAGTGCCCCCCACCCACAGGCTCCCTTGTAGTCGGGAGGTGACTGGATGACAGTGTTGTGGCTGAAGTGCGACAGGATTCTACTTGCGAGCAGCTTCCAGGAAAGCTCTGGTTTCCCTTTGGGAAAGAGGCAGTCTGAGCAGGCAGGCCCTACCCCCTTCCTGCTGCCTGGATAACGGACCCGGCGCTCAGGACGTGTGCGGCAGCCATCCTGACAGTGGGACAGAACCACACACTGCGAAGGGCAGGGCGAGGCCCAAGGGAGGCTGGCTCCCTGAGCGAGTGCTGCAGCCTGGACCCTCACCCACCCCGGACAACTTGCCAGGTGAGAAAAACAAACCCTTCCTCGACACAGCAGCTCTTGGCCAGTTTCTGCTGCACGCAGCCCGGTGCAGCCCTGGCTGACGGGTGGAGGCAGGAATGTCGTGTGTGGGATGCACGCTACGCAGCTGCGGCTGGGCAGGCGTGCGCTGGGCGCAGGCGGGCGACCTGTCATCGCCGCCAGGGTGCGGGCCCCTCCCGCCCACTTTGCTTAGCTTTATGCTGCAAGGTCCGTCTCTAATAATGCTCATTACCACTCTGAGTAGTGCAGTCTTTTATGCGAACATCATCTTTTTTCATAGCCTCTTGGCTAGTGGTTGTTAAACTTCTGTGGGTCATAAACCTATATGAGAATCTATTAAAAACTCCGGATATTCTCCCCAGAAGATGCACAGACCATAATAAACAAAAAAAATGAGGGCACCCTTTGAGGGTTTCATAGACCCCCCACTAAGACCCACCTGGACGCCTTGGTGAAAACATCCTGCTCTAAGCATACAAATCAATTGTGATTATCTGCTTATATACTTACGCCCACCGGGCTGGTTAACAATCTGCAAATTAGGTACTTGTTTGATTTTTAATTTTGCAAATGGGGTATTCGTTCTATTCCTTGGATACTTACAGCTAATTCTAAATTACTCTCATTTCATGAATTATTATCTGTAGCAAACAATATGTATAGAATTATGAAAACATCACCAGTCCAGAGCAAGAAATCAAATGGCGCAAAAAGATACACGATGGAAACCAAGTCTTTCCCCCACATGCAGATCTCCAGACCCCCAAGAACCCCATGACCAAGTGTCTTGGGTGTCATTCTAGGAATGCTTTGTGCATGGCCCTATTTTTTTTTGTTTTTTTAACAAAATGGGAGATACTATACTCACTGTTCTATTTTTTTCCACTTACTATATCTTGGAGCTCCTTTCACACCAATAACTATAGATTTGCTTATTCGTTTTAACGATCCAACAGTAGTATTCCATTGTGTCATGTACTGCAATTTATTTAGCTGTCCCATAATTATGCACACTTATGTTGCGGCAAATTTAAACATTACTCTTGGTTCAGCAAGACTGTGCTGTCTGCGAGCCGGCTACTGATGTATGCAGAGAGCATAGGAACTCATTAGATCTGCTTAACCAATGAAAATTAAAAACAAAAAGGCTGTTGCAAATCCTTCTCCATTTTTCATCATCTCCACATAATACATTCCAAAGTGAAAAATACAATTTTTGCTATTTATCGCTTTCAATTATGAAGATCACCGTTTCCTTCTCTTGCTGGGGTTTTTGACCCACAGAAAAATGTCACCTGGATATGACATTAATGAGGTCCAGCAAGGACCTTGGAGCCAGGCTGCCTGGGTTTGAATCTCAGCTCCACACATCATAGCTGTGTGACCCCAGGGAAGTTATTTAACCTCTCTGTGCCTTACTTTCTCACCTGGAAAACGTGGATAATAATTGTACCTCTCTCACAGGGGAGTCTCGAGGATCAAATGAGTTAAAAAATCTCTAAAGTTCTTAGGACTGTGACAGGCCAGAGAAAGCGCTAGGTAAATGTCGGCTGTCTTTAGTCTAGGTGGCCCTGGAATAAAACCTAGGAGCCAGATGTTTCTGCAGAGGTGCTGTCCAAGGTGAGGAACACTAGGAGGCCTGTCTCAGAACTCTCCTTGACCGCTGGCGCAGACATACTCATGCACCTGTGCACTCACACAGCACTCCACACAAACCTCCCAGGTGCATCTGAGGCCTATGGGGCCTGCACTCGTGTGCAGGAGGCACTCCTGCACGGTCCTGCCTGAGGACCAGCATTAACCAAATAAGAGGACCGTCCATCTGCCCACACGGTGCCTCCCATGGAGACAGGAGGCAGCTGTAAATCCCCACAGTCCTGTACATTATTAGCCCCTGAAGTCAGCACTGGGTCAGGCCCAAGCCTGGGCCTGCCTGTGGAGCACAGTTTCCAGCAGGGGATGGACTTTACTGCCTCTGACCAATGGGAAGCCTGAGGAGGCACAGGGCAACCAATAGGAAGCCCGAGGAGGCACAGGGCAACCAATAGGAAGCCTGAGGAGGCACAGGACAACCAATAGGAAGCCTGAGGAGGCACAGGCAGTCTTACCTGTTGCCAAGCACCAACCAGCCCATTTATAACCTCTCAGCGGGGACAGTCCCACAAGTCCCACTGACGTAGTTTGTGTCAGAGAAGACTCCCGAAAACAATTGCCTGGATTTTAATTAAAGTTCAGCAGGAGGTGACTGAAAGCAGGACAATGCATGGAAGCACAGGAGAGGCGCTGTGGCTGCTGAAGTATTCAGAAATCACAAAACACAACCCGCACCCATGACCTCCTACACGGAAACGGAAATCATCTACGTTACTTTCCTGTCTAGTGTTTTACCATAAAATTAAAAAAATTGAGCTCGTCCTCACACTTTAGGGCACCTAAGAATCAGATGGAAAGCCTGATAAAGTGCAGATTCCTGGCCCTCACCAGCATCTGATTGTAAAGGCCCCGGAAGGCCTGGAATCTGCATTTTAATACGCTGCCTCCCTGCACTCCGGTGGTCTGGGGTGGACTATACTTAAAAAAAAAATGGTTGCGCAGATTATATTTGAAAAATTGATCTTAAATAGTTGAATTCTTTCATTTTCTCAAGATGACTAGGCTGGTACCCACTTCACCTCCTCCCACAGCTGTGTGTAGGAGAAAATATATGGGAATCCAAAATAATAATGATATTTCAACCAGAGTCCTGTTGTGATCCGACTGACTTGCAAAACACCCCGATAAGAGTGAATGTTATAAACATTTAGATAATGCAAAATATTCTATTTTGAAGATAGTGACGCTAATTAACCGCCTTGTTTGAAGTGAAATACTATGCAAATCTCTTTTCATTTAGAGAGAGAAAACTGCCTGGCTACAGTTAAGGTATCAAATACTATTTTAAGCAGAGTTTTGAAATATGTTACATGTCAAACAGAAAATGAAGTTAAATGGAGTTGCTTTTACTTAGGTATGAATTTCTGCATGCAAAAGAAATTTATTCTTGTTTTGATGGCTGGAGCTATCCTGTGCATGGCGTGTGACACCAGACAGCAGTACATCTCTGTGTATTTTGCACAAACCTAATATTTGAAGAATGATAGCTATCTCCCAGGTCCTGGGAAAAATACATAAATCTCCCAGGTCTGTGTGTGTTATTTCTAACTAGGTCAAGTGTCCCGAGTCCCCAAAATGCATTCATCACCTTTTCCATCTTTAATTTTCTCATCTATCACAGGGAAAATGTGATAATTAAGAATACAGAAAGGTGTTTTGAAAAACGCCGTGGAGAACCGGACTCTGATTTTTCAAAGAGACTTTTCAGACACAATTGTATTCTGAATTCACCAGTTACACAAAGAACGCACCTTGCAGCACTTCCATTTGCACACACAGGGCTGTCTTTGCGTGTTTCGATGTTACAAATCCTTAAACTGACTCATCAGCGTGGATTTTACTATAGTCTTCATTCTGTAGACGTTGATTCTGACTAGGATCAGAGGTAAGACTGGAAGGGACTCAATTCTGCAGGTCCTTTCTCTTCTAGACAAGGAGGACCAGGGCCCTGTGACTGCCAGAGTTGCCAGGCAACCGCCCTGTCTGTCCATCCTCCGCTTCCTGCTTTATTCAGGTGTCAGGATGACTATTTAGGGAGGCCTGTGACACAACAAGACAGCTCTCCTGAGGCTATCGATGTTCACACAGTGTCTGCTATTCTCACCCAGGTGTGAGCATCCACACCTTGGGCCTGATCTCATTTTGCATTTGGGTTGGAGTGTAGAAACATGTGTGAAAAACAAAGCACACTTGCTATTCCAAAGTGTGAGCTTCAGCTGAGCTAAACATATGTAATATTAGAGTGGGAAGACCAGTGAACTAAAATGAGTAGAGATAGAACTTTTGAGAAAAAAATCCAGAGTGGACTCCCCACAAAACTTATATTTGTTTGATTAAAAAAAAATCACTGCAATCACACCCCAAGCTATTCAGGCACTAGTACTTAGCCTCGATCCCCCTTGCATTGGTCTGTAGTGGTCACTGGGAAGTGGTTCATTCAATCAGTCATTCATCCAAGAATTTACTGAGTGTGATTTTGAACGTACTGAGTGTCAATGGGCACTGTGACATCAGCCTTGCCCAGTGTACAGTCCTTGGCACAAGCGAATGCACAGCTCTCGTAGAGAGATTTGGATTCTGTCAGTGGTAAGGGCAGAGGGCAGCAGGAGATCCCAGGAAGGGCCTTTAGCCCGAATGGCATATCCAAAAACACTCCCCAGAGTCGTCTGATGACCAGAACAGAATCCTGAAGGCGGGCAGGTACATATGTGCAAGCAACAGAAATTGGCAATGGTTAATGCTTCCGAAAGGGACTTATTAAAGGGTGATTGGGTAATTCGGCAGTGTTGGGAGAGCTGAAAAGCACGCTCAATGCTGAGCTCCCAGGACTAGCTTGATGAGGAATGCAGCATCATATCAGACTCACCAACTATCGGAAAATGCCACGGCCGGCCAGGACCCCTCCCTGTGACTGCTGCCGCCCTGCAAGCCCATGCTTCTGCCACTGCCCTCGCCTCCTCCTGCAAGCTGCTGGTCTCCAAACAGAGATCCAGGTGATGGGCGCTGGACACACACCTGCATTGAACTGCAAGCGAACCTGCGAGTTTATGTTCTCTGGGCTCCAAACAGAGGTTGTCCTCAAGATGCTGAACACCCAGAAAACACGACAAAGCCACTAGCACAGTCAGGAGGGTGGTCGAGGTGGAAACAGTCACAGGCGCCAAGAGCCATGGAAATGGAAGTTTCATCTTGTATCTCCTTTATTTGTCCAAGAATCCAAGTCTTGAAAGACGCATGGATGTTTGTCATCGGCCAACATTTTACTTTGCCAGAAAAAGGCATTAAAGTAACAACTACTATGATTTACTATCATTATCAATGTCCAAAATAAAGAACATTTTAACACAAAAAAAGGGATGAAGGGCGTAATCTCAGGATCAGGGACAGTTATTTCGTTTGCATAAAATTGGCTTAATTAAAATCCCCAGTGCACTGTCCTTACTTTTCCGACTTTGCCTGTGGAGGTGGCAGCTGGCATCTGCTGCAAACACAGGGACCTCGGGAGGTGGGGATTGGGCAGAAAGGAGCACGTGTCGATATTTTAGAGCCATTCTGGTGGAAGGGGAGGGGACGAGGCTGGAGTTGCAGGTATCGGGGAGATGACAGTGACCAGGACTAAACCAGTAGCCCCCAGAGAGAGAGGAGAAGGAATGAAAGGTAGTTGAGTCGGAAGCCTTGATGGTTAGTATCACGGGAGTGGGCATTTGAGGGGCCAGCACCGTGGATGCTGTCCAGGCGTCTACAGTGTTTCCTACCTCTTCTCACTGGCTCTCTTGGGCTACAGCCTTTCAGCTGCCCCTTAAATCCTTCTATTTAGAACCAGGGCTCTAGGACACCGCTCCCCTCCCTCCCACATCTATGTCTTACTCAGTTTCCCTCCCCAACCACACTGTTAACCATCCTCCCCCCACTTTCCAGTAAAGCCATTCATGGATGCTTGGGATCTCCAGTCCTGACCCTGCCATCTTCTCAGAGGCCACTAGCCTCAGGCGCCTCCCTGCTTCTGCCCAGTCCAATGTCACACTGAGTTGACTGTCCCTCTTCTGCCGCCCACATCCTGGGGTCCTCTGACATCCAGGTCAGTCCAGTGGCTTTGGGCCTCCAGGGCCTCCTCCGCCAACCCGGCCCAGAACTACCAGTCCAGGTGTGTCGCCTCCCCCACCCCAATCTGCAAAGCCTCCCCCACCCCAATCCGCAAAGCCTCCCACTCCCTCTGAGCAGACTCCAGAAGCTACGCCAGGCACTCAAGGTTGCTCTCCCGGCCCACTTCCCATCCCTCTCCTCCCACTGGCCCTCTCCCAACTTCTCTGAACCACCCACTGGTCCCCAAACTTCATCTCATCAGGGACCTTCCCAGGCTGCCCTGCTCTACAGCCCCCCCCACTCCCCTCCAGGTCACAGTATATCACCTCATTTTTCATCACGGCACTTACCTCCACTTAACCTGACACTGAATATTGACCTGGTTTGTCATCCGTTTCCCCACTAGTGTGGGCTGCATGGGGACAGGGGTCACACCTCAGGGCCTAGAGCAGTGCCAGGCACACAGAAGCTGCTCAACCTATCAGTAAACCCCGCCCCGTCCTTTCAGTATCTTCTCAGGGTTTCCCCTCCATCCACCTCAGAACACCCAACCATGCTCGCATTCGAGGCCCCGTCACCCAGCAGGCTTCCCCCTTTCTCAGGTACTTGCCCAGTCCGCTCTGACGAGAGCCTTTCAATCTCCCTGGAGCTTCAAGTACTTAGGTGCTCCTGGGTCTGGACTTCCCTTACTGGAATACAAACGCCTACGGGGCCAGGAGCTGGCTCTCTCCCTTGATGGGTGCCCGTGACGGCCGCCCGGACAACACACACCCGCCGCCGGCCCTGCCGCCAGGCTGCCCTGCTCCCACTGCGGTTCAGGCTGCACCCTCAGTTCTGGTGGTTCTTTTGCTGCATTTGTACCTCCCTCCCGTCCCCCGCAAAGGGAAAATTACATTGAAAGTTGTACTATATACATATGACATGAGTATACAGGTTTGTTTTTTTTAAAGTAAACCTATTGCAATGGGAAATTAAGAAAAGTAAGAAATGATATTTAAAAAGTCATAGACACAACCAATTAATTTTTTCACGTTTCCCTTCTCCCCCGTTAGGTAGAATATCACAGCAGCAAAGCTTGAAAAACACCATTCTTGCCAACCTGGAGCAGAAAATAATAATACAAGCAATTCAAAACCAGGGGTACAGCAAATCTGGGTGATTCAATTTCCTTAGGGTGAGTTTTTCGTTTTTTTTTAATAAGGGAAAAAATGCATCATTATTTTCATTAACCTCTAACTGAATATTAGCATTTCGTTCAAGTCTGCATGTAGGCAAGGAGCCTCTGTGATATTACAAACCCTTGATTTTAACAATGATCTCTAAATCTCAGATCACTTTTATACCCATTAACATTTTGCAGCAGGGTTCATCCCTGTTGAGACTATGGTGGCTATGACGTCTGCTACTAGATTACGTTATTTAATGCATAAAGAGCACGTGTATTACTACGCCACAATTTAAAACTATCTTTTGGTAACTGCACATAGGTATCATTGCTTTCGTTTGTGACCCCAGATTTATTTTATGCATTTGGGACCCCAGGTTTATTTAATGCACCTCGTACGTCATTCTGAGGCATCTACGAGTTTTATGAAGCTGCTGAAGTGGGGTCCATGGCATAAAAGAGTGAAGAACCCCGGATCTCACTACACCCCGACTCTACTCCCTATTTGTCATAATCAGACACTGGGAGTGCAGGGAACTGGGACTATGAATTTTTTTTTCATATGAAAAATATTGTGATGAAATATACATAACGAAGTTTACCGTCTTCACTATTTTTCAGTGGTTGCGACAGTTCAGCAGTGCCAGGTACAACCAATCCAGGCTGAGCTCTGGAAGGAAATGACTGGGTCTTACAAAGGAAAACTACACCTCAGTCATGTGGAAATTTTTTTTTTTTTAAAGGAAAACTTTGGTTAAGTGCCAGTATTTCAAATGCTTAGGATTTTAGGGAAATGGGCACAAAACAGTAACGCCCATCCTGCACGTACAGTTCAGAAGCCATCTGTGAGGGCGGGAGTGGCGGGACAGCCCATCTCACCCCCGCCCCAGAGCACAGTTGTCTGTGGAACTGCCCTGCTCTGGCTCTGGGCGTTTGATCCTTATGCCATGGCTAGTACCGTTTTCTGTTTTTAACGCTGTTTCTAAAGTGGCACACGGACACACCTGGGCGTGGACAGAGCTGGGGACTGGCCTCTGTGCCAGCGGGGCCTGTTTGCCCTTCCTGAGCCTCAGTTCTCCCATCTTTGACACCAAGGTCATCATGAAGGTTAAATAACACAAAGCTTTCATAGACTGTAGGTGCAGAGCAATCACGGGGCACTTGGTGGCACACCCTTTCCAGCCCCCTCCCACCAAAGTCAGGTTATTTCTGACTGTTTTGGATGAGGCCCTTCCAATCTATTTTATGTAAAACCAAATTTATTATAGCATCAATCATGGACCAAACTGACAGCATTTCCCTCATGACAGGAAATGAATCATTAGGAAATGTAATTGCTTTTGGGGTACACTTCATTGAGTTCCATCTCTACCATGTGTTCCTCTGTGAACCCTTCTTAAAATGGAAGCAGGTTTGGAGGCACTCATTGTGGGACAGGTTTTCACTTATTTTTGACATTGGCGGTAAACACAGCACGAAGTTCGTTCTGTCCTCTCTGATAGCCACAGCCATCTGCACGCTGAGATGCATTTATGTGGGAGAAATGTGTGGCCAATTCCCTCAGGCGTCACTTTTTGCATCAGGTGCTGGGGCTTCAGCGATGACTTTAGACATGATTGCTGCCCTCGAGGGGCTCAGTGAGCCAGCTGACGGCAGGAAGGTGTTAGAGCTGGGACAGCGCAGGAAAGGGGAGGCTGAGAAGGGACGGTGGTGAGGGGTTCCAGTTGTTGGGGGGTGAGAGGCTCAGCCCAGAGCTGACCACACAGTAGGCCGCGAGAGGCACTCTGGGTCTCTCTTGTGCCTCATGAATAGGGGAGCAAAGCGATGGCGGGCGGGCATCCCGGTGTGGGGGGTGTGTGACAGCAGCTTGGCTGAAGAAAGGAGTGAGAGCAAAGGGCGAAGGTGTAAGCTGTAAGTCTGGTCACAGCGCTCGGAAGAGCTGGGATACCTACAGGCTGCTGGATCTGACCACTGGTGACATGAGACTACTCAGAGGGGGTGGGGCTGATCACAAAGTAAAAATTGCTCGCATGCCCCATTTGATGACTGCACAATGACCGGGTGAGGACCACAGCAGGAATTATCATGGACAAAACTGCCCTTTTCTTAGGAAACCAAAGCAGTTTCTTTCAACTAAATCCTTTTCCTGAATGTTTGGTCCTCTAAAACACCTACCAAATACCATAGCTTTATATGCAAATTGTGATCATTTTCAATGCCAAAATTACCTTGGATAAAGGGCTGAGGATTTTAGCTGAGCTTCTTTGGACTGGCCTAGACAATATTCAGTAAAAGTGTTAACAATTGTTCATAGACTGGTGCTGACCAATTCTGGACTTGCGCAGGCCAAGAAAAAAAGAGAGTGATTAAGTTCTTCTAATCTTCACCTGATATAATTCAGATGGGGTCGGGATGGTTCCCTTTTAAGAGCAAACCCCTTTCCCCTCCAGCTTTTACATTACAGTAATAATACGGCTACACTCTACCTGAGATTACAATAATAACTACGTATGGTGCCAGATAGGTATTGGATCGATCAGGGTGAAAAAGGTGAAGGTATTAAGAAATACAAGTTGGTAGTTACAAAATCGTCATGGGGCTGTAAAGTATAGGAAACATAATCAATAATATGGTAATAACTATGTACTGTGCCCAGTGGGTGCTGTTGAATGATGTACACCTGAAACTAACATAATATGGTATGTTACCTGTATTTTAATAAAAAATCTTTCAAAAAAAGGATACAGTCAATTATATTGTAATAACTATGGTGTCAGATGGGTACTAGATTTATTGGGGTGATCACTTCGTAAGTTACATAAATGTCTAATCACTGTGCTGTATACTTGAAACTAATATAATATTGTATGTCAACTATGATTTAAAAATAAAAAAACTATAGGTGTACCATCAAAAATAAATAAAGTAACGGCCTGCTGCTATAACAAATAACCCTCACAGCCTGTCGCCTGAGGATAAGTTACTCACAAGCCTATTGAGATGTTGCTGAACGGAAAGCCATCCGGGCCCTGGGGCCCTGCTGTCTGACTCCTCATCTGAGGTCCTCGGAGTTGTTTCTGTTCCATTGGGAGAGCGCAGAACTGCCCGAAAGGTTCCATGGGCCAGGCTTGATGGCGGCTGGTATCCTTTTAGCTCACATTCCACTGGCAGAGACACATGGCCACAGCTACGTGCAAGGGAGGCTGGGAAATACAGTCTCCAGTGGTTCTCCTTTTACCTGCTGGGAATACGTTCCAAGATCCCCCGCAGAAGCCTGAAACCGCAGATGGTACCAAACCCTACATGTACTGTTTTATCCTATACATACGCACCTATGATAGTTTTAATTTACAGATTAGGCACAGTAACAGATGAACAATAACTAAAAATGGAACACTTATAACAATATATTGTAATAAACGCTATGTGAACGTGGCAGTAGGGTTACCTGAACACAAGCACCGTGATACTGTCCATCTGATCACCAAGATGGTTATTCGGTGACTCAGGGAGCTTACACTGCGTGAGGACGCTGGACAAAGGGGTGAGTAACATCCCGGTCACAGCAGAGAGGAGTTTCATCACGCTACTCAGAACGGCTCGCAATTTAAAACTTAGGATTTATTTCTGGAATTTTCCATTTAATATTTTCGGCCGGCAGTTGACCTACCCAGCGGGTAACAGAAATTGAGAAAGGCAAAACTGAGTTTGGGGGTGGGCGGGGCTCCTGTAGCAGTTTGCTCAGGAAGAAAGGGGGTTTTGGTGAACACAGCGGGGTCTGTCAGAGGGGTTTGCCCTTTTAAGGACGACCTCGCTCTGTTCCTCTGGCTTTTGCATTCATTTGGGCAGAGGACACCGAGATAGATCAAACTGGATTCCTTTCCTTTTCTCCCAGCGAGCCACATCCAAAGACTGTGCATGGCAGGCAGGGTTTTGGGTTGAACTGTGTCCTTCGAAAAGATATGTTGAAGTCCCAACCCCCTGCTACCTGTGAATGTGACCTTATTTGGAAATAGGGTCTTTATAGCTATAACCAAGTGAAGACGAGGTCATACTCAATTCAGGTAGGCCATCCTCCATGACTGGTGTCCTTACAAAGGGAGGGGGGTGTGGAGGCAGACACAGAGGGAAGATGGCCATGTGACGCCTTGATCTTAGACTTCTGGCCTCCTCTATTGTGAAAGAATAAACTTCTGTTGTTTTGAGCCACCCAGTTTGTGGCGCTTTGTTATGGTGGCCCTGGGTTAAAATCCCACCTCTGCTCTCAGCTGTGTGATAAGATCACACTAACCCATTCCTCAATTGCAAAATGGGTGTGAGGACTCAGCGGGCAGGTGCTGGCAGGACAGGAATGAACATGGGGCTAGAGGGGCACTCAGAGGCCATCCTTGCTCATTTGACAGGCCCCACACCATGGGAGGGGCCTGCCTCTTGTGGTCCCCAGTACCCTCTCTCGATGCTGCACAAACCGTTCCCCTGGACGGGCCTGGCCTTGGGCTAGCTAGTTCCTACTTGGCCTTCAGATCTTGGGTTAGAGTCCCTTTCAAGGAGGCTCTCCTGAGCCCACCTCCAGGTGGGGCTGGTCTCCATCAGTCGCTCCCCTGCTCTGTTTTCTGCCTGGAGAGCACAGTCCTCCTAGGGCATGAGGAGGGGACAGCCGGGCCTGTGGGTCCTGCTTGCCACAGCTAGGCCCTAGGGACGATGCCTGACACGCAGAAACGGCTCAGTCCCGTATTGTGGGGTTGGGAGTTCCAGGGACATTGGGCCAAGAAACGGAAAACCATCCACTTGAACCCTTTGGGTGCTCTGGGCAACACTGATACCCACTGGTCAGCGAATAATGAGACCCCCCATGTTCCAAGAGCAATTAAATGAATAGCTAACCCAGTTGTCACACTGTCATCCAGGGGTGACTGTTAGGGGTGGGAGCCATTGTTGTACGCACAGAGTTACACTAGGTCTTATGTCTTAAAGTTTGGTTGGCTACAGAAAAAACACACACACACTTAATAGGTTAAAATATCCAAATAAAATTTACTGCAACTTTTGTAGAATTTAATTTGTGCTACAAGACATGTTGCATAGGAAACTATTTTAATCCCCTGAGGAAAAATATCCATGGTTTAAGGTGCAACTGGTTTTGTTTCTTCTTTGGGGAAAAGGTGAGAGATGATCTCTGGAAAGAACGAAGGCGGACAGTCGAAAGCAGAATTTAAGGTGATTTCGTGTGATGATTGGGGAATCGTGTGTCTTGGTTCTTGCAGCATAAAATAGTGGTTTTTATTGTGTTGTTTTTTTCTAGCCAGCTGACCCTCAGTAAGTGAATCAACAGAGATAAAAGAATGTCTCAGCCCAATCAGGGTTATGCATTGATTAGACTAATTAATGTGTTTCAAGAAAGCAGACTTAGAGAATGAGATTTGGGACCCCAAGTGGCCCAACATCACCTCATACGAGCACAGTGTGTGTCCTGGCACACTCCTGGGGACCAACTCTGTGGATCTGCCAGATATTTCTTCAGTTCTGTCCCTTATTCTTTGCACGATGCCACAGCTACGATGCCAGTGTAGAAGGCAACACAGCCAGTTGGCCTACAACCAGAGAGGTTACCAACACGACACTCTGCCAAGTCCCAGGTTTTACGTGGGAAATATTTTCATTTTCAGAATGTTCCTCCTGCTCAGGTAATCTATATTATAAATAAAAATGGCTTCCTGATACCATTCAATTCCAAGGAGACATGGGACACACCAGGAAGGCGGGGGGGGGGTGACATTGTAGATGAAATGAAGCGGAGTTTGGCACATGGCAGCAGCACACTTGCACATCAGCACAGGGTGTCCCTTGCGGTGAAGTTTCCTTCGTGTCCACCGGGAGCACTGCCCCGCCCCCAGGGAGACACAGGACGGTGGCGCCTTAGCCGGTAGGACCACCTCACTCGCAACCGGGCATCGTTCCTTTTGAGTGACTAACTGCACACAGGTGGGGACCGGCACCCATTACTCGCGGGGGACTCAGTGTTGCCCACAAGAAGGTCCCTGTGCGCCGTGGCTCGTCATTTACTGCACCATGAGGCAAAGGGACGGGAAACAATAAAAATAAGAGGGGAGAGCAGGACCCAGGGAGCTCGCAGAGAGCATGCGCCTGAGCGGGACTGACTGACTGAGAAACCATGGTTCCTACGTGATTGACTCTTTGACGAGCATGGAGTAGACGAGAAGCAACACTCCAACGCGCAGCTTCCGGCGCGAGGTGCTGAAATGCCAGGTGTGTCTGGGAATAAGAAATGCCCCCAGTGACTTTTAAATACATATATACATCTGTCACATAATTTAAAAAGGTCTTTCTAGAACATAAAAACCTCAACAGCATCGGCCCCTAAAGTTTTTTTTGTTTTTAATCTTTACGCGCCATTAAAAAAGTTAGATACCACCTTTCGCATAGGTCCCCTCCCCACCATACTTTAAAAAAGTGACTTTAAATTTAAACGTATACTCAACAAATAGAAAGCTATTTGATTGGCAATGACCTGCAGTAGAAATTCCCTTCAGGCCGCCCCGCCGTGGCGGCAGCAGGTGGAGCATGGCATGTGCTTGGTCCTGGGGTGCGGCTCCGCCCGGAGTGACCCTGGATGTGTCTGAGCAGTGACTCCACGTGACGGGCACCCAGGACCGTTGGAGGACGCGCGCCCCAGAGCAGCAGCAGGTGGGGGGGACCCGTTCAAATCACGAAGTCGTCCTGGTCCGCAGGGCTGAAGGCAGCTGCTCGCAGAACGTCCAGGGAGTTCACCAGGATTAGCGTCCCCGTGAGGTGTTTCCAGCGCTTGGTGATGGGGTTCTTCATCCTGTCCAGGCCTGTGTGCAGCTCCTGGATGACATCCCGGTAGCTGTCCCCAACCTGGTGGCTCCAGGTGAGTAAAAAGTCATACGCCGGCTTCCACATGGCCTGGATGGCGGAGTCGTCCACAATACCGGGGAGGGGAGGGGAAAAAGATTAGAGGACAGTAAGAGATTCGATCCTATTACCTGCTCCGGTTCCTCTGCTCATTATTTATGCTCTTCTTTTAAGAGTAAAACAGACCCAAAGAAACAGGTGGAGCCGTCTGTCCCAGGCCAGCACATTCCAGAGGGAACAATGCGATTACCGCAACAGTAGTCGGAGGTAGGTAGCACAGGGCGTCTGAACGAACAGAAGGGCTGTCTGTCCTTACAACCCCTGCAGCACTTTCTAGCTATGCATTTATTTAGAAATTCACCATGTAAATAAAGGCGCCCTCATGCTCGGGAATTCCTGCTTCCTGGGTCTCCGGGAGCTCCTCCACACACAAGCAAGAGAGCAAAGAATCCCTGAGCAGGAGCCGGGCCAGCCCTGGCCCGTATGCCCCAGGTACCCATCCAGCACAGTCCTGGGTGGAGACGTGGAGCGGAACTGATCTCAAAGGGCTCTATTATTCAATCTGAATGAGGATGGGACTAGCCAGGGAGGGGCAGTTCCGCAAGTGCTGTGCCCACTTCCCGGCTGTCAGAGAGCGGGACTCACAACTGAAAACCCCAAGAAGGACGAGACCTGCCCCCACTCGGTGAGTGCTGGGCACACGCTCTCCCGCTTGCGGCTCATTTTGTCCTTGTAAAAAAAACGCTCTAAAGTGGATACTGCTGCGACTGCATTGCCCAGGCCGAGGGACGCTGCCCCTGCTCACCTCGCTGTCCACGACCCCGTTCCTGTCCCGGTGGGGAGACTCGTACGCGTCCATCTGCTGCTTGGACACCTTGGCCAGCTTCTCGGCCAGCTCCCTCCAGCGCTGCGCCACCTCGACGGCCGTGGTCAGCAGCACAAAGTCCTGGATGAGTCTGACCACCAGGCCCTGGCAGTCCAACTTCAGTAAGGCCTGGGGACGAAGGGGGAGGGTGGGTGAGAGGCAGCGCCCAGGGCTGGCGCCGGCTTCCCACGTGAGGCAAGCGCTGGGAGGCCCGGGAAATGCCCCCAGACCCCAGCACCACCGCGACTCCCAGAATACAGGATAAGCAGTGGACAGAGTTTGCCAGCGTCCTCTCTCAAAACCCATGTCCACCTGGAACCTCAAGATGTGACCATACTTGGAAGCAGGGTCTTCACGGGGGTAATCAGTTAAAATTGGGTCACACTGGATTGGAGTGGGCCCCTTATCCAATGACTGGTATCCTTACAAGAGCAACAGACACAGAGGGGAGAAGTGCAGCTAAGGACGGACGCAGGGACGCGGTGACGCAGCCACACCACTGGAGCAGCCAGGAGTCGGGGCGGAGGCACCGACTGGATTCCCCCCACAGCCTCCGAAAGGAACCCACCCTGCCGGCGCTGCCAGAGCTGGGGAAGAATCAACTTCTGTTGTTTTGAATCTCCCTGTTTGTGCTGCTTTGTCACGGCAGCCCCAGGACACAGAAACACAGGGTGAGTGTGGGTGACAGGTGTTCATCCTGCTCCCAGTGGGGCCACTGAGAGCGAGCGATGCCCTCGGCCAAGACAGACGGCATGCCTGGGCTCCGAGGAGGGTGAGCTGGATGGACCAGCCGAGTGTGACTTGGCCAGAGGGGTGCTGCACGGGCAGAAGAAACGCGGGGTGCTGGCCTCGGATTAGGGTCTGGAGCTCCGACTGAGGCCTGGGACTCTTAGGTTTTGGGGACAAAGTGAAGGCCCCTATGGAGGAGAGAATAAAGAAAACAGAAAAGGGCTCAGGCTGAAACAGGGGGTGCCATCAAGAGGCGTTTTCCAGAATCAATAGGATTGCTCCTCGTCCAAACTGCAGGAACTTTCTAGTGTGACTTTAGGACAGGGGTCATTAACTATGGAGGGACTCGGGAGGGGAAGGACTGTCCGTCATGCCGGGGAGAAGGCAACGGGAAAGCCCTGCCCAAGTCCCTGCTCGGCCCTGACAAGCACGCGGCCGTCTTGGGACTTGATTCCTTTCTACAAAAGGAGCTGGATCAGGCACGCTTCCAACAGAAGGCTCGACAGCCTTATGTATTCTGTGCAACCCCATCATTTCCGGCATAAAGAAACGCAACCAAAGCAGCTCGCACAAACCAGCAGGTCCGCTGGTCTGCACACATGAGACATACATGGGTTGTCACCCCAAGTTACATGATAGCTGCTGGGTGTCACGTATGTGGGTCTGGTGTGATCCAAATTATGAACGAGGCCAGCATGGTTAGCGTGCGGCTTCGAGGTGAACAGGATGACATCACCCAACAGGACCCCAGGAGGGCAGGAGAGCGGGCGTGCTGGAAGTCACTCTCCTGTACCACGGAAGGCTCGTCTCAACCCCCACTCTCGTCCACGGAGCCTCTAACGTCCAGCACACCCCACATACACCCCAACATGGGAAAAGGCTTGGCTTCCCAGGAAGCGGGCCTCAGGGGCACCCCTGAAGATGGTTTCTGACTCTCCCTCGGGACTTCAGACAGGTAAGGATGAGACCAAGGACATGCAGGAGCAGAAATGTCACCAATCCTGGCGTTCACTGTCCCTCGACGCTCTGCCCCGGGCACCTGATATCACTTGAGGACTCCAAAGATAAGGTGCTACAACCAAGCTAACCAACGCCTCCCCAATGACCCAAACGCACAGCTGCCGCGAGCTCCCTGACACACGCAGTCCCGAGTCAGTGTCACAATGTGCCGGGCTGCTTTCTTTACAAGGGAGCACGGCTATTTTAGACTGACCTTTCTAATCTGCATTTTATGTTTATTTGGGGGAGCTTGACAACATGAAGAAGCGATGACTTCTCTGGTAAGTGCATTTGCTGGGCGGGGTGACCCAAAAACCTTTTAGCTGGACGCCTGGCACCTCAATCTCTGCAATTTAAAGCACGAGTGACGGCGACAGAGTACTCTGATGTCACCTTGCATCAGAGAGGTTGGCAGCTAGCTGTACACGGAGCCGGCAGGAAAGGAGCCGGAGGACACGTGGTCCTTTTCTGGGCTGGTTTGCTTGCTTAATAAGCTACTATTACTGAGTGCTTCCTATGAGCGAGGGACTGGGCCCACGCACAGCTCAGAGCCCAACACGAGGCAGGTGCCGAGCTCACCCCATTTTGCAGGTTAAGCCGAGAAAGGGGAAGTGAGGGGCTGCCACACCAGCTGAGAGTGAGCGCCAGATCCCCTAGGCAGCCTGTCCCGGCTCCTACCCCCGGGGTGGGCCGCAGACACCTGCAGACTCTGTGTGGCTTGCCGAGGGCTCCACAGCTCGAGGTGACAGAGGTGGAGGGAGGTCCAGGCTTCTTTGTCCCCAGGTCAATGACCTTTCCAGTTCTGTGGGCACCACATGACATCAAGAGCTGAACCAAACAAAGCACTGGTCTGGGTTACGTTTCATTTCAACTTCCTATCTTTTCACACATGATGTTTTGATTTGAGCTTTGATATAGTCAAGCGAAGTTGTTTACACATTTCAATGTCTATTAGCTTTGAACTTCAGGAGATATACGGAGAGCCTACACATGTGTCTACGTGCACCGGGGAGGGATGTGTGATGAGCTGGTGGAGCTTCTGATTCAGAGTCTACGGGTGTGGTGCGGTTTAAGCCCAGACCCGCTCGGCACAGAGGCTCCTCTGCAGCCACGCCTGCTGTCCTGAGAGGGCGTGCTGGCTGACCACAGGGCTCGACAGTCGTCACTTGGTGTTCCCACTCGGCTTTCGTTCACAGCCCCCAGTGCACACAAAGCAAATGCGTGTGTGCTCAGCTGCCTGGCTCGGAGGGGGCCTCGCTTTGTTACAGAACACGCCAGTCACCTGCTTTCCACTCAGGTCATTCCTGGCAGGAACGGTTCAACCCGCTCTCTCCCCAGAGGCTCAGGGCGCAGGACACACAGGTCCCGAGAAACGCACACTGTTCTCTGTCCACCTGTCCACCGCTGGAAACGAGAGTGCGGACCCTGTCCACGGCAGGCCCAGGGGCCACGTTCAGGAGCACGGAGGGTGTATGTACACCCAAAGAAGGGTCATTCAGTCTACTCGCTTTACTGACACTTGACACTTGCAGGACTTTTAAAATACTTGCCTGTCGTTCGCAGGCCTTGCTCTTCCCAAAGTGACACTCGCTGCCATGGAGCCGACATGTCTCCTCAACTCCCTGCAGTGGGCCTACAGGTCACGGAGCAAAGGCGGATGGGCGTGCAGACACACATGGGTGCGGGCATCTGTAACGGTCAGACAGAAGCTGCACGTTCTTTCCAGGCCTGAGGACCAATGGTGCCTGCCCACGCCGCGTGCCCGAGGCCTCCACGGCAGGCACAGAAAGCTACCTACATACATGCTAAGCTGGGAGTGGCAGAATGTGGGGCAGCATGTGTGGCAACATCCCAGGGGACCGAGTCATCACCACAGCACAGACACTGCCACTGGTCACCTCTGGGAAGCCCTCTGCTTCTGCGTTTGCTCTTCAACACTGCAATATACCAACGCGAATGGAGCAAGTGCTGTCTTTACAAATAGAAAAGTCAGTGAGGGCTCATTCTGGAAAAAACAAAACCTGGGCGGAGCCAAGACAGTGGGGCAAACCCAAAGACCCCTGAAGCCCAGACGGTCCTCGACAAGTACAAAGGGCACAAAAACAGAGCCTGTCACCAACACTGCAGCTCAGGTCCGCGGTGCAGATTGGACCGCAGACCCTGGGCCCACCAGCCATCCAAACCCCACCTGCCAGGTGAGGAGGCGAAGGGCGAGCCCCTCTCACTATGGGCCGCAGGTTTGAAATCAGATGGGGGAGGCAAACGGCCAAGGGATCTATGCACAGACTCGTGAGGGTGTCCCCAACCTGGCAGCCCTTCGACCTGACCCGTACCTCTGACCTCTAACCTCTGCTAAAAATGAACTCCCCACTCGTTGTCTTAACAAGAGTAAATGTACTCCACGGATGGCTGTGGAAATGAGGCCCCCACCCCCAGTCACGGTGGTGCTCTGAAGGGACGACACGCAGAGCGTGGCAGTCCACTGGCCACACCTGGATTTACAGAAGCACCTGGACCCATTTGGACTGCCGTTCACTTCCCCTAAGGTCCTTAATCCCCCTCAATGCCTACGGGGTAAAGCACAGCATCATCTGGCCCAGGTGGCTCCATGCCACTATCCTGTCGCCCCATGTACCATTATCCGTGCCCCCAAACCTCTCCAAGCCCCTGGCTGCACCCGACCCTGTGGTCCTCTGCACCCCTGGCCCCTGCCCACACGGTGGCTCCTCCTGGCAGCCCCCCTCTGTTGGCGGGGTTCCTGCACAGCCCTCCGGCGTCAGCCCCATTTGCCTTTCCCTGGTCCACCCACCCCAAGGAGGTCCTTTTCTTTGGGGCCCATTACAAGTCTGCCTGGCACTCGCTGATCCTTCACTCCGAGTCTTCCTCGAGTGACAGGTCTGCGTCCCTTGAAAGCCCAGCACCCAGCATTGCCCCTAAGCACAATGTCGGCACCAAAGAGATGTTTAACGAGTGTCGGGCACAAACACCCACTCCTGCTGTCTGCGCCCGCTCTTCCCGGAAGTGGAGGCCACACACCTGCCACTCAGCTGCCCCCACCCTGCCTTCCACAACAGACTCTGACTTGAAAAGCTCTTCAAATGTGTGGGTCCATTCCAGTGCCTCCCCAGGGGGTCCACTCAATGCCCTCTAACCCCCAGGGGCTCCATCCGCCCTGCTACTGTCCTTGGGGTCAGTCCAGCACCACCCCTCCCCCCACTTTCAATACGGTCTGGGGCATCATTGGCGCCGGGTGGCCATCCTCTGTCACTGACAGGCATGGCTTCTACTGGAGAGCGCGGCGCGCCGGGGACAGAAGCATCATTCTCTGACTGAGGTCACAAACCGTGTGGGTGAGAATGGGCAGAGCACTCCAGGAGGCCCACGCGGTACACAGGATGCCCCGCGGGCAAGCTCTGATATGGAAAATATGCACTGAAACCACAGAAAGACGGAGTGGAACCAAAGAACAGAAGCAGGTCTGACCACAGGAGGCTGCGTCCAGGTCGGATTCTCAGCCTGCATCATCCATCCATTCATTCACTCATTCATCCATCCATCCATCCATCCATCCATCCATCCATCCATCCATCCATTCATCCATCCATCCATCCATTCACTCATTCATCCATCCATCCATCCATTCACCAAATGTCTGAGTATTTCCTATGTGCCAGGGTCCTTTCTCTCATGGATTTTGTATTTTTAGGGAAACAATGAGACACAGGAATCCAAGTACACAAAGCCATTTCAGATTTAAGAAAGCACCGCAAGACAATAACACGAATGATGAGGTGCAGGGAGCCAGAGGCACAAGGTGGCTTTGCCGAGAGTTGCAGGAAAGGTCTGAAAAGATGAGGTTTGAGCTGGTCGCTGAAGGAGATGAAAAGCCAGCCACGTGAAGTCGGAGGCAGGGAAGAGGATTCCAGGCAGAGGGGGCAGCACACGCACAGGCCTGAGGCGGGGACACGCTGGGCGGTCCAGATGCAGCAGCAAGGCCGGGTGGCTGGTGTGCAGGGAGCACGTATGGTCCCCCATGTGGGAGACGGAGGAACAGGCCTTACCGCAGCGTGGGGGCAGAGCAAGGGGCCTGAACCCCATTCCGATGGCAGGGGACAGACGGGCAGCTCTTCATTTGATTCCTCTTTCCTTCCCACCTCCCTGCACAGTTGTGGTCCAAAACCTTCATCCCGTCTAATTCATTTAATCACCGTTTCCACACCAAGGAATCCTTACTAAACAGATGACTATGTTCACGACCAGAGGGGTGGGGCAGAGGGGGTCTGGCTGTGACAGGGTGGAGGGGCAGGTGAGGCCCGCGGCTGAGGCTGCTCAGTGACATCTAAGTCCCTGGAAATAAAACACCTGGTTTCCAGGGACTCCTCAAACACCCGGGATAAGTCAGTCTGTGGTGTCTAGAAGTTTGGCCAACCCTTCAAATCTGCTGCTCGGAGATGAGGAGGAGATAGCAGCCTCGCAAAACCGGTTTCACTTCAGCACCACAAGTCTAACCTTGCCTCAGGCAATGCTCCTGCCAAGATCAAGTTTCATTTCCTCCTCTCGGGGAGTCTGGTGGGTGTGGGGCTGGCAGGGGCGGGGGAGGGTCCAGCCACACACACTAACCCGAGAGGCCAGCCAGAGAATCTGCTATCAGAGAAAGTTCCCCAAGTTGGAAAAAAAGAGGGATCATATAAGTCTTCTGAAAAGAAATGAGGAAACAGAAATAAAAGCCACCTCCTCAGACACTTTCCCACAGCTGGGAAGGCGCCGCTCGGGTTGGCGCATTTTTCACCTGTGCCCGTTCTAGGCGAGCGTTTTTTAAGCTGCTACAAAGGAGCAATCGATACTCTTCAAGCTCCATGAAAGCAGATTCCACAATGGATGGAGAATACCAGCCTGAGGCTGGATAGAGGGAAACACATCCCCCCGCCCTCTGTGCCAGGTGGGATCCATGAAACGTGGGCCTGACACCAGTTTCCGGGAACTGATTTTATAGGGGGGGGCCAGTGAGGTGTGCCCTGAAGGTTGGGACATGAGTCATCATGGTGGGGGGACCCCACCGGTGCCCAGGGGATTCCCTGCTGCCATCACTCACCCCCAAGCCACGACAATCCCATGTCCTCTCCACTAAAGCTGCCATCACCAATGCCACAGAAACCTCCTGGTTGCCAGGGTCACCTCTCTACCCGCCACTGCCAGTTCCCAGCTCCCTCCTCTGGGCAACGTCAGGTTCTCATGCTGCTCCATGCGCCTGGCACTTTATATCACCACGGGCCACTGTCATGCCTGTCTTTCTTCCTGCCTCGCTGCCTCCCAGGCTACCGCGCACGCCCCCCGCAGCAGCGGCCAGGCTACAGTGCATGGTATCCCTGCCCTCTGGGTCCAGGGGGTGGCAGAGGAACGTGTGTGCAGCAAGCGAGCCTCAGATGCACACCTACGTCTACGCGGACGTCCTCAGACACACACAGACACACCTGGCTCACCTGTTCCAAGAGGCACTCACACAAAATGGCAGGTGTTGGGCGGAAGGAGGGGAGTAGAAGTGGCAGAAGCGGTACCAAGTCACACCTTACAAAAGTGAGGAGACAGCCAGTGGAACACGGAAGGAGAGCATATGGCCAAGTCCCCGAGGTTTTCCCACAGGGACAAAAAGGAGAGATGTGTCCCTATCAGGAGGGGAAAGGAGCTGAGACGACTTCCGTTCCAGAAAGAAGTCGACAGAGAAGGTCCAGCAGACTCAACGAGTGATGCCAAGAGGACATTATTAAGCTTCTCCAAGGTCACTGCCAGAGCGTAACCAGCTTTTAAGGGAGGGGTTGCCAGTGGGGTGTGGGGCTGGGGCAGAGCCAGGCCTGCTGGAGTTTCCCAGTTGGCTGGGGGGCCGGGGTGAATCTGTATTGTGACACCAACTTCCCCCTTTTACTTCTTAGGATTCCAGTTCCCGGTTGTGCTGGCAATACAGAGGCTGTCCTCACCCCAACTCGAACACACACAAGAGGAGGAAAAGGAAACAGTAATTCAGAGAGATGGTGGGAGCCTCGAGTGTGACATGGAGAGAAAAACTCCCGTCAAAATAAAGTCCGACTTTGGGGCAGTGGTTCTTAAAACCTGAGTCGCAGATCCTGTTGGGAATCTGATGAAAGTATAGATCTTCTCCTAAGAGATCGAAACAGCCAGTTGGAGAACAGGGTCCCCCGTGTCCCCATCCTACTGGGTATGAGGAGACCCATTCAGACACCTGAGAGGCTCACAAATTCAGTGGGAAAACAGACCAGAATTATCCTCACTGCAGTGGCTCTGGAGTTGTTTGGGGGTCCTCACAGGCCCCCCATAAGCGCCCATCTCCAGATGCATGCTTAAAACCCGCCCATGTATCTCAGGAGCAGAGATGAGCCCAGACGCCGGTCCAGGTTCACTATAAACCACACCTGTGCCCTCATGGGTCAGGAAAAGGCGGGGTTTCGCCCCATCCTCCCCAGACCCACGGCCCGCGGGCGCTTACCATCATGAGCTCCTTCTGGAAGGACTTCCGGTCTTTGCTCTCCGCGTTGTTACAGTCCTCCTTCAGTTTCTCCAGGACAGACGCCACCCGCTCCGGCTCGCTGTCGAGCTCCGCGCGGCAGAAAAAGGTGAGCGGGAGGTTCCCGTAGCCCAGGGCGTCGGCGAAGGAGCGCCAGCTGCTGATGTTCTCCATGAGCAGGGTCCGCACGGAGGCGTAGATGTAGGTGAGGAACTTGCAAGGCCGCAGGATCTGCTCCAGCAGCAGCGACGTGCTCAGCTCGGGCCCGGAGAGCAGGCTGGGCCTGGCCCTGCCCACCACAAGCACGTTCTTGGCGTGCACCAGGCCCACCTTCCCCTGGTGGTAGCCGATGTACCACTCCTTGGTCCACAGCTGCCCCTTCAGGCGGATCTTCTCCTCGCTGAGCAGGGCGATGGCGTCGCCCTTCTTGTACTCCAGCAGGTAGTGGTTCTTGCTCTGCCGGACCACGGTCTTGAGCAACTTGCCGAACTTGAGGCTGGACACCGGGCGGTCCTGGAAGGTTGGGTACTTGGTGGTGGCAGCAAACGGGGACAGGATGATTTTCCCGACCTCGTTCTTCTTGAGAAACCGTCTCTGCCCGGACGGCTTGACGGCACTTTTGGGGGGTGGTTGGGGAGTCTGGACGCAGAACTGGGTCAGGATGGCCTCCTGGTCGTCTTTCACCTGGACCCGCAGGGTGAAGTCCGAGAGCTCGCTGGGGTTCCGGCAGCTGATGGGGAAGACGAGGCGGCCCACCTTGCCCAGCTTCACTTGGAAGCCCCTCACGACTTTGGCCTGCTCGCCGGCTTTGACCTCGTAATGGGTCATGTTGGAAAACATGCAGACTTGGAGGTCCTGGGGCCGGGACAGGACGAACTGGTGCTTGCCCCAGAGCTGCAGGGCCACTGGCGCAGGGCTCGGGGCCTGACGGGTGACCTCGCTGACCAGCAGAGTTTTCGGGGCACAATCGTGCCCAAAAATGGTCACCACGGTCTTGAAGGACGGATGAATGTGTTTGGGGCCGTAGAGACCCACTGTGATCTTCTTACTGATGAAGTCCCATACGGTGGAAGGGTAGAGAATGTTTGGACCGTGGGCGACAATGGCCAGGTACATACAGGGCTCCAGGTTGTCCAGGTGCACCTGGACCGTGTCCCCGTAGCTGTAGGTGAGTGGGATGGGGACATACGGCCCTTCCTTTAAGTCGCTCCTCAGGCACTGGAGGCCCACTGTGCTTTTGCTAAAAATGTCGTTTTTCACCTCGGCCGAAACTTTCATCTCCAAGATGATAAAGGTTTTCACCTCCAGGGTGCTCAGTTTCACCTCCAGCACGGGGCTGATGCTACAGCACCTGTCACTGTTGAGCTCCAAGGGGGGGTCCAGCAGCGCTTTCATGGCGATCTGCTGCGTGTCCCCCGGAGCCACGTGGCCCTCGGGCACGTGAATGCTGATGCTGGTGTCGGGCAGCTGCACAGAGCCCCCGCAGTGATCCAGCTTGCACACAATGTTTGTCTCCACTGCCTGGGTCTGGCCCCACCCGGGGCTTTGGCCCAGCAGGTCCAGGTCGTGGCAAGACCGGGCCAACTTCCGATGACTCAGCCAGGCAGCTCGGAAGTCCTCCCGGCTCTGGAATTGCTCGGGGGCCGGTGACTTCAAGCCCGTGAAAAACCCCGAAGACGCAGGCGCGTCGGACTTGGCTTGGAGCACGGAGAGTTCCGACAGGCTGTAGGAACGTTTACTTCTGAAAAAGGGGTTGTCCCGCTTGACCGGCGGCTCGGCCTGGAGTTGATTTGCGGCTGGCAGCTCGTCCAAGATGTTGCCGGTGCTGCTCGTGGTGGCCAGGCTGGACTCAGTGAAGGAGGACGGGCCTGTGTCGAAGAGCAGCAAATCCACAGTACTCCTGGGCGCCAGCTCATCTCCGCCGGGCATCGCCGGCACGTTCCCGTTCAGAAATGGGTTTGTGTGGACCCCATTCCAGAAAGGGTTGTTACTGTAGGTTTTTCCCAATCCCTTCTTGTCATCCGTCCATCCTCCGAGCAAATCTAACTCCTTGGCTACTTCGTCTGGGCTGTCGGGAAGGTTGTCAATCATCCCACTGTCACTTAACGTGGAGTTCCGGTAGTTTAAGGGCTGCACATAGGAGGATGGGATGTAGCCCATCTCCGTGGTGTTGTGCGCATACCACCACTCCCCGCCTGAGGTGTCCAAGACGTAGAGATGGTCACCCTTGGAGAACTTCAGGGTGGTGAAGTTGTTGGGGCAGTAGTCCTTGATTGCGATCACTTCCTTCGCGTTTCCAAAAGGTGTGGGATTGTCTCCTAGCAAGGCACTGGGAGAAGGCACTGTGTGAAACACAAACAAAGAACAGACGGTGAGCACGAGGCCGGCGGGGCTGCAGGACACCGTCCAAAACCAGGGGGAGAGGGGTCCAAGAGACAACCACCAGCCACCAGCGGACGTGGGCAGTGAGCCAGGCAAGCAACTCACAGAAACAAACCAAAGTGAAATCTGGTGTGGGATTCAGCTGGCCAACAGACTGAGGAGAGCATGGGCGCTTAGCACACGCCATCGCGTCGGCGTGTGGCACTCCGAGCCGGGGAGGCCAGGAAGGAGGGCTCTCTATCATCCACAGACATGCAAGTCGGCACAATGGAGCCGTTACCATGTCCTTGTGTTTCAAACATCTCATTTTGACCAAAACTTTCTTTATCTAACTAACCGACCAGAACTGCTGCTAGGTACTGAAGGGGAGCAGAACAGGTCACCCCCAAATGTGCCTATGTTGAGTGGAAGACAATCAAGGCCCAAAAAACTCGGAAAAAGCTTTTTACCTTCCCCTGACAGAAAGAATTTAGACAGGGGTCTGTCCAGGAAGAGAACTATCACTACAAAGAGTGTGAGCCAGGAGTGGTGGGCTGGGGGAGCTCCTCCCTGGGTCCCACTGTGTCTGCATGGCAGGGCAGACATTTACATTTGTTTATCAAACATTTGCTCTTCCCATCTTCCTGTGAACTGTCCTCCTCCCCTTTGAAGTCCCAAACCCCCCACCTCCTCCTCCTTAGCCCAGGTGGCATAGAAGCTCTATTTTTGGCCTGACCGCCCCGGGTCTCGTATTCTTGTGGGGCCCCATGTACATATGTAACTAAATTTGTGTTTCTTCTGTTACTCTGTCTTACATCAATTAGACCAGCCAAAAGAGACTATAAGGTTAGAGGAAAAACTGCTCTTCCCTGCAGCAGAAGATAAGTGAATGTGATTTACTTAGAAAACACAGTGATGTTCCCGGTTAAGTGACCCACAGCATGTGGCCAGGAGCTGGAAGAGACGAGCCTCTAAAGCGCCTCTTGTGCTTATGAGCTGATCCCATGTTCTGCCTTCAACACGAAACAGGTAAGCGGAGGGGACGGTTCCCTGGACTCTCAGGCCCGTTTCTTCCATTCCCAAGTTGCACCCATCTTCATCAAACTGTTTATATGAAACAAGACTTTTGAGGCTAGTCTCTTTCAACCTCCTTGAAACCATCATTCAAAATAACAATGTGGAAATGGCCTCTCCCACATACCTTAAAAATCAAAGGTTTATGTCTGGTCAGAGTTCACATTATTTTTGAACAACTGTTTAAAACAGTCTAAAAAAATCTCAACACTTTAAACAGCGACCCAAGCTAATGTACGGTTCTTGGCGTCCAACTTCAAATGTTACCAGTGTAGAGAGCAACTGAAGTAGCCAAACATAAGTCATCTAAACAAGTGGTGTGTGTTTTGAAAAATAATGGATCATTCCAGACCTCAGTGTTTTATCTCCCTCCCATATATGACAAAGTTTATAAAAGGACAATGTTCTTTCTGATGGAAAAAAGCCCATACGCTTCTTCCCCTCCCCCACCCAAACTGTGCCTCGGTTTGCAGTTTGCTGATATTCTGGCTTCCTGTACCAAACAATTGAAAGGAAGCTTTTTTTTTTTTTTAAAGAAATTTTATTGGGGAACAGTGCATTTTTCCAGGACCCATCAGCTCCAAGTCAAGTAGTTGTTTCAATTTAGTTGTGGAGGGCATTTTTCCAGGACCCATCAGCTCCAAGTCAAGCAGTTGACTTCAATCTAGTGGGGGGAGCAGCTCCTTGGCCCATGTGGGAATCGAACCGGCAACCTTGGTGTTATGAGTCTGCGCTCTAACCACAGAGCTAACCGGCTGCCCCAAAGGGAAGCTTTTTTTAAAGCTCCCTATGTATCAAGCAGAGAAAGGACTATATTTTTAGTTGAACAACAACCGTATCTCCTCTAATATATGATTAAGTCGACAGGCATTCCATCAAATTTGTCCTCCAAAAAAAACACCCCCACCTGCCAGCTTCCCTTTCCTCTGAAAGGAAATAATGAAAATTAAATTGTGTTTCCTTGGCCAAGCTTAGGAAATAAAGCAGGAAGTTTCTATTTATTTCCATTAATTAAGTAGCAGAGAGATATGCTTGGGAGAAAGCATACCTGAGCCCTGACGGCTGGCACCTACTTCCCTCTGGGTGTTGGGGAGAAACTGGCTCCGGGGTCACTAGATCTGGGATTTTAATCCGGGCCCTCAGAAGCTGTGTGACCTGTGGAGCCTGAAGTCTTCGTGATGGAGAAAAACATCTTTCTTCAATGGGCTCTGGTGAGGATGAAATGAAATCATGCTGATAAAGTGCTCAGCGGAACGATGCTTAGCGCAAGGTAAGGACTCACAAAACGTGATGTTATGGTGGACATCTCCACCCCACTCCAAATTTTATTTTTCTCCGTAGCACTTATCATCCACTAATGTGGCACCTTATTTATCTGTCTTGATTTTTTTGGGGGGAACACTCCATCGCCCTATTAGGTGTAAGCTCTGTTAGGGTCTGTTATGCTCACAGTGGTATCCTAGAAATAGGCCCTGACACATGGCAGGTGTTCAATAAAGGTTCGTGGAATGAAGGCTCATCCTGCTGCTTACAACAGGGAGGTCACATCCATGCTATCGGGTCAAGGCGCTCACCAGAGGCAAAGTGAGAATGACCCCCCCACCCCCCACCCCCCTAAAATCACACCAAAGAGAAATCAGCTGAAGGGAGAGGACTAAATACAAAACAGCCAAGTACAAGGGAGTGGCTTCGAGGGGGAGGTAGGCAGAAGGGGGGAGGGGCCAGGCTGGGTCAGGCGGTAAGAGAAGACCCTGTCTTCCACTACGTTGTCTAGTCACGGGTTCCAGTCATGTGAACCACTTTCGTTTCCCTCACGTAGCTAAAATGAAAATGTCACATGAAAATTAAAACCAAATGAAAATTAAAGAAAGCCTGCGAGCTATTAAAATCTTGTTAGAATCCCTCAAAAGTTATATCCCTATTATGTTCCCCCAGTATAATTCCCTTACAGGAATGTTTTTTTTAATTAAAAAAAACCAAAGCTATTAAAGCTGGCTTTGGATGTAGCCTAAGAAAATGCATCAATGCAAATTATCACTTTAGTCTCACCAGACTGAAGAATTAAAAAAAGCTTCACTTAAAATTCCAAGCACTCTCCTTAGGTCAGTGGTAACAGATTTCACTCAAGGACCAGGCTGGGAAGGTGCTCTTTCTGGTCAGCCCCCCCCCACCCCCCCACCCCAGGGCAGTGGACAGCAGTGTGAACTCCCTTCTAGAAGGGACCCTCCATCCGTCAACTGCCACAGAGCTCCTGGGGACACCAGGCGGCGGGGAATTCCATCCAATCGAATGCAGGAAAATCTCTATCGCGCTCCATCTTAATGAATTCTGGGGAGTGCTACCCGGATTCACAGCTACCTTGATTTTATTAAAGAACAGCTGGTTCCCTGGGTGTTGCACTGAATAGTACATTTCCTGCCCTCCTGCCTCACTTCTTATGCAGGCAGAACAAGCAGCAGTGGCAGAAGATTTCACAGCAGGTATTTCGGCTGGCAACAGTTCCCACCTTGAAGCCTGTTCCCTGTGTGGTTTGTGTGGAGCTGCTGGGCTGGAATGCTGCCCCTGAGCAGTGGAGTCCAGAGGGTCTGTGGCCCGCCCCCCCCAGGCGCTAACAGCCCCTCCTCTTACCCCAGGCTGTCCTTTGTTGCTCCCCCCCCCCAGCTGTATTCTTTTTAGGAATAATAGCTCCGCCCAGATCATTGTTTGTTAAAATTCAACTCTCAGCCCCTTGTTTCAAGACCCTGACCCCAAGCCCACGATTTATGCTCCTATTTCCCTGCCTTAACTGTGATGATCTGGGCTAAGGTCAGAAAATAATGCCCATTACAGTCCATGAAAAACAAACGGTTCAGTTACTTAGCGCAACCCCAAGAACTCTGCTGCCCTTATCGACAGTCTCACAACTCTCTTTGTCAGCCTTCTTTCAAAAAACACGGAGAGCGGAGAGCGATGCTCTGGGCCACAGCAGAAGTACAGAGAGGTGAGGAAAAAGGGGGGGCAAAGTGGGAGGGCGAGGGGGGGACACAGGCGCATGTACGGAAGACTGTCAGCGCCTCAGGGGAGGGGTCTCCATTTTATCTGGGAGACAGCAGTTTGGTACAAGAATTACCTGCTCAGCTGACTTTGTGCCAGGAGCTACAGATATAAAAGCAAAGAGAAAGGACCTTCTGCACGATGGTGATTTCAACAGAGTGGGGTTAACACTGCGGAAAAGTCAAGTCATGATGATCATGATGGGCCGGGTGGCGGGGGGGCACAGGGCACCCCGAGAGCTCACAGCAGACACTGGCCGTGGCCCATTGAGGTCAGGGCAGGCTTCTAGGAAGAAGATGGATGACCCACCAGTAGCAGCAACCTTAGTGTCCAAAAGATGGGTTTTCTCATCATCCTCGTCTTTTGTGGATATTAGGAAAACCCACAGGCACCGGGAGCTTAAACCTGGGAGCCACCTCTAAAGCAGGTGTTGGCAAACCCCGTGGCCACATCCATTGGCTGTTTTTGTAAATAAAGTTTTATTGGAACTGTCGACTGGACAAAATGATTCACCACAAGAGGGTTTATTTGGGAAAGAAAAAGAAACAAAACAACGGCAGCAGTGTGAGGACGCACCCCTCCGGCCGCCCACGTGCAAAAACTGACCTCTTCCAAAGATGGCCCCCTATATAAATAAATCTTGCTCCCAGAAGTTGGGACCATAAAATTTTAACAGGAAGTCAGGACTAGAGAGTAACAGGGAGCCCAGCTCCACCCACAGTCCTGCAAACTCTATGGTCAGTCACTTTAAGACGCCAGTTCACATTTATCAGGACACAGCCATGTCCATTTGTTTACTCTCTTCCATGATGGCTTTCAAGCCACACCAGCAGAGTAGCATAGCTGTGACAGACATCATATGTCTTGCAAGGCTTAAAATAGCTCCTCTATGACCCTTTGCTGGAAAAGCTTGCTGACCGCTGCCTCAGACCACCCTGTTCCTTCTCTGGCATTTCTCAATAATTCATCCAGTCTCCTTTTCCCTAGTTTGCTGTACCCCCAAGCTCCCTACCTCAAGGTCACCAAAACACATGAAAAGAGAAAACAAGCATTATTCTGTATGAAGAAGTCTCATTACTAAAGGGAAAATTCAAAACAACCTCCCAACACATCAAAAAAAAAAAATCACAAAAACCCAACCCAAACCAAAAACAAGTGGTTATTTATCCAGGGCTGAATTTATAACATGAAGTGTAGAGAGCTAACCTTTAATAATCTGAATGTGAACTTGGCAACCTTTAAGTGGGATGTCCTTGGGTCTTTGAGCATTTGCAAACCCCCACCTCCTCCCTCGGCCACAGTTCTGTCCCCAGGAGCTCACCTCTGACATCGTTGAAGCTTGTTTCTGGAAACCCTTCGCTCAGGTCAATCAAGGTCCCCTCGGACTTGCACCGCGGGAGGCCGCTGGAGTTGGCAGCTCGGATCCGCTGAGCCGCCATCTTCAAACTCTCTTCCTGGGTGAACTGCTACGGTTTCATATTCCTTCCTCCAGTTTTACCAGCAACTGCTGATCTTCGGTCTCAAGCAACCATGCTGCGCGGCGGTGTCCACTGTGCAATGTGCTTCTTCCTGGAAGTCGAGAAAGGAGAAAAAAAAAGAATTTCCCTTGAGCAAGTGTAACATGGGTCAAATAGTAATTTTATGGGAAGTGGGGCCCCTCTTTCCTCCAGGGGCCATTCCAATAACGACGGACCCATGTCCTTTCCGGGCCCAGGAAAGCAGCGCAGGGCTCTCGGCCTGGGCTCTGTGCCCACCTCACGCCCACAGCCTCAGCGCTCTTGGTACACACAGGTGGTGTTTCCCGGCCTGCTGGGGGTCCCCTCTCTTCCTGGAGCACAATGGGGTTTGTGACATTTGTGCTAGCACCTAGCCAGCCCGTGCATTACAGCCAAAGAGGAGGACAAAATGGGATCTGTACAGTCTACGCTGCTAGCTGGGTTTCCAGGGTTCAGGCAAGGAGATATAAACCAGAGAATGGCTGGTTCCATTGTAGAACAGCCACGGCCATGATGGGGCAGCCGGGCGGCAGCGCTGAGCACAGCCCCTCATACTCTGCCCATGTTCTCCTTAAATCCTCCCTGGCCCCCAAATAAACAAACAATCATAAGTAAAATGCCCAAGTGGCCATCTGCAAACGTAAGGTATTTCCGTGTAACTTACGCAGGTGAGACACTGTATTGACTGAGTCACTGTGCTCTTACTAAGCCAGCACAGGACGTTTCTGTGGGAATAACGCAAGAATCACTCCCAAGGCCTCCAGCTTTGTTTTTGTTTTTTTCTGGGAAGGGGCACACAGGCATTTACATTTAGGGGGTTCTTGGATGGATGAGATGATTGGCTGTGAGTAGACCTTCACCAGGGTCCACGGACAGGAAAAGGACCAGCCAGTATCAACGCAGTGAATTTCACCTGCGCTCCAACAAAACAGGGCAGACACACCACAGCTGGCCACAGCTGGCTGGGAACCTGAGGGCAGGAGAGTTTCACCCCCAAATAACTAAGTTCATGTAACCTGGTCTAAGGTCCCTTGTTTTGCTATCCAAAGACAGGTGGACATGCAGTTTCTGACCCAGTGTGCCGCCTCTACTCATCAGAGGGACCTGGGGGGCCCAGCAGCGCCCTCTGCGGCTCGCGCTGTGGGGGCGACTTAGCTTGTCCAGGGCCACCCCTCCCCCAGGCTCTCGGGCAGCGTTGTGACGGACAGCCAGCTGTGCAGTGGGCAGCCCCAGGTCCGCCTCCACGCTGCTGTTCCAGGGGTGGTCTTGCGTTCAATATTTAGCCCCGTGAAGCCTGTTTCCTGGTATAGCGCAGGGGTAGTAAGATTGGATTTGTGTGCAGAATAAGGTAACCCCTGTGAGGCGCCTGCACCGAGCAGCAGGGCCCTGATGGCTGCGGCCCCCATAGCTGGGGCTCGGCAGCCCTGGTCCCGGTGAAGGGTTCAGGGGTTGCCCTGGAGACTCTGGGAAGCCGCAGAAGGTTCCTGACTGAGAAAGAGAACTTCGGCTGCAGGTGAGAAAACGGAAGCAGCACTGCCGTTTATCTGTGAGAACGACTGACGCAGCTTAGGACAGGCTGCTGAGCGCGCCAGTGCTGGCGGTGGGGTGGAGGGGGGCACGGCAAGAACAGGAGACGCCAGGGCGAGCCCCACCATCCTCACAGCCCCCCACAGACAGCCACGTCCTCAACAGGTGATGTGGGTGATGTCTGGGTGGGGCTGATTCTATCCCACCTGGGAGATACACCACCATGCAGCACGGTTGCTCGCACACCTACAGGATGCCAAGATGGCTTTCCAGGGGGCACCTGGGAGAACCTGGAGTTGGCAGGTAAGAGGTCAACATTCCAGAGTGATTAGGTCCTTGCTTTCCCTATCACTGCCAAGAAGGCAGGCAGCTGGGTGGGACCAGGCCCTTAGGGGTGGGCATCACGAATCACAGAACCCCTGGAACTCCAGGAGACTGATCATTTCTTTATTATTGACGGGGTGACATAGCTATGACCCTGAGCCTGTGGAGAGCCAAAAAGTGTTAGCAGTTTATGTAAAGAGAACTGCAGTCCCTTCAAAAATACAAAGATACCCTCACAGAGGTTGTCATTGAAGGAACAGGTGAGCCACTAACTGTGTGGCCTTCGTCCCGTCAGCCAGAGGGAAGCCTTGACACTGAAGTCCAATTCCTCGGTGACCAGATGTGTCGCCTTCTCACTGAGCGTCACTGCACCGTGTCTTCCACAGGACATGGGACGGGGAGTCCCCGGTGCTCAGTGCCCTGTGTTAAGCCCAGAATGGCAACTTTTTCTCCAGGGGCAGTGGGAGACGGTCCTTCAACAGCATCCTGACACCCACCCGTATCTCTGTGGTGAGTGCAGGGCACCGTCATCCCTTGGGGACGTCATTTTACAGCAACGTGAGCGGCCCCCGCGGGACCAAGCCTGGTGGGCTCGCTCTGCCTGGCACCTCCCTGACCAGGGACCATCAGGTGAGGGTTCGGAGGGAAGCTCCGCCCCTCCACCAACTCCAGAGCTGGGAGAGAGGCCTGGAGTCGCTTGCCCAGGTAGGACTCCGGGAGGCAGTGCCCTGTTCCCCTGTGCGACCATTTCTTTCCAAACCCGAGCGCAGCATGTCTTCCTTGCAGCAATGTGGGACCCCTGATGCCTCCCACCGTCCATCCCACTTGGGTCCTTCCTTTTCACAAAGCTGCCCGGGGCCAGGTCACTCCCCGACTCACATCCGTCAGGGTGCTGCTCGGTGCTTTTAAACCATCGGTGTTGGACTTCCTGCCCAGGCACTCAGGACCTCCAGGGCTCGGTTTTCACCTCCTTTTCCCAGTTTCCAACTGACCTCTGGCCCCAAGGGAATCAACGACCACACTCAGACCACATTCACACACGGCTTCTCAAGTGCGCCCACACTTCTCAGCTTCTGCTCGCTGAAAACATGCCGCTCGCCTGTGCGTCCAGGAAAACCTTGTCTTTCTCCACCCTCCTCCCCGCAGCCCTGCAAGCCCGAGTGACTCAGATCTGCAGCCAGTGTCCCCAGCCTCAAATTCAAGTCTCAGGAGCTTGAGTACCACGCCTTGCAAATCAGTGCTTGTTTTATGAGAAAAGTAACGCGGGGAAAATGCTGCGATGGTCTGATTTGCTTTATAAGGAGCTCATGGAGGTTCATTAGTGTTTTCCTAACCACTATTATTACAAATATATTTATATATAAATATGTATTTATAAGTATATAAATATATCACTACATTCACTATACATTATACTATTTTCCCTACTCATTTTTTTTTAAGATTTTTTTTTATTGGGGAATTGGGGGGATGGGAACAGTGCTGGGGAACTGGGGAAGGGGAACAGACAAGTTGCTGTCCTTTTGTTCTTCAGTCTAGTTGTGGAGGACATCGCTCCACTGGCCCAAGTCAGCACCATCATTGCGCCCTTTTTCCGGGTGAGGCAGATCAGTCGCCGGCCTCCGGACGGCCACTCACCGCGGCTGCTGGCCACTCATACCGGCCGCCGGCTACACACGGTAGCCCATGGCAACCCACTGCCACAGGGGCTGCAGCCTACGCCGTCGCCAGAAACCCACGGCAGCCCAGCTCCAGGCCGAGCCGCCGTTCAGCATCCTAGCTGTGGAGGGCAGTGTCACTGGCCCTCATATGTGGGATCCAACCGGGGCCCTCTGGCGTCCCAAGCCAGCCCTTAACCATCGCGCCACTCGGCCGACCCTTCCCTACTCATTTTTTACCGTTTTCCTTTTCATTATTCATTTTTTATTATTTATCATCTTATTTCTACCGTTTTCCCCATTTATGTACCTGTTTTAAATATCTGCAGTAAAATGTTTAAAAAAAATTCAGGGAAGTAATATTAGGACACATTTATCACCTGCCTTCCCAGACACGTGGGAGTGTGTGTATGTGTGTGTGTGTGTGTGTGTGTGTGTGTGTGTGTGTG
>NW_017731367.1:3396791-3439800 GCF_001890085.2 Hipposideros armiger | reverse complement strand
GAGAGAGAGAGAGAGAGAGAGAGAGAGAGAGAGAGAGAGAGAGAGAGACACGTAATGGTCCAATGAGCTGTATTTTTACTTAGAAATAATTCTGGATCTGATATTCGGGTTGTAACCTGTTTTAAACAGCGAGTGAGAAAAGTTCTATAGCTATCAAGTAAATAAACTGACCAGCTGTCCACCCAGTTTGCCTGATTTTGGTATTCTTTCTTTCCTTTTGGGTCACACATGAGTCTTGGAGGTCCCCAATGGCCTGACAGTGGAGATCTTTCTTCCAGTTTGTGTTCTCTGTTGTGAAGCGATCTGGGTTCCTCAGGCCTGAAAGCATATCTCTGGCACCTTTCTACGCCTGCCCCAAGGATAAGCAGGTCCCTGGATGCTGTCAGGGATGCACCTATGTGGCCTGCAGGTCTCTAACCAGCTGAGATGGGCGGCTGGCCCCAGGCTGACATGTCCTGTAGCAGCAGGAAACGAATGAATGTGTCACCTGGGCTGTTCAATGAGGAGACTGCTGGAGCCTGGGGAAGGGTGACCCCCCTCCACTGAGGGAGGCGGATGCCGGTGACTGACAGGTTTGGGACAGCTGTCTCTGCTGTCACCAGGCGCTTCCCGGGGACAGGCCTGAGAAGGCAGATCTGACTCCTCGAAACCTAGATGAAAGCGGCCAGATTATTGGCTTCTGAAGAAATTAGATTTGGGTTTTTTAAGATTCTGGGTGATCTTACTGGAGAGAAAGTCCATTTTGCTGAACTACCTAGGATCAGGCAAGATCTTAGAAAATTTTTATGTATTACATACATTTATTTTTCACCTTTACCCCCTAAAATGTCAAAATTTGACAGAAAAAAAAAGTCGAAGTGCTTGACACGTTTCAGGGAGTCTGTCCTCTCCTCGGAAGAGGGCGGTGGGTGGGAGCCACTGTGTGATTAGACACCGATTTCAGCAGCTCCCACCCAAGGCCACGGATACTGTGAAGCTATCAGCTGGTTACATGAGTTTCCAGAATGTTCCTGGTGAGTTTGACTAATTTCCAAAGAGCAAGTGGCTCAGGAGATTTAGCTGCAGAGACACACAGTTTAATCTTCAAGTGATGTCCCAGCCATTCTTCCAAGTGTGGCCAAGTGACATGGAAAGTCTGCAGTCAGTGAAGGAAGGAGGAGGTGCCGTGTGAACCTGAGGGCCACCTGTTCACGGACAGGAGAACGCAGACTGGAGGATGGGCTTTGGTTTGCAGGGATCAAACGGGATTTAGAACTCCACCGTAATAAAGATGGCAATCATTACAACCATCTTCACTGTCCCGTTAGTTAATCAGGTCTAAAAATCCACATATTTCCATGAGTCCAAATATTTGCCGAATGCCTTTGAATGCTTGCCCACGTCTTCCTGTTTTGGGGGAAGTATTTTTGCACAGTGTAGATTTGGTCTCATAGCACGCAGCTTGTAGTGGACAAAATACTGACCGTCTGTACGGTGCTCCGGACACCGACCCAGGCGTGTTTTACACATAGCCCTGGATACTTACCACATCGAGAGTATGTTTCTCTTTTTGCCAGGTGGAAGCTGTGCCCTGGTCAGGTGGACTGTGTATTTAAATAAAGATGAAGGCTTCAGAGATATTTGGTATCCCTGGGATAACCTCCTTCAAGGAGCCAAAAATCACAAGTGTCAAGTGTCCTCCTAAATGACTTGATTATACACAGCAGGCTGAATTTAGCAACCCCATCCTGTTCTGGAAATCTCAAGTTATAGACATCCTAAAACACTGATGGGCTACCTGAGTGGGCACCTTGGACGTACCTGCATGGCATGGTCTACAATTGGCCAACCCCCAAGAGGGACTGGACTTCACCCGCTGGCCCCAGGGGTCAGTCCCCTCTCCAGGACAGCCTGCAGCTGCACCCTTGGCCAAGGCGGCCAGCACTGGACCTCGGGAGCCCTGTGAAGGGCAGGCTGTCGCAGCCACCCCACCCGCCCGGCCCCGCCCCGGTGAAGTCGCCACTGCTCCCTCGGTGGGAGTCAGGAAGGGGCATGAAAGCTTACTTGTATCTGACTCATAGCTAACGAGTTTTCCTTTTCTTGTACAAAGGCCGATTCACTTAGAGGAAAGAGCCTGCTTCTAGCTCCTCCCAGAAACTGGGAGGTTGGCTGCCAAACAGATGACATCGTGCACAGGCAGAATTATTTACAGATTCTCGTGGTAAACTCGGAAACCCGAACACAGGTCCTCAGCTACCCTGGCCGACTTCCTGAATCACAGAATATTCTTGTGGGGTCCTATCTGCCGACGTCCTGTCTGAGGAACAATTAAAAAACAAATGAACCAGGAAAAACAACAGATCACGAGCAAGTTCGTGAGCCCAGAGTGTGCAGGCGACGTGCCAGGTGCCCCGGGGGCCATGACCTGTGACGGGAAGGCCGTCTGCGGGAGGACCCGGCATAGAGAGGCTCTGGGTCCCCATCCGGCTAACTGTGCTCCTGCCTTGTTCCAGATGACTCACTCTCCACGTTGGATTTTAATTCTGGAGTGAGAGTGGCATGGTGATTTCATCAGATTTCCTCCAGGTGAAAAGAAAGCATGAGTTTCGACCCACTCTCGGTGGTTGCGGTCAGCAGGCTCTGTCACAAACCCCATCACGTCCGCCCGCCTCACGCTGCAAACAACAGTGTGTCCTGGAGGACCCAAATCACCCCAAGACACCCCACCCCGGCCGACCTGTCCTCCTGAAAGCAAGCGTCTGAAACCCAGTACCCTGGGCTCCCGACCGGCAATGCGGGGGCCGTGGGGACACCCGCCTTTCACAGAGGCACACTGAGACCGGAGGGAAGGTGGGTTGGCGGTAACCCAGAGACGCAGAGCGTGCCTGGCTGTGCGTCTCTGAATGTCTAAATACCACTTTCCCTCCGACCCCAACAGCCCTGGAGGGAGGCGCACCCACAGCCTCTACACCAGCACCCTGCTCCCTCTTGACCCCTGACTCCACCAGTCTGGACAACAGCCCAAGTGGAAAGCCAACACGTGACTGGTGTCCCCTTTCCAGGCCCTCCCTCCCTTGGAAGGGAGGCACAGGCTCCAGTTACCAGGCAGGCCCTGCACGGTGAAACTCAACCCTCCCCCCCACCTGGGGGACCTGTCCTCCCGGCGACAGAGGCCCGTCCTCTAGAAGCTTTCTGGGTTCACTTAGAGCACAGGACAGAATTGCTGCCCTGTGGACTCAGGAGGGCTGCCTCCTTTTGGGGTGAAAGGAGCACAGCCCCATGAGAGGGCCCCCAAGGCACACTGGCCTCAATTATTACCAGTGTTGTCTGGAATGTTTTTCACTTTGGTTCCACGACTGAGCTCAGTTTAAGGGGTGGCAACAGGCGTTTGGAGCCCCCCAGCAGGCCGTCTGGGTAGAGTGATGTGGTTTGTGGGCAGACC
The DNA here is from genome assembly GCF_001890085.2 of Hipposideros armiger. NCBI lineage: Eukaryota > Metazoa > Chordata > Mammalia > Chiroptera > Hipposideridae > Hipposideros > Hipposideros armiger. Next base: position 3,436,379 of record NW_017731367.1, on the reverse strand, counting down.
CATGCCCCTCGCCCAAGTCTGAGAAAGGTGAGCATCCCAGGTGCGCATCCCCCGGGCAGGTGAGCATCACATCACCTCAGTGAACCCCCGCGGAGCGTCTACTTGGAGGAACAAGGCTCCGTGCTGGACATGTGTCCAGGGGACACCATGGGTCAGAAACAAACGTAACAGCAGTCGTGTTCAGGGACCCACGTATGAGACAAACACGAGTGTACAACTCGGAGGAGAACGAAGGTTCCGTGTGCCATGCACACATATTCCAGTCCTTATCTGTTCGCCCAGAGCTGGTGACTCAAAACCACCCACAGGCTCAGTGGGGAGCAGGGGAGGGACCCACTCGTGCGGCTCTTCTCACTCACTCGCTGCTTTCACTGTGCCAAGTGTGACGGCTGGAGGGACCCTGTGCAAGGACTTGCAGTGTTTTCACGGGTCAGTGACAGTCAGAAAATCTGGGTCTGGAGAGTCAGAGGGGTGCGGGTGGGGTCCGGGAGGGCTGGGGAGGGTCTCTGTGGCCTTTCTACTGCCCGGCCACCTCCCTCCAGGCGACGGGACGCCCCGCTGTGGGATTGCTCCTCATGGCCTGCTGGACCATTCCCATCATTTCCTTGGGCAAAGCCAACACTCTCAGGCCCTTCATCAGAGGCTCCCCGCCTGCAGAGGGCCACCCAGAGTCCTGCTGTCTTTCCGGACCCTCATGCACTAGCCCACTCTCCACGCCTGTATCACGCTTTCCTTTGCACGCCCAGCACTCTCGCCAAACACAGCCAGCGTTTCTTTGACCTGGCTCCAAAACATCTCCCAGCCCCCTCCCGACCTTTTGCCGTCTTTCTCCCCACCCCACCTTCCTGCAGACCCAACAGGGTCTCCCAGCTTCTGCTACCCTAAAACCTACCCATGTGAGCGGGGCCCGCGTCAAACAGCACCGTTGCACGTGGACTCCGTCTCCTCTCTGAGCTCTCCTGGGACGCACCCGTCATCTGCACGGGGCATTTACTGCTTTCATCCTGAGCGTCACAGCTGAGATGCTGCACGTGATCCCTTAGCTCCCTAAGAACTACCTCGTTTCCGTGGAATCTGGATACTTGGCTTCTCTATCTTTACGCTCCCCCAGCAGCAAAGACAGCGCCTCGCCTGAGTTGGCGTTTGGTGCCATCTGTTGAATGGACAAACGTTTTGTTCAAACACTTATTCAGAACCAGTGCACTCGGGACGACCACCAAGGACACCCGGCAATGCAGGACCTGGTGCTGTTCCTCTACCGCTCGTCATTTAGCTGGGACAACAACATACATGAAGCTGACACCGCGGGGGAGGGGTTCCACCATGACTTCTGGGCTCATACAAGGCTGGATGTCCAGGCATCTCAGTGGGCCCATCACACCCCGTGTGGACGCTTTTCATCTGTCCCATCACCCTGCTGCTGAAAATGGCAAGGAGTTCAAAGACTAACCAATGGGTGGCCTGTCAAGTGCTCATCAGCATAGGATATGGTAGTGGGGGGGTCGGGGCCTTCATCACGGTGGTGGCTGTGGTCTGCCTCCCTGAGTCCCATGGGGAGGCCAGCCCACCCGTGTGATACAGCTGGCAGCAGACAGGCTGTGAAATAGGATCTTGTGATGAGCCCAGGCCAGAAATACTTCTGGTGCCCAGCCAGCGACTAGAAAGAGAAAGTGCGGCCATCTCTGCAGGCGTTCTAACAGCGATGGATGGGAGGCCCAGTCGCTTAACCAGGGCTGGTCGGGGCGGCCCCAGACCCGCCTGACACTCTCCTCAAGACGGCAAAACATCAGCCCTGGAAGGATGTGTGGTTTCCAAACATGACTCACTGATTTCCTGTCTCCCTTAAGGAAAAAAAATCAAATATTACTTATTCTGCTTTCGTCAACTTAAGTTTAGTCAAAGCAGTTATTTTAAAGGAGTTGCCTCCTTCCGCTTCAGTCTCATAAAGAGGAAGCCAGTTTATCCGCAAGACAGGCTGACGTCTCTTTTCTAGTATACATTAACTTATGAATGAATTTCCTTCAAGTTCAGCTTAGATGTGACTCTGAGAAACGTGGATCTGGCCGGAGCCACCCACTATTCAGATGAGGAAATGGAGGCTTGGTTTTTATCGAAGGGGTTTTCCCTGAGGTTTGTTTGTGAGACTCGGATTAAAACGCGGGATTCAAACCAGCGGGGGAAGGGAGGCAGCTTCTGAGGCCTAATGCTGCCCCTGGTTCAACTGACAGTTCTCGACACTGACACACACGCCACGTCTGAGGCTCAAGTTCCAGATAGGAATTGAATACCGCGAAGACATGGCAGGAGCCACTGCCACCACAAGGGACACGAGGATGAGCGACAGCACTTGCAAAACTCCACCATTGCACCAGCCAACTGGTAGAGCTGAAAAATAACCAACAGATACAAGCGGGGGCCTGGCATACTCATTCAAGGTACAGTGCCGACGGGCCTGCCCCGGAGAGAAGCCAGTACAGGAGGACACAGCTCCCAAGGTGGCTTTCCATCCTTGCCTTGTGTGGCGCTGCCTCTCAGCCCTGGGAGGGACTCAGTTGAGTTCCACCCGCCAGTTTACTGAGGACCCGGCATCTAGCACGTCAGCAGCCAATGAAATTCATGGAATGAAGGAATGAATTTCCTTCCTGAAGATCTAGTGTGACCATCCATTACTAACCAAGATATCCAGAGCAATAAACCGATTACACATCTATAAACTTCATCAATATTCACTAAGGAAATGAGAGAGGACGGGACCCTTATTCCTTCTCCCATCCCACTGCCCCGCAAATATCCGTGTCCTCAGGAAACCAAAGGTGTAGCACTGCTCACACCTAATTACCCAACACATGGGCCACGCGTGTTCCATCACCAGGAAGGGTTACACAGCCATTAAAATTCACTTTCTAATATTTAATAGGATGGAAAACCCACACAACTTAATATCAAGAAACATCAAACCCACAAATTTTACAATAAAGTCCTATTCCACTTTGTTTTAAAAACTGTATATGTGCTAGAAAAAAAATATTACATTTCACACAGAATGCTGACATTACTTATGTCTCGGGGGCAAGCGGATGGGATCGTTTTGTTCTCCATCTTAATTTTCTTAAGCCTTCTACTTTCTGTGATTAAAAATGTATTTCATAAAATAAACTCCCATTCTTATTCCCAAACAGCTGGGCCGTGGTTCTGGTGGGGTCTTTCCAACCTTTCAAGGCTCTTTTCTGAGCAGATATAAAAGTATGCCACGGGAGGGGTTGACTCTGAGCTTTCAAACGCTTGACTGAGTACCTGTCACGATGTGTTAGTCCCAGTGCTTCTAAATCCAGGCTTCTCAGATCCCGCTCTGTGATTTGGGGACTCGTTTGCCATTAAATAAAAATTAAAGGTACTCCTGGCCCTTATGACCCTACTAACTAGGAAACACGGGCTACCTGACTGTGACACTGTCATTTTTATCAAGAAACACACATTTGGTGCTTGTCCCCTTTCTGGCATAGAGATCCTAAAACCCTTTTAATTTCCTAAGCAAAGAGAATTATGAAGGTATCTTCTGCTAGGTTACTGAGGTGAGTTTTGGACCTCCCCAGGTCACCTAAGGATGGGGCTGGTTGTCAGGAGAACCAACCATGTGATGAGAGGGTTGGAACTCTCAGTCCCACCCTCTGACCTCTGGGGCGGGAAGAGAGGCTGGAGGTTGGATCAGCTGCCAAGCCCATGATCAAATCAATCACGTCTATGTAATGAGTTCTCCATAAAAACCCAAAAGGAAAGGGTTCAGAGAGATTCTGGGTTGGTGAACGCGTGGAGATTTGGCGAGTCTGATGGGCCCAGAGAAGGCGTGGAAGCCCCACGTCCCTTCCCCATACCTTGTTCTGTGCATATCCTCCACCTGTCTGTTCCTGAGTTACGTCTTTTTATAATAAACCTGTAATCTAGTAGGTAAATGTTTCAGCTCTGTGAGCCACTCTAGCAAATCAGCTGACCCCAACGAGAGGCTCGTTGGAACCTCCCATCTATAACCAGTCAGTCAGAAGCACAGGTGACAACCTAGACTCGAGACTGACTCTGCAGTAGGCGGGGACAGAGGGGAGGGCAGCTCTGCGGGACTGAGCCCTTCACCTGTGGTCTCTGACGCTACCTCCAGGTAGATCAGAATTGAGCCGAAATCTAAGACACCCAGTCGGTGTTGGAGAATGGGTGACGTGGGGAAAACCCCACATGAACTGGATTTAGGTGCAGAGCTGTTGCGGGGAAGAAAGAAGGTTCAAGAAGGGACAAAGTCGACATGAAAAATGTTTTAGAAATGGGCTCGGTCTGACCAGACCATCTGGGCCTTATTTTCAGTTCTGCGGAGGGAGCAGACTTGACCTTGCTTCTCCCAGCAGCTCCCACATTTTTGCTGCTGTAAATGGCAGGGTTGTGACCATCTTTATACCTGATCTTCCTGAGCATTTTGGATTATTTTCTTAGGATGACCATCCAGTAGAGTAGGAAGCACTGCCAGACACGTTCCTGGAAAGTTGTAGCAATTCCTACTCTCAGCAGCAGCAGGTGTCTACTTCCCACCCTTCCCGGCAGTCCAGGCAAAGCTAGTCTGCTAATCTGACATGCGGGGGACACACCATCAAAGTTTAAACTCACGGTCCTTTGACCGCCAGCCAGCAGTGTGTTTTCAAACATCTCCATCTTATTTCCTGCTCTGTGACTCTCACTTTGGATCCTTTGCTCAACGACAGTCTTCAATTCAACCGATCGGTTGCAAACATCTTCCCCACTCGGTTGCTCCTAGATGCACTAATCCATTTGCTCACTTGATAGTCTCAATCGTGCAACCGTATCAATCTTTCTTTTATTTCGCCTTGAAGCACAGAAAGGCCTCCCCTAATAAAAAACTTGATAAACATTCACATCTAGTCTCCTTTATTAAAAAAAAAATGGTTTGTGTACTGACATTAATGCACAAAGAATTTATTTTGCTGCACAGTAAGGATCTTAGAAAATTAGTTAGCAAACAGCTAGGCAATTATTCCTGCATGGGTTCCTGAATAATCTGTCCCCTCCTGACTGATGTGATGTCATCTTAATGCATTTTAAACGTGTGTGGACTCTGGGGTTTCACTCTGGCCTACGCTGTGTCATTAGTCAGCTTACGTTTATAACAACATCAGTCCTTACTTATCTTTACCGTGTTTGGCTATCTGGAAGGACTCATTTTCACGAACCATTCTATTGGGTTATCGGAAAAGTCATGACGCATTTTTGCAATGAAAATCATAGAAAAAAAATACGTCATGACTTTTCCGACAACCCAATATTTCAAAGTCTCCTATCTGTTATTTTTTTTCTTCCAAATGAATTTTAGAATAATTGAATAAAATGTCTTCCAGCCTCGTCCCCACTAGGATTCTGTTGCCATGGTGTTGGTAAGAACTGACGTCTTCATGCTATTCTCTTTCTTCCAGAAAAATGGTGGGTCTCCCTTTATTTAAAAGTGAGTCCCAGGGTAGGGTAGAGCAGGGACTGGAAAACGCTTTCTGTAAAGGGACAGAGAGTAAATTAGGCTTTGGGGGCCATATGTTTTCTGCCCCAAAGCCTCACCTCGGCCCTCACCATCAGTCGATTCTGCAGGTCCAATCAATTCCACCCCCACAGTATGTGGGCCTGAGCCTTCCCTCTACTCCCTGCTCCTCCCTAAGCACCTCCTCTCTCACCTGGGTTCTGGCAGCAGCCTGTCACCTGTCTCCCTGGCCCCACCCCCTCCACTCACATCCCAAACACACATAACTAAGCCCTTCTCCTTAGTTAACAGATTAACTCTCTCCACTGGCATCTCCCTGTACTGCCAATAAACCTAACCGCCTCACTGGGACGGCCTGACCTGGCCCACCTGGTCCTCCCTGACCTGTTTCCTCCTTGGTGCACTCATTTTCTGACTGTAACTCATTTCTGCCCCAGGGCCCTTGCACTGCTGTTCCCTCTGGCATGTAAGATTTGTCAACCCCCCAGCCCCAACACAACTTCACTTTCTGACAACTTTTGTCACACAGGTCTCAGGTCAATGTTACTGCTTCAGAAAGGCCCCATCTCACCAATGCAGCCACGCTCCCCTGACCTCACTGTCCCCATCTGCAAGAGGATGGGACAACAGCAGTGAAGGTTCACACGTGAGACCACATGCACACACAATGTACAGGGCCTGGGCACGGGTAACGCTCCAGAGAAGTCAGAAGTCACACAGTTCATCACGCATGACCCGGCTCACGCGCAAGCCCTATACTTTTCATCCACACGTGTGCTAAGTCTGTGGGAGACACCCGTGCTTTTCACACGGCTTTGCTGCTTCCCAGCTGCACCGCCGTGGTCTGGAAGGCTATGATTTTTGATGTGGCAAAGAGTTAAACCTAGCTGAGTTTCTAGGTGCTTTATTAAATAAGCTAGTATCATTCCTTTATAAACCACTCATCAGTTCATAAATCCTAGCGCCACTGCCAATTATCACAACTGTGGGTTGTGTGTGTGAAGGTTTAACAATATTTACTGCACCTCATTTCCATTTGTTTCAGATCCTTAAGGCCTGACCAAGGGGTTCAGGTTTTAGGATCACACAGCAAGCCATGCACACAAGCAAGGACGTACCTTTGGTTAAAACCTAAAAGCCACCAGAGGCCAGGGAGGGGATGACACTGAGAAGTCATGTATGCTCACATTTTCCTAACATCTTCTGTTATGAGTTGAATTGTGCCCCCCACCCCCACCCCCCAAAAGTCCTAACCTCCAATAGCTGCAAATACAACCTTGCTCGGGAATAGGGTCTTCGCAGAACATTAAGTTCAGATGAAGTGATAGGGTGGGCCTTCATCCAATAGGACTGGAGCTCTTATGAAAAGGGGAAGTTTGGGCACAGAGAGAAGATGGCAGAGCTGGGACAGATGCTCCCTCATGGCCTCAGGCGCACCCAAACCTCCGACACCGTGATCTCAGACCTTTGGCTCCCAGAACAGTGAGAAAATGCGTTTCTGTAGTTTTAGGGCCCCCAGCTTGTGGTACTTTATCGTGAAGCCACAGGAACCTAATACGCCACCGAGAGGCTGGACGTGAAAAAGGTCTGACACAGGCTCATCTCAGAACCTTCCCCGCCTCTTCTCCGTGGGCGTGGCCTCCCGCTTCCTAGCAGCACACCTGTCCCCATCTGTCTTTTCTGTCATATCGAATACAACCGGAACTCCAAGGAGCAAACGAAAGTGAGGCTCCCAAAACAGAGGCTCACGGCCTCTATTGCAAAATGTGGTCTTGCTTCCACATTTCCGGAACATTCTTTGCTACGATCCCAAAGTGGCAGGCCCTGGCCCGATGGCTGCTCAGCACACATTCCTGAAGGATGAGTGGGATGTCGGCAGGCAATGGGTAATTACACCTCCACAGCCAAGGCACTGCTGTGAAAGTCTTGCCAAGTCACCCCAAGAGACTCCCAAAGGCATTTCTCAGTGGCAAGCAAGTAACTGCGGCTTTGAAACAGCGACTTTCACTAAAATCCTGGAGCTGTCGGAACACCGCCATTAACTGAGAACACCCTCCAGCCGCTTGAAAGCAGGAGCGGCGGACAGAGCAGAGCGGTGCCCCCTCAGTGGCGGGCAGAACTGGGGCCACGTCTCGTTACCCATGGGGCTCCACCTCAAACAAACAAAGACCCGGCCACAGTGTCACGTTCCTTCCGGTGGGGCCCAGCCAGTCTGCAGTGGTACATGTCCCAACTAACAAATATTTAGTCATTCAGTAGATACCCCTATGTGGTCACAGCGCAAAAACGAACGTACAGGCAAAACCCAGGACAGAAATTTCCAGCGGCTGGCAGAAGCTGAGGGCAAGAGACACGGCTGCAGGACGCACTGGGGGTCCACAGAGGCAGGGGGACAGGACACGGCTCCAGGTACAAGGTTCCCGCCAATGGCAGCGAAGGTGCGATGGGACCTTCTGTGGGGAAGGAGACAGGCCAGGCAGCAGACAGACACGCAGGCAGAGAGGTGAGGCCGGAGGTCACGTGGCGGAGGCCAGACAGTCCCTGCCAACTGGCAGTTAGTTTTAATGTGTCTTCTGGTATGAACTGAATCTCACCTTTACTGATTCATCAAGAGATAATAATTCTGGAAGAAGGCCAGGCAAGAAAAGGCTGTTTGGGGAACGGATGTTATAACTGTGAGTAGATGTTATAACTGTGTGCTCTCCCCAGCAGGCCGACCCTCTGCCTCCTGCGAAAGGCGGGTAGTTGTGTCCCTGCGCTTACACACGACACTGCGGTCTGTCTGCACGCTCAGCGTCCTGCCTCCAGCCCCACAGCCGGAGTCAGAAGGCCCAGCTCCGCTCCCCGAGTCCCCCTTGGTGTTCTGGCATAGGCCCTGGTTTCCTCACCTGACCTTTAACAAATTATTACAACACCACCAGGTGTCTTCTTCTTCCCCCGGGACTGCAGTGGGGACTAACTTGGAGTGATGACATGGCACAAAGAAGGCAGCACAGGGTTTTTGGAGTCAGATCTGAGCCCAAAGGGCAGCTGTGTGATCTCAGACAAGTTACTTAACCTCTCTGAGCCTGTTTATATCATGTGCAGCATCAGGACAGTAAAATCTGCCCCGCCAGAGTACTCAGCCATTCTCCTTCGCTGTCTTCCTTGGAGACTGAGGATGTGTGGGCACAGCACTGGTGCCCCCAAACAGCCATGTGCCAGGGACTCAAACAGACTCAGTCTCCTGAAAACTACACATTCTCTGCATTTCTACTTGGAGGCGTCCATATTTACTCAGCACCAAATCACCACCTTCTCACTCTTGGTGACCTACCCTTTAATCAACAGGGCACTTTGTTCCAAGTTTGAAACCCCTCAGATGGTCAAGTTACTTAACTTCTTGGTGCCTTCATTTATAAAATGGGGACAATAATACTATCTGTCTCTTCAAAGTGTGTGGATTAAATCTGCTAACTTGTGCCACGTGCTTAGTGAAAAGCCAACACTCAGCTCTCCCAGGCCAGCGTTTCCCAGTCTTGGCATATTAACATTTTGATGGGATCATTTTGGGTTGGGGGGGGCCGCCCTGTGCATAGTAGGATGTTTCATAGCATCCCTGGCCTGTGCCCACTGGAAGCCAGAGGCACCTCTGCTCTCAGACAACCCAAAGTGTCTCCAGCCATTGCCAAGTGTCTCCTGGGGGCAATGGCGCCCCTCTTGAGACCTCTGTCCCCGGGGAGGGCTATCACCGCTGTTACTGTTATTTACCCTGTAAATCTGAGCACCTGGAGGGGTGCGGCTCCCGTCCTGCTGGCCCTTCCCCCCCATTTCCAGTCAGCGGCCGGCCTCCCAGCCACGCCTGCACGCTTGTGCCCCAAAGGGCCCCCGTTTAACAGTTTCTCAGCCTGGGGTGCTGATGACAAACTCCTGCGGAAGCTTTAAAACAATCCTTTCACTTTTAAAAAGCTCCCGTGTAATTCTAATTTGCAGGCAGGACAGAGAATCACTGTTCACCCTGGACCCCACTCACTCACCCACCTCCCAAAGTACAACCGTCGTTTCCTTTAGAATCCAGAGCCCATTCTCTGAGCCTCAACTGCAGACGGCGGTCGGAGACGTTCCCCCTGCCTGGCCTCCCCTAGGCCCAACCAAACTCTCCCTACCTGTGAGGACCTGGCCCTTTCACAAGGCCCTTTAAGCCCCCACCACCTGCACGCCCTCACTCACTCACCCAGCAGCCAAGCCACCGTCTGTTTCATCCCCAAGTCTCCCCCACAGCTTCCCAAATGCAACAGTCCTTAGGTTTGGCACTGCCCACGTCAGCCTAACCTCTGACCAGCCCAGAGAGCCCGTCCTGTCGAAAACCCAAACGCAGCCTGCTCAGCTGGGATGCCGCTACCCTGGCCCGGAAGGTTCTCTCTGCTCTGCCACACCTGGCCAAACCCACCGAGCCTTCCCAGTCCCCCCCACCCCCCTGCTCTGCTGTCCCCGACCCCCGGCCCCAGTCACAAAATCACCCACGGGCGGCAGCACTTTCTGGGTGTCACACGCAAGTTCCTGAGTAACTCATCCCCTGCTGTAAAATCCGCAGGCGAAGTTCTTCTGTAGATGTGCGCGAGGCACACGCAGGACTCTCGAAACGATGGGTCAGCCATTGGCCGCAGACTGGAATGCCCAGGGGAGGCGGGCTCTGCTCATCACCGGGCAGCTCTGTCCTTAAGGACATTTGACTTTGCAGAGATCAATATGTCTTAACAGACGAGTGGCCCCTGCAACCCACCCTGTGGGCTCGCTAACGAGCAGCCTGATGTGGCTTCTGGAATTCCGGGGCCCTCAGGCGGCCTGGAAGGTGTGGTTTCTGCTGCGTGCAGAAAGGTCTTACTGTCCTGCCTGCAGAGCTAATCCAACGGAGCTTCACTGACTGAGGTTTTCTCCTGTGATGGTTTAGTGACTGCACCATGTGAACACGCAGCTAAGCATCTGGGAAAACTCATCGTGTCACGAGAGGCCCAGGCAACCAGCAGCTCCATGGGCACCTCGGCCAGGCCCGGCCGGGCAGGTGAAGGAGGGGGACATGTGAGTGTGGCTTGGGATGAGGCCAGGCCTGGGGACACACAGATTGCTGGTTGTAAAAGGAAGAACACGCTTTTCTAGTGGAGTCGGTCACATGCCCCACTCAGACACGAGAGGTGTAAGCGCATTTTGGAGCGTTCTCTGTGTAAGACACACACACATACACAAGTACAGTAACAAGAAGGGCGAAAACTTGGCAGGTAACAGGCTCCTCCCTCAGCTCCCGTCAAAAAGAACTTTAGGGAGCACGTTCTTCACTGTTGCCCCAGGCAACCAGCACCAGCAGGGCCTATTCAGATGACCTGCCTGTGTGGTGAGGACCCCGAGCCCCTCAGTGTGGCCGTCCATCACTGAACTGTGCTGTAACGCGCGGGGACCGTGGGCCCCATCCACAGAGGTCCAGGCACCTTCCTGTCACAGTCACCGTTTGTGCTGCCTCCTCAGAGCCAGCGCCCTGTGGCCCCGTGCTAGGGCACAGGGCATCTGCCAGGGTCCCCGGGATGTCCGGTCCTACACCCGCAAGCTTCCCTCTGAGTCAACACCACATCTGTGGTCACCAGCCCTGGCGCCCCAGGCGCCCGCGAAATAGGACCTAATGAATTCACTGTAACTGCTTATCTAATTGTGTCTCCCCAGCCAGGATGGCATCCAGCAGCCCAGCACACAGAGAGGGCCACTCAGTACGTGGCACTTGAACCCACGCAGGGCTCTGGGGCTGCTCCCATCTCACTGCATGTGAAAGTGACTGCTTCTCTCAAGCGGCTTTCTTCCTGCGTGCACAGCCTTCTTCCGGCCTGTCCCGGGCAGCTTTCTGTCCCGAACACCTAGCGGTCATCAGAAGCGGTGTCTCTGTCCTCTGCATTGCTTTGTTGTGGTTGATAGCACACGTCCTCCGATTCCTAATGGCTCCCTTCCCGGCCCCTCCTCCTCTCGGGAAAGCTGTGCCCCCAACCACAGCACAGCCTCCACCTCGAAGTCGCAGCCTGAGCAGCCGGGCCTCCTGCCCTGCAGGCCGGCACGGGGCTCCACGCTGGCTGGCTGGCTGGCGCTGAGGGGGGCTGGGAAAGGCCCCCTTCCTTTCAGTCATGAACACCCTCCCACGGCACCGGCTCCCCCACAGCTCGGGCAGCCCTGTCCTTCCTCCGGCACAGACAGCTGGGCCCTGCCCTCCCCACGGAGCCCCACGTCCTAAGGGTGCTTTCCCGAGCCTGTCTCCCCTGGCGGCTTGCGGCCTGCGGCCACTGACCTCTCGCTGTGCGACCCCCACACAGCTGGCTTTCGAGGGCCCGTCTTGCAGGCGGTCTCCCCAGCGCCCCGCTGACTGGTCCTTCCCTTTCCCTTCCTCTGCCCGCCCTCGAGTGAGCCATGTCCCCAGTGTCTGTCCCTGCCCTGTGCTCTGCCGACTCTCCTGAGGGGGGCTAGCCACAGCCAGGCCACCCCAGGGAATGGGGCTACGGACCACCTAGTCTCTGCCGATGCCCAAACCCATGTCTCCACGGCAGCCCTGTCTCCTGGAACAGCCGCCTCGCCCCCACCAGGATGGCATGCTCTCCTACACCCCCGTCCCAGCAACGGGCACCGCCCACAAGCACTCATCCCAGATGCCTCCTTTCCCCCATCCAGTCCGATCTCTAGCTGCAACTGCAAACTTTTTCTAGGAAGCAGCGTTTCTCAATCCCGGCACTACTGACGTTTGGGGCCTGCTCATTTTTTTCTGTGGGGGCTTTCCTGTGCATCACAGGACAGCACCCCAGCCCCACCCACCCCGCCAGGGGCCAGGAGCGCCTCCCAACCCCGGCTGTATTGACCACAATGTCTCTACCCCTCGCCAGATGTCCCCTGGTGACACCAAAGTGCCAGTGCATGCGTTAGGCTTTGTGGGCCATGTGGTCTCTCAGAGCCACCACTCGGCTCTAGATCTGAAAGGCAGACAGTCACAGGCGGTGAGTGGGCACAGCTGGCTTCCAATAAAACCGAATTTACAAACACGGGCAGGATGCAGGCTGACGCCCACCTGATCCCGAGGCCAACACAGACTCTAGGCTCTACCTGCTCCTGGCCAGTTTGTCCTCCATCCCCCACCTGCCTTCCTTTACACACCTCCACTCCCAAACTGCTTGCAATCTAGCCCCCTACTCAATTTCCCAGGTGTGGGTCCAGCTGACCCTAGAAAAACAGCCATCATTTCAATTCTAACCAGGAGGATAGTGCCCGGTCCCACGGGCCAGGCCGTGCCAAATGCTTTACCCACTAACTTAAATCTCCACAGCAGATTCGATTAGCAGAGATAATCAAGCAGATTTGGGGAACCAACTCTTCCTAGGACATACAGATACTGTATGGCACCCCAAACCTTCATCTCAACCTCCACACCACACGGGCTACTGGCTGCTGTCGCTGCGGCCGGCCCGGCCCCTCCCCCATGACCTCCCTCTGTCTCGGCCCCTCTTCGAACCACAGGCTGGAGGGGTGACCCTGGAGGCCCGCAGCGGCACAGACCAACCCTCCCACCCGCGGCGATCTCATGCCCTGCCTGGACACTGGAGGCCAAACAGCCCAGGTGACCAGGCAGAGCAAGGTGAGCCCAGAGTCCAGACACCAGTGGCTCTGAGGGTCCTGCGGTCCTGGCTGCCCTCGGCCCACGGCTTCCTCTCTGGAATGTTTTTGTAACGGTTAAAAATCTATTACAAATAAAGGGAATATGTTTCTCATACATACGTGTGACTCCACAGATTTCTGACTGATCCACTTTTACCAAAACCCGTGAATTTTGGTACGATACTCCCGAGGCAGCAAAATGGACCTTCTGAGATTTTCTGAACACGCCCATCCCCAGAGGAAGAAGGAAGGAAGGGAGGGAGAGAAGGAAGGAAGGAAGGAAGGAAGGAAGGAAGGAAGGAAGGAAGGAAGGAAGGAAGGAAGGAAGGAAGGAAGGAAGGAAGGAAGGAAGGAAGGAAGGAAGGAAGGAAATCGTTAGAACAAAGCAGGAAAAGACACAGCAGACCAGGCTGTGCTCCCACCTGTCGCCCGCTGTCCCTTTTCCAGCCGCCCAGCACGGAGAGGGCAGCCCTCTCAGGTTTCCTCCACTCCCGGCCAGCCCAGGTCAGGATTAGTGGCTGGAGCCAGAGGGCTGGGTACGAACAGCTGCAGGGACTCAGTCAGGCCCTCGCCCTCCCCAAGTGGAACCCCCACCACAGGGGCACAGCCAAGGGGTGCCAAGTGCAGTCGCTGAACGGAAGCTAGGTGCCTGCGCGCAGGGGCCCCAGGGTCGGTCATCCCCCCAAAGCCAACAGGCCCTGTCCATCTTCTCCCTCCCCCACCCCACTGCGTTTTGCCTGTAAGATGTGTGTTAAACCTGCAAAATCTGGTGGTCAGGAAGGTTCGGTAAACGTTTGCTTCCTCTGATGGATGCTCTGAAAGCCTAGATAGTGGTCAGTCCAGGGTCTGGACCCAAGGAAGCCGAGAACGTCAGCGACCTACTGGGCCAGCGGTGCCCCAGCTCCAGAGGTAGGGGTCTGTGAAGGGCAGGTTCCTGGCCCTGCCTGGCCGTTTCCACTGGGTAGGGACGGGCGGAACTGTCACTCAGAGTCCTGACAGGAAAGGGGCCAGGGATTAGCATCATTTTAGGTCAGGTCAATGAGGGAACGATTTACAGTGGGGTGGGTGGGGTGCAGGAATGAATGCCCTGGGGGTTGGGGCAGCAGGGGCGAGGGGCAGCAGGGGTGGGGGGCAGTGGTTAGGTGGCAGTGACTTGGGAAACTGGGAGACAGGGACCCTGGGTCAGGGGAACCAGAGAGCGTTCCTCGCTGCGCTGCAGGGGGAGGCCACCCTGCTCTCTCACTCTCTCCTCCGTGCACCTCCAGCCTGTCCTCTCAGCTGGCCGATCCTATCAGGAAGCAAGGAAGCCCCACGTGGTGCAGCCGTTTCAGATGCCCCACAGCAGGTGTGGCAAGGCTGCAACGACAGAGGGGCAGACCCCCAGCAGCCAGCACAGAGGAGGCCCAGAAGGCTGTTTCCTGAAAACAAGCCTCCGGTGTGAACCTGATGCAAGTGACCAAAGGACCACACCTGGAGAAACACCTGGCCTAGGTCTGTATTGACACCCCGACACCCACCAGGAAGCGGCACTTCCTGCGGGTGACTCACCATTCCTGGCATTGCTGTGTCAACACACAGGTGAATGAACCCACAGGGACAACCCCAAACTGGCCTGTGTGTGACAGTGGCCCCAGCTGGTCCACACCAACTCAATGCCAGGGCAAGCCCTGCCGCTTGGAGGTTTATAAATTACTGGGGATAGGCATGTGGGGAGCAGAAATAAAAGCTGGGGTTCTTGCCAAGAACTTGGAAGTAAGAGAAGAAAAGAGAGCTCTTAGAATTAAATTAGGACGGCAAAACATAATGAATCGTAGCTGCAAGAGCGAAGGGGAGAAACAGCCCAAGTGTCCACTGATAGACAAACAGGCCAACACACCGTGGGCCATCCACACAATGGAATTACTAGACAAGGAAGGGAATTACGACACACGCTACAACATGGAGGGACCCTGAAAATAGTATGGTGGAAGGAAACGTCACATAGTGTCTGATTCCACGAACATGAAATACCCAGAACAGGCAAATCCGTAGAGACAGCAAGCAGATTCATGGTTGCCAGCAGCTGGGGGCAGGGAGGATGTCGAATGAGTGCTCACAGGTCTCCTTGTGGGTCGGTAACATGTTTTTGGGACTTGACAGAGGGAGTGGGGCCACAACTTTGTGAAGATACTAAATACAACTGCATTGTGACACTTCAGAATGGTTACCTGTATGTTCAAACAGAATCCTTGTACAGAAGCAGGCCACCCTACCCAGGACAGCAGTGACACGCCTAACAAGAATGAGGCGAACAGAGCCCATTTGGAGCGAAAATATTATGTATGCAGGCAGTCTGAAAAGATACCTTTATTAAAAAGAATTTATCCCCTGAGACAGACATATGTACTGAGATTCACTCAGGAGCCCACTCACGTGTGGGACCCTGAAGACTTTCCACAGAAACACAGCGTCCCAACATGGACAAACGCTTTCCTGGTGACTCCCAGGCAAACTGCCTCCTGACATGTATTCATGCCCGGGCAGATGGAGGCCGGTTCTCCAGTTACATTAAGTCCATTTGAAATCAAGAGACCTAAGCCAGACAGAACCTGGTGTGCAGCATTCCTGTCAGAGGTCCACCCAGGCCCCACCTGGCCTCTGCTACTGTCAGGCCACTCCTTCCACTATAGGACAGTTCTAGAACCCTGCTTAGGCGTCCATCAGTCAACCCCAGGCCTTGGGCTCCGGGGACTCTGTGTGAGGTTGTCAGAAGGTCGCGTCTGACTTCAGTCAATCAATGTCCAGCTTCTCTGAGGCACAAGCTCTCTCATCTGAAAAGGGGCTCACATTAATATCTGGCTTGGCCCAGCTCTCCCCGAGATAAGAACAAGCCAACGAGAGCTCGGCAAACTGTAAACCACTGGGCGAAATGTCAATGTAAGTCAAAGCCACAGACGAGCTCGGCCAACGCTGTACCTGACATTTCTCTCCCGGAAGCTTCCTCTTTGCCAAATGCACGGC
Organism: Hipposideros armiger; assembly: GCF_001890085.2. Lineage (NCBI taxonomy): Eukaryota > Metazoa > Chordata > Mammalia > Chiroptera > Hipposideridae > Hipposideros > Hipposideros armiger. The sequence goes on along the minus strand of NW_017731367.1, from coordinate 3,420,202 downwards.
CCCAGCACCTCGTGCACCATTCATGTAACAGCCCAACTTCCTCTCTGAGAGCCGCCTCATTAATTCCTCTTCCAATGCCACGGGGAGACCTGAACACCGTGGAGCCTGAACACGCTCTCTTCCAGCCGCCTATGCACGGACAGCCCATGAGTCACCTGGATGCACGCTGACCTTTCACCTGGACCCTGGGTTTCTATCACCCATCTGGTGAGCACCTCTGATTTTCAGGTTTCGCTCAGTTAGTCCAAGTTCAACAAATACCCCAAGATAATTTTCATAAGTCAGGTCTCTTCCCATTCTGTAATGAGCAAATACTATCTGGACTTAACAAACATCAAAAGAAATAACAAATAGATGAAGGCAATAAAGAGTTTTACTGGTTTCTGTCAAGTTGCATGGGAGACAGTTCCTCAGGGACAGCCAGCCCAGATTAGCTTATCTCCAAGTCACCTTATCTCCCAGCAGGTCTCAGGCCTTCCTGCAAGTCCCCCACACTGTGAACTTTCTTGAATGCGCAAATCCTTTGAGGGATCTGATAAGGGCTATGGGCTTTGTCTTGAGAAAATCACCCAGGCCTGTCAAGTTTTACCCAGACCCTCTTAAAAGGACCCTGGCGAAGAGTCCATCGGGGTAAACACGCCTCTTCTGTTATTGATAAAAATGATGTTCAATGGACCAAGGCCCAGACGGCTGTTCTCCATCAGAGGGCACCCCAGCCTAACCAAGAGCATTGACCAACGCTTTTTATAATTCATCATCAAAACCTGGAGGCAGTGATGCACTCGCACGTCCCGGCTCACACGGCGACACGAGTGTGAACAGGATTTGTGGGGGGTGACAGGGAAGGAAAAGGAACCACATTGCGTTTACTGATCACGAAGTCCAGGGCTGCACCGGGATGGGTGGGAGGTGGGAGAGGGACAGCGTCCCTGTCCACAGGAGCCAGGGCGACGGGCGCACAGCACAGGCACGGCAAGGCAGGCTCTACCAGGGGCTGACCCCCATCGGGCGGGTAGCGGACGGTACGTTGTAATGGGAAGACACTGTGTGACCTCGGCCAGCCACCGGCTTTTTAAGGCTGCTTCCTCTGACAAACAAAACTTGGTCAGTGGCCTTTCAGGTCCCTTTTGGCACCACACGTGGGATGCCAGGACCTGTGTCCACCCAACGGGGACAGGAGCATCTTGGCTTGCTGTCCTACAAACACCACAGAGCACACCAGCCAGGGAGATCCCTGAGGCCAGCTGCTCACCACGGAAAGAGGGGCCCTGAGTAATTCACTCTGGCCGTGGGTCCCGTTAATCCCTCTTGGACCTTGGGGCGGCCTGGGGTCAGGAGGGCAATGTGCTTGAGAAATGGCATGAACTGAAACATCAAGGCAGGACTGCCCCCTCAGCCACATCAACCACATGTCCAGAGGAGCCAGAAGGCTGATGTTCAGGGCCCCTCAATAAAGACACGAGAAAAGGGAGGCCCGGAGAGGCTAAATGGCTTGCCCGAAGTGATGGGGTTGTGGCAAAGTCAGAGGGCAGAAATGGGGAGTGGGGGAGGGAGGAAGAAAGGAGGGGTGGGAAGCTTGCACAGAAGCCCTGCGGGGGATGAAACCAGCCACCTCCTCACTTGTCTGCGAGTACCAATGGTCATCACTCCCCGGCCCAGGGACGCCCCCAGCCTGGCCACCCCCATGGCCCTGCCTCGCCCCCACAATGGATCAGCAGTGGACATCCATTCAAGTCGGCCAGGTCAAAAGGGCAAGCCCAGTCCTCTTCTGCTGCGAGCTGGAAATGCACCAGTGTCCAGGGGCAGGTCCTGCACTGGACGGCTGTGCCTCGGCTGGCGGCCATGCCTGGGCCAGGTGCACGCTGGGCGAGCAGCAGAGGCCCACGGGAGAAGCACGGGTGGCGGGAACACGCAATTCTTGACGAGCAGCTTCCTTTCTCAAATTCCGGTTCCTGGGTCCTTCCAGACCTCCTGTGCTCCGTCTCTGAATCTTTGCAATAATCTTCCCAGTTTTTTCTCGAGCAAGGCTGAGTGCGTGTTTGACTCTTTTTTATCTTTGAGAGCCTCCTGAGACATTGGCTCCATTTGTACAGACGAGGAAACTGAGGTCCAAGGAAATTAATTTATGCAAAGTGCTTAGGTGCCCAGAACTGAAATTCGTTTATACTTACAAGACCAAAGCTAGAAGCTCGCTGCAGAGGCATTTTTCTAACTCAAGCGTGAAATACATTCTCTCTGCCCTTCCTAATATGCAGCCCGCCCAGTCAATTTTAAATAATGAACTAACAAAGGGGGGAAACTCCAGACAGAGAGATAGGGAAGCGTGGGGTGGAACTTATGATTAGACTGGAAATTTCTTTCTAAGTCTAAGCTGGTTTCAGCAAGAGATTGGTAGGCTCTTGAAATAAACACTGGTGGAGTATTTCTTCACTCACACCTTTTATCTTCAATGCCTCAAGTATGTTACAAATCTCGCATTGTCCTCATGACACATCTGCTTTAAGGAGGGTGAAAAGGCAGGCTAGTTAGGAGGCCAAAACACAAGGCTTTTTAGAACACATAAATGCCATTTTTAGTCTAATGCGTGGCTAGGGTGCGGCTCAGGTTTCTCGTCTGTCACTTCGGGGCTCAGGACTCACACACGTTCAATGGCAGCCCTTTACTTAAGGGAGCAGCAGCATGTGAAGTATTGTTCCGCAGGTTTTGACAAAGGCTGAAAGAGGTCTCACGTGGATGCATAGCTATGGGGTTCCCCTCTCCCTACTCTTGGGTCACCCACTGATACCTGTGAGGTCAGACCTTTGGATGAAAAGGGGCTCTACGTGCAGGGTGATCTGACCATAAATTCCTACGTGGGCGGGTCATGGTGGGTAGTCACACGCCTGGCACACACCTTAAGTAAAAAGCTCCTTTGCCTTCAGCAAGCCCTGTCCACTGTTGCTGTGCATACACCTTTGCGATGCCGCTTTCTCAGGCCCCTCAGAAGCAAAGCTACCCTCGAGACAGCACGTCATTTTGCAATCCAAGCGCCACCTGGCTTTCTCCCACCTCCGTGTCACCGTCCCTATGTTCCCTCCTTAATTCCAGATGCATAAAAGAAGCTGCAAACTGTCATTCTAATGAAGCATTTTACTCAGTCTGTTGAGATCGTTTCCAGGTGGATCCTCTGTTTGGCTCCAATAAATTTTTATAAAAATTCTCTACAGGTTTGGGCGTCCTTGTGTCAACAGACCTTATCCCAAGAGGGGCCCATGCAGGCAAAGAGCCAGCGCTTCTAGGTCACCTGGCCAGTGACAGCCCCCACAGGCCTGGGTGTCATGAGGTTGAGGACGCTGGCCTTTGTGGCTCTGTCCCGAGGACACGTGAAAGCCAGGATCACCCCTACACACAGGCTGGAACCAATCCACACCTCAAAAGTTAACGAATTAGTGGACGCCAGGGGCTGAAGGCAGGGGCACTGGGAATAACGAATCAACAAATCAACAGATGGGGGCGTTCTTCTGGGGTGATGACGAAGTTTGAAGCCGGAGAATGGTGATGGTTACACAACACTGTGGATGCAGTAAGTGCCAACGAATTACACGCTTTAAGACGGTTAATTGGATAGTATGGGGACTTCACATCAGAAAAGCAAACAAACAAAAAACCAACAAAACCCATAGAAAATCAGAAAAGCGTGGAGCTCCACAGCCTGAAAAGTAACCCCAGAAGAGCAAGAATTTGTCAGGGATTCTCATATGGTCCAGGCAGAGGGCACCCGGCCAGCTATACCCCCCCAGAGAGTGGACGAGTCCAGGTAGCTGAATGGCACCACTCTTTAAGTTCACCCGACTCATTTCTTAGTTGAAAGTATCCTTGACTTTCAAGTAAACTTATAGTTCAAGGAGAAAAAAAATCTAATTTCACTTTTACTCTAAAAATTTGCCATGCAGCTCACGTTTATGGCTGGAAATGCATTTCTGCTGGCAGGTGCTGGCCACGGGGACCCTTGCCCATGTAGCTCCTGTGCCCTTCAGGGCGCCAGGTAAGGGAGGCAGCGAGGACGGAGTGGCCGAGGGCACACAGACGCAGCTCCAGGCCTGGGCTTTGCCGCTTGTTCACAATAATCCTCTGAGCCTCACTGCCCATCTGTGAGATGGGCGGGGCGCAGAGCAGGTGCTTAGGCTGACGCGTCCTGAGAGGGCTTCCCACCCTGACGGGCACCCGCACAGCCCTGGGATCAAGCCCACGTCTCCCCGCCGAGCTCCATCCTGGGCTCCCATGCTCGCCAAGGAGCAGTCGGGCCAAGCTGTGTCCCGTCCGGGCCCGCCTGCCTTCACACTGGTCTCACAGTGAAGGGAGCTAGGGGCAGCGTCGCCCCTGCTCGTCGTGAACAGCAGCAGCCACAGGCGCTTAATAAACTTACTGGGTGACGAGCAGCGGGCTCAGTAACAGGTGAAGATCACTCCCCGGAGTTGCTGGAATGACAGCCAAATCCCCAAACCAGGCACCAAGCGAAACCCTGGACATAGAAGTTGAAACCCCGGGAGCTCCAATCTCACAATGAGGTTGCGACAAATCAATAGTGAATACTAAGCAACACAGAACACACTGCATTTATGTTTCGGGGAGGTGGGAAGGGAGAAGCCATAAAAAATTGGTCGAATGTGTCAAGATCCTGCCCCTCCTTTTTTTTTTTGCCATAGCCAGTGGACGGTCTCTAGAATGCTGTGAGAGAGACACAGCGACGCTGCCAAGGAGGTAAAAGTGACCCCCCCCCTCCACGTTCCCAGGGGCCCTTTAGGCCGAGATGGAGACCGGGCGCCCCTCTGGCTCTTCTCCAGACGGCCGCCCCCCCCCCCACACCGTCCCATTTCCGCTTCCCAGACATCTAGCAGCTCGGGTAACTCCGGCTCGGTGCCAGAGAAAGCAAACCACAGAAACGACACCCAGGGAACTGCCAGAGCCAAGGAGGGGCTCCATGCAGGCCCCCCCCCCCATTAACCTCCTCCTGCCCTGCTCAGGACGGGGCCTGCCCTGCGCAAGCTGTGCCTCAGACCCAAAGGTGAGGCCGCCTGGGGGTCAGACAGGAAGCCATGTTGCAAGGCCCACTGGAGACAGGAGCCAAGCTGCATACTTGTGTTTGATTTCAGAAAGCCTGGCATTCCAGCCAATGCCCAGCCAGAAGAATGCTAGGAATGCGGCCGCCTTTCACCACAACCCAAACAGAGAGCAGATCCAGGGCAGGGGGCTGCTTCCTGCGCTGAGGCCTCAGTGGGTGAGGACTGGCCTGGGACCCAAACACTCCCGAATTCCTCACTTCACTATTAAAAGCCCCCAGGTCATAACCCAAAGCGTCCCAAACATTCTTTCTACCCTAAAGAACAGGCAGGCCCTAGACTCATGGGTGATATAAACGGCGGGGAGAGGAAACCATTGGGACAAAAACCAAACCCCTTTCCCCGGTAGACCAGAGGATGCTTACGATTTTTAAAGAAGAAAAACCTGAAACAATTCCTGCGGCGCCCACTTTATTTGGAATGGCTTTTGTTATTCAATCATGACCCTGAAAGGAAGCAGCCTCTGAGCCCCTCCCTCTGAAGTCCCCCCAGTGACCCAAGGTCATGTAAACGTCCTCTTTAAGTTGGTCCAAGCCCTTTCACCTGAGGAGGAAAGGTTCTTTGGTGTTTTCATACACACGCAGGCAGCCACCGTATGACCGAAAGCTCTTACCCAACTGACTTTACAAAAGATGGTTTCTGTCTATTGCCAAGAGACTGAAAAGAACAGCCAAGAAAATAGCCGAGAACATTCTACCAGGATACCCTTTACTCTTTCATTTCTGCTGGGATTTCCAAATGCCTCCAGTTACGTCTCATGAACGGGCTAGTGCTTCCTTTTAACATTTTCTGCTATTGTATTCCAAGGACACACAGAGCTCTCCCAGAGTCCCAGGGCGGGTGGCCCGGAACCAGGGGGCCAAATGGGGCTCCCGCGTTGTCCGGGAACGCAGAACCTCGTACCGCGTAAGAATCACTCCTTTGTGCAGGCACAATAGGACCGCCAGCCTGGGCTCTGTCCCCTGGCTGTCAGGGTGCAGAACAAGCTGCCCAGCTGGTTTCTGGGTACAGCAAGAAGGCTCCATTGGTGGCAACAGAAGGGGAAGTGACAGAAAGTAAACAGAAACGAGAGACTGGTTCTGGGAACTCTCCTGTGCCAGGCACACAGGTGACATCTGACCTTCCCGTGTGCAGGACATGGAGAGATGACCAGGATGTGAAGACAGAGCCAGGAGGGAGATGTTTGCAGTGCCCCAGAAGAACAAGTTGTGTCACTGGAAGCTTCTGGAAGCCACTTGGCCCTCCTGAGCTGCTACGCACACATATGGAGCCCATCTCCCTACCTGGGTTTGTGCTTCTCGGTCCCGACCCAGCCCAGGTACAGCGACTCATTCAAACCCCCGTCTGCATCGCTTACCTACAGCAGGCAGGCCACCAGCTCCCTGACGTCAGAGGCACAGTCCCGGGACCCGGCCTTCCGTCCAGAAAAGGGGGGAGATGCTGCAAGGCAAAAAACGGGAAACATGACTAAGATTCAGTCTCCTTTGGCCGAAAAACTCATCTCTACGCTTTCCCTCCAAGGCGCGTCCACATCTCAAGTGGACCATGTTCTACACTGAGTTTACGTGGTCGCTGAGGGCAGTGGTGGACACGCCATGTGGCACCCAGGTGCCCCTTCCATCCCGAATGCTGGGAGCGTGGCCTGCGGGACCCTTTCCTCGAAGTGCCCTTTCCTGGGGCAGCCACGCGGGGGGTGAGGAAGCGGCCCCCATCCTGCGCCCTCCCAGGGTCTGAGCTCCTGTGGGGTCTGGAAGGGCTCTGCTCAGACAGCGCTGCAGGCCCACTTTCCCTCCCAAGGGTCTGACCCCAACAGTGCTCTCCGCAGACATCTTACACAGCGGCCTGCGTCCGAGTTGGCTTCCCGGGAGCTCAGCCAGCAACAAGGGCGTTTTTGTTATTTTTTTCCCCCAACGCAGTGTCTTCCCTCACCTGCTGTTACAACAGAATAATCTCATCAGCTGAACCCTAAAGACACACTCCAGTCACCCTGCCAGAAGTGGGGCGCCCTCCCCACACGCCGGGTCCCTAGGAGGTCGTGCAAGTCCCACAGCACTAATACGACAAGTCCAGGGCCAGACAGACTCCTTAAATGAGCCTGAGCTTGACGATGGCCAGAGAGGAGCGGCTGAAGTTCACCCTGTGACCCCCGTCAGCCACCTGCAAACAAGCTGGCGGTCTGGACAGGGTCATGAAGGGCTCGGGCACTTGAGAGGAGCCCTGGGCTTGGTCGGGCTGTAAAGGGGCGGCGGAAGTTCCTTTCTGGACACCTTCCCTTAAATCAAGGCTGCTCGGACTGCATCAGTGTGCCCCGCTGGACCAGACGGCCCAGCACTGACCCTCTTCCGTGTAGGTAGTTCATGTCCAATTAAAAGGAGCAGCACAAGAAGACACGGATTATTCCCCGTGATGCTGGGACAGCTGGCTAGTCTTGGGGACACGGTTTCCCCCTGGGGCTTCAGAGGTAAAATGAATTCCAGGAGTACAGAAAGGCAGGAGGGAGGGCAGGGAATCAACCTGAAGGCAGGACAAGCTGGCACAGATGCAGTTATCTCAGCAGAGACGGACCTTCCAAATGTGCAGCAGTGACCGGAATTACACAGGTGAAGGGACAGGCTCCATTACAGCCGATGAGCTCAAGAAGACGGCAGGGATGTGAGGACGCATTCAAACACGACCGAAGTTAGACCCCCCAAAGGAGACAGGAAAACAGGGGCTGCGGACGGAAACCAAGGGGCCGTTGTCCATCCATCCCTGTATCTTGGACACGTCTCCCGTGTTGCTCACAGGACCAAGCCAGACTCGGAATATTCTGAGAATTCTAGAACGTTCATCAGAATGCTTGCGGATTCAGATTTACAGGACAGAGCTGCTGAGAGCCTCATCATGTTAAAGGTGGGAAAGAAATTGAAAAAGGACTGGAGGAAGTGAAAACATTAACAGAAGTGGCCTCTCAGAAGTGGATTTATGGGTGTTTTCCTTCTTCCTCAGACTTCCCCGGCTTTTCCAATTTGTTCTACAGTGAGTATGTGTTTTGTTTTGTTTTGTTTTTTCCTGATGTTTCAAAGTCGCTCCTCCAATGTCACCACACCAGCCTAAGAACTTGGTGCCTCATTTCCTCTCTACCCCGGCCCCCCAAATCTAGGCTGGGGTAACGGGGATCTCTCACCTGCAATCCCAACATTCTGGGCCCCTTCCTCTGCACGGGTCCACCTGCGGGCCCCTCATGATGGCGAGGCAGGCGCCTGGGCGCGCCCCACCCCAGGCTACCCAGCGCCCATCTCCCAGCCACAAAGTGAGCGCTGCTGAGCAGCTGCAGACTGCGGCCCGGCTTCCTCCTTCACAGAACCACTGCATGTTCCCTCTCACAGCTCATCTACAGCAGCCTTACTGCCGCTGAGAGCTGAGGCGCTTTGCATTTTGGGTAAGGGGGTCGCTAGCTCCCTGGGGCTCTTCACTCGCTCCTTCCAGACAACTGTTTAAGGTAGGGAGCTTTCGCTCTACAGCCCCTGGGCCCTGAAGCTGAGCTGTGTTTCCTCACAGGAACCCCTGGCAGGTCCCCAGGTGGGGGTGACGTGGTCAACTCACACCTCATACCCAATACGGGAGGACCCAGGACTGCCCAACCAGGCTGGCCCGGAGACGTCCTGCTGGATTTGGGCAGGGTCAGGGGCACATATGGAACCCTCCGCCAACTCGGTGTTGGCGTGGGGACGGGGAGGGGGTCTGGCTGTGAACAGTCATGCCCGTGAGGTCCAGGGCAGGTGCATCAGGTGGACAGGGACCGGCTGGCCCCTGTCCACCTCCCCAGCTCATGCTCTACCTCTCTGAAAGCCCCAGGTTTCTGCACAACCACCAGCTTGCTTGCTTTTCTTTTTTTTTTTAAACACCAGCTTTCTTGAGAGGAGAGCGGGCAGGATCTACCGGCCAAGCTCTTCTCCCAAGGGAGCCGCCGCCCACCAGTGTGGCCCATCCGGCCCCTCCCATGCCCCCTCCCCCAAACCCACAGGACTTGGTGCGGATTCACCAGGTTAGAAGAAGAGCCTGAAGTCTGCAAGATGCCTCACTCCCCGATTGTGTGTGACTGTTTCAAGAAACATCAACACTGTCATTAGACCAAATTTGGGGGAAACCTCCAAGAACCACAGAACGGTCAAGCAGTGACGCTGAGAAGACAAGGTTCCGTCGTCTGCAGGAGCCGCCAACACAAGTTTCTCCTCTGGTGAGAATGGCGTTGATGCCCTCTGTGCATCGCTTGACGGCAGTTCTCACAGCAGCTTGCCATCTCAGCTGATGCTATAACCACGGCGTGCATCCTCCCTGAGGAGGTCTGCAAAGCTCAGTAGATCAACAAGTAACCAGAGGCTCAGGCAACTGAGACGGAAAGCCATATTCACACACAGAGATGAACTCTGTCTTACATTCTCCTCCCAGGACAGTCACCCACAACACTCACCCACACCTGCCACTTCCCTACACTATAGATGGACTAGCCCGCCCTTCACAGGTGGGACTCCTAACTCCCAGTACCTCAGAATGTGGCCGTATTTGGACATAGGGTCCTGACACAGGTAATCAAGTGAAAATGAGGCCATTAGGGTAGGTCCTACTCCAATATGACTGGCATCTTTACAAAGGGGGAAGTCTGGAGGCGGACATAGGGAGGGCGCCCTGTGGGGATGAAGGCAGGATCTATAAGGATCCCAAGCGAACCAGCAGAACTGGGGAGATGCCTGGAACAATCTACCTTGCTGCTGCAGAAGGAACCGATTTCCAGCCTCCAGACCCGTGAGACCATCAATTTCTGCTGTTCAGCCCACCCAGCAGGTCCTGTGTCATGGCAGCCCTAGCAAACTAACATACTGTCTCTACAAAATGGGCAAAGGAATGCCCACGACCGCCCGTCCCAGGGGCTGCCGTGCCAGCGGCAGATCTGAAAACGCTCTGTAAAACTCCTCACCCACCTCAATCCATAAGTTGGTCGGCGTCAACCCCAAGGGCTGGTTCCCCGCTGCAGGGTACACCTCTCGGGGCAGGGCCTGTGTGCTTTTCCTGATGTCAGCAAACACCCGAAACTTCACCCTCTGTTCAGCCACCTCAGGATGGGCTCAACCGCCTGACCTACTCACGTGCCCACATGCAGTTCTTTAAGGGTAGAGGTGAAGCAATTTTGGGGAGCTTTGGGGACACTGGAAAACTCCAAAGCCTATTCCTTACGTTTCCAGGCCACCACGGTGGACGTGTATGGACCCAGCAGCCAAAAGATCCTTCACAGCCTGCATCTGCAAATGTCTAGGCTGGAACCTCTCCGTGGCAGGAACGGTTCTGCCCTCCCAGCCTCTGCCAGCCTGAGAGCACCAAAGTAGGAGGACAAGAGGAGAGCGTAGAACCCAATACATTCTTGTCCTGTACTGAAGGCAAGCTGGCCCGTGTGCCAAGTCCAGTGTGTCACCTGTTTTGGTATGGCCCATGAATAAAGGATGTTTTTAAATTTTTAAATAGTTTGGGGTGGGGGGATAGGGAGAGGAGTAGAAATCAAACTAAGAATACTATTTCGTGATGTGAAGATGATATGAAATTCAAATCGCGGTGTCCATACGTGGTTGTACTGAGCCCTGCGTGTTTGCTCCCGTTTTTGTCCACGGTTCTTTTGTGCGTTGAAGACGCAGAGACCTTTTGGCCCGCGAAGCCGAAAGTATTGACTGTCTGACCTTTTACAGAAAATGTTTGCCGACCCCAGTTCTCCACCAGCCCTGCTTATGCAGTGGGGCGAAGGGTCAGGCTGCGGCGGGCACAAGTGCAGGCCTGTGGGCATCAACCACGGGCGTGGGGCTGGACGCCTGAAGCGCTGGCCACGGTAGCAGGTGGGACAGGAGATGGCAACAGGAAGGTGTGGCTAGAAATGGAGACAGACATGCCCGAAAGGTAAACTTCACCAATTCAAAACTGTTATCTGGAGCTGGCTCCAGGCTTAAGAGGGGAGGCCTTGCCCCCGGTCTCCCTTCAGCAGCAGTAGGGACCCCCCCCCCATGTGATAAGGATCAGTCCTCGTGCAAGTGACACTCAGGACAGTCAGGATCTCATGGCCTGGCCGTGGACCTCACCTTAAGTTTCTCCTGGATTATGGAAGCGATTCTAAGACAACCAATTTACAAAACTGAGAAAATAACACGTCAGTAGTTAGTAGGCTGGCAACGGCCTGTATATTTCACACCATCAAAATCAACACCATGACAACCGTTAACTGAAAAGGAATTTCGGCATGTGGTGGGTGAAGCCGCCAAGTGAGAGTGTCTGACACCCCACCTGATTCACGTGGTGCAAGTTCCTTACACAGGAGAGAGAACGCGTTTCCTTACCTTTCCTATAATTACATAGCGCATCAAATTCTATAGAGTGTGTGATAAGGAACGTCCCTTCCTCTCTCCTGTATTAAACCTATACTGCATGTTACGCACCAAGGGGAGGGGTTTATTGAGATAAACACCCAGACACCCATAATGGCGTCATTACACGTCTGTCCATTCACTCCACACGTCTGTGGTTCCTACCTGGTACCTGACAGGGGATCGAGTCTGTGGTTTAGTTCACTGTGTGCGGCCGGCCTTTCTGGCCGTCCTTCCTCCCTGGGCGGAGGCTTCTGTTTGTCTGTGCGTGTGAAGACGCTACCTGGGCCCACGCTCTCTCGGGAACGTGGACGCCCACACCTGTGGCCAGAGGGCCGCTTCCTCTTCCTCCTTTGGGCTGCGGCTCCCACTGGTGGGAGCTGGTGGGCCTTGTTACACAACATTTATGTATTTAATTATTACATAAACGAATGACCACGCGTGTCATAAGAGCAGCTTCCTTGACAACCCAAGTGGGATATTTTAGAAAGACTCCACAGAGGTGAGTAACTTACAAGCGGTAAACCAGTAAGTAAACCAGACCATGGTAAACACCGGAGGGAAAAATGATATAACTCTGGAAGAACTCTGGACTCGAACTGCTTCACCTGCGTCTTTATGTCACTGCTTGATTTCAAACTGGAAGTCAAGAGGAAGGATTGCGCCTGTGGTTCATGCTGTCAAACAAATCACGCTCAGGATAGACCTTCACCCACAGAAGGCCTGGAAGATAAACGTGCGTTTGGCTTTCCCCCTTTAATAAAAAAACGACTTCTTCCAGGCTTTGCCTAACTTTTCCGGTTCACTGGCCAGTTACTGCAGGACGTTCACCGTCTGACGCGGCTCCCCATTCAGGGCTCCCTCAGTGGGGCTGTGGGGTCAAGTCCAATGTCTTGACCATCGTCACCGACAGGCGGATGAAGGAGACCTTCCCAGGGAAGTCCTCAGGTTTTGATTCTGACCCCGTAACCTTCTCCTGTGAATAAACGGGGAGATGGCACCGGCCTGTGTTGCTGCCCAGGTGATGGGAGGCAGCCTGGAAACGGAGGACGCCTGAGATGACCCGAGGCACACGGTGGGCTCACACTTCAGCTCTTCCCTTTACCAGCGCCATGACCTTCGCCAAATCACCTAAACTGACTCTGGGCCTCGGTTTCCTCAGGTCTGAAACAGGGCCCCCCATACTATGTGAGAGAATACCCACCAAATGTGGCTTTTTCTGTCTTTTCTCCTGGCCCGTGGGTCACGTTGGGGGCAGGGACTCTGCCTTTTTCTCCTTTGAAACAGAAAGGACCAGTTACCTAGTGCCAAATACATAGTAGAAACCTCAAACAATGCTTGTGGAGTAAATGGTTGAGAACCTAGCTCCTTACACTCGAATCTGGCTGTGGTTCTCAGCATTAGCAGGATCAGACTTGCCCGGAGGGTTTATGAAAACACAGGCTGTAGGTCTCTACCCACAGAGGCCTAGGAGGCGTGCCTGAGACGCGAATTTCTAACTCGCTCCCAGGTGAAGCGGAGGCGGCTGGTCCCCGGACCACACTGAAAACTGCTGGTATAATGCTGGATAATTGATCATGTACCTTTTTCCATGTCGCTTTTTTTTTTAAATAACAAAACTGAGGTGGGCAAGGCAGGTCTCACCATGCAGAGACGGGAGCTGAGGCTCACGGGATTCAATGCCTGACAGAGATCAAGTGGGAAGCCGGGATCACACCCAATGCGGTGGCAAAGTCCCTTCCATACACAGTCATGGTCAGATGCAAAAACACAAAGGCGGGCCGACAGGCTGCAGGCAGTAAGACAGGATGTCTCCAAGTGGGGGCGCAAAGTGCTGGACTGGGGCCCAATGTCGCACTTCCTTCTTTCCTTCTTCCATGACAGAAGTTACGCAACCTCCCAGGTCTTTTCAAGAAGAAAGAAGTGAAATGTCCTGCCTGAGCCAGAGAAAGGGGTTTCTGTGTGAATCTTGGGAGAAGGCGCAGAATAAACAACAAAGGTAGGGGAGGCCGAAAATATTTAGGGCGAGTTCGTGTGGCGAAGCTCAGGCCCTACGTGAACAAGGACTGGCTGTGCCCCTGATGGCTGGTCACCACCCGTGTCCTCAGCGTTGGGCGGGGAGGGGAATGACCCCGCCTGGTGCATGAGCAACAGCGAGACAATGCAGCCGCCATGGCCCGCACACGTGGCGTTCGAGTGCTGGCTCCTTTCTTCCAGGATCGCTACGGCCAACCCTCCCTCGGAGCGTGTCCACCAACAGACAGCCGCCCCCATCTGACCGCTTGGATCTCCTTCCTGGAGGTCAAATCTTCACCCCAGCAACCTTTCACCCTAGCAACAGTGAAAGAGACAAGAGTGGGGAAAAACGCAGCCTGGAGCCGCCCAGACGGCTCTGCCAACTGATCCGAATGCCCTTCCACGCCTGACTCGTCCCGGACGGATGCCCTCAGGACCCCCTTCCCTATTCGCTTTGCAAGAGGGGCCCAGGGCCTCCACCTGCCTTCTGCCAGCACCATGGTAACACTCACAGTTCAGAAAACCGAGCCAAAGCAGGGGCAACGGGCAGAGTGCTGATGTTATAAGAGCATCAAATGATCCCTAATTCATTAACCTGACTACGTAGTAGACCACCCACCCCATCTTCAGAGAACACGCCATACCGTCAAAGAAACTGGGTCAGAAATAGAATCACTGGAACAGGCACTTTTCTGAAGAAGCCCAAGACCTGAAGAAAGTCATAAGAGGACCATTCTGTATTTTAAAATATTTCCCCCCAATGAACCCTCGGTTTCTAATCTCTTTGTTGAGATAAGCACAGCGTTATCCAGAAATGCGAGGCAGTCTCCAACCTCAGGGACTATCCTACTGTGTGAACAAGATATTTTTTAAAATGCAATCTCAAAAAACCCCCACAAGTTTTCTGTTTTTTTTAAAATGCAAACTTGAAGGAGCTAATCCAATGGACGCTGTCCGCTGGAGTGGCCTGCGTTTGGGGAGGTGCTTCCGTCGTTGGTCACAGGACTGGGTGACCACGAAAGGGCATAGCTGTGTGGGGGTCATTTCCCTCGTGATCAAGCTCCTAACTGCAGGTTGAAATGCTTGTGAAATCGTGTCCTGGCCAGAACACGGCAGCCCGGGTAGTGAGGAAGGGACATGAAAGGTAGGTTCTGTCCACCACCCCTCACTTCCCACCAGAGCCATCTGGACGCATGTGATGAGCTTCTCTGCTCTAGACACTTAGTCTTACACCTTCATCACAATCAACCGACAAGTGGCAGGAAAGGGTAACACCCGTAAGCGCAAGCTTTCCGGGCTGGGGCTCACCTGGCTTTGAGGGACATTAGTTCAACCCATCACTGTCATCTCCCGAATCTTCACTCAGGCTCTGTTCCTTCTAAGCTACAGAGGGGCTGGCAAGATAAACATGGGTCCTGCACTCTAGAAGGAAGAAAAAGCAGGTGCCTAAATATTAGACGAGGCTGAAAACGGAAGACACAAAGATATATAGCTGCTCGGATGAGGGCAGAACAAGATGGAGAAGGGGCTCCTGCGACAAGAAGGGGCCACCTTGGTTGACCGGGCTCCAAACAGGTGTCAAGAGAGGAAGCCACACAGAAGTCGAGTCCCTCTGCGGTGAGGGGCATGTGGTCTGTGCCACCACCCCCACCCTGCCAACACATCTGAACTTTCTCCGACCATCTGATCACCTTCTGCCTCACTGGTGGCTGACAGTCCTTACTGCGGACCTCGCTAGCTGCCTCCACTCTTGTCGGATGGGGTTAAACTATGTGTCTTTCTCATGACCCCCAGGAAACAGTGAAGCCTGGACTTCGTGAAGGCCGCCGTATGGAATCCACGTACAATCAGTTACTCCCTCCCTGTGCTGTCAAAATACTCTCTAAACGGGTGGGTGCAATCTGCTGACACCCCCTCCCCCATCCCAGCCCCCAGCCCTCGCTCAGCCTGCAGAAACACACCACACTCCCCAGGGCAGCCCGGGCCTCAGCGCCCCAGCCTCCCGCTCTGCAAAGGGACGACTCTAAGGAACATTCTCATCGTTCCTCAGGAGGGTCCCCAGAGGGTCCCCAGCAGTCACGGTGCCCTCAGTAACTCACCCTGCTTTACCTTCGCCCTTCCCAATCTCACTCTCCCCGTTCCAGTTCCCTCCTCCGCTCCGAGAGACCACCTCTCCCCAATATATCAGCCCCTGAGTCCTTGCGTCAGGCTTGGCATTTGGGGGTCGCAAACCAGAACAGATGGCCAATGTGAAATGGTCACTAGACACTGGGCTTTTTGGCCAAGGCACAGGCACAGCTGGGTGATATCAATGGGCACTTTTGGTCAGTTCTGCTCAAAGCCATGGGCGAGTTGACAATGTTAGAAATTCCTAATTTAGAAAGCCAAGGAAATATTGTGTTCTATCAATAAGATACATTCATACTCAGCTAAATCTGGAGAAAAGCAAAGGGTATTTATACTGCAGCTGACATTTTTACATTAAAAATATATAAATTCTGTTGCTCCCAGGCAGGCTGGGGACCATTAGAGCTCAGAGTTCCCAAGGAATTCTGACTCCCAGCCAGACCCCACGGTCCCAGCCCACATGTCGGCAGGAACACACCCAACCTTCGGAGACGGCCGCAGCTCGTGACCTCGAGTCACTTGCATTTTGGGCTCTGCTCAAATGTCACCAGGCCCCTGTGTTCCTTTCCTAGGGCTGCTGTCACAAATTGCCACAGACATGGTGGCTTAAAACACAAATTTATTCTCCTACAATCTGGAGGCCAGAGATCTAAAACCGGTTTGACTGGGTGAAGTCAAGGTGTTGGTAGTGTGGTCCCTTCTGGGGACTCTAAGGGGAGAAACCACTTCTCTGGCTTTTTCAGCTTCTGATGGCACCTGGCATCCTGGCTGGCGGCCCTTCCTCCATCCTCAGGGCACAACTCCCTAATCACCCGGCCTTCTCCTCTGCCATCAGATCTCCCTTTGGCGCCCTCTTAAAATGACACTTCCAGTTACATTATATTTAGGGCCCCTCCGGATAATGCAGGGTAATCTCTCCATCTCAAGATCCTTACATTGAAAACCTCTGCAAAGTCCCTCTGGCCATAGAAAGTAACAGTCACAGGTGCTGGGGATTAGCATCTGCATATCTTTGGGGGCCCACTGTTCGGTCTAGCACAGCCCTGTGGAACTCAGGAGCGCTTTCACTCCCCACTCCCCCTGACTCCACGTCTCACTCTTGACACTCTTGGTCTGTGGTGTGTTCATTTCCTTTCTCTTCCACCAGAATCAACACTTCATGAAGCAAGGACTTCGTTCTGTCCCCCCAGAACCAGCTGGAACACAGCAGGCACTCAGGAAACTGCTGTAGAACCTCGCAAGCAGCCAGCCTCCCTATCAGTGCGGGGCCCGGGCAGGAGCCCGCCTGTCTCACGCGCTGCTGTGTCGCGGTCCCCAGGCCTGCACCCAGCACCCAGCACCCAGCAAGACGCTCCGTTCGTAGGACCTGGCTCCTGAACATGAACTCCCCCAGACACCTGCGACCTGCAGCCTGGTTTTGGAGCCACTGATCAACTGCCTCCCACCCAGTCCCGCCTACATCTCTCCACCTTCCGGCGGGCTCCCCTTCAGTGCATTACTCCCCTGCTCATGGATGCGGGTGCCTTTCTCCAGTGCCCTCCAGCTCCTGGGCTTTGCATCCGACAGACCAGGAGGCCTTGCGCACCCTGACTCCAGTCTGTGAGGTACATGAAGCTGGACAGGCCATGAGCCCTGCAGCACATGCTCCATTCTCCACCAGGTGGGCACAGCGCGGTCTATGACCCAAGACTGCAGGCTTTATTTACCATGGCCGGGGGAGCAGCCAACCCAGCACCAGGAGGCGTCCAGACACAGACGTGGACAACCTAGTGAAGGTCTGCCCACAATCGCCACCAGCCAGCTCTTGGGAAAGGCCCAGGCACCCCAAGAAGACAAGCTCAAGGATGGCCGGTGGTGGTGATGGGGCACTAAGGTCTCCACATAAAATCCAGGACACCCAGCTCAGACACACAACAATTTTACGAGTGTAACTATGTCCCAAATAGTCAAATGTGCCTAGGGGTCCTGCAGTTTTATTTGCTAAACTGGCACCCCAGGGGGGAGGTACAGGGATAGCCCCCCAGACTGTGCCAGTCAGAGGGGTTTCCCAAGGCTTCCAGCCTCAAGGGGAGAGGTGAGCAGTGGCCTTTCGGGGGGGAGGGGGGGGTCAGGAGCCAAGCCCACCTGGGGCTGAGGCCTACCCCGCCCACAGTTCACTCGCAGAAGTCCCCCGTGACGCTCACTTCCCATTAAAGGGCTTTTTAAAAAATAAAGTATTTCTTGCCGGCTATCAAAAGGGGTTGTTTCAATAATATTTTTCCATTCCGGGACAGTTCTACAAGAATTCACAAACAAAGCAGCGGCTGGCAACAACAAAGATCGCCATGGAAACAGATCACCTCCATCCCGACAAGCAGGACCTCACCTCCCATTCCACGAGAAACCACAGTGGCCAGAGGATCCTTGTGAAAACAAACACAAAGGACGGGACAGCAGGAAATGTAGCAGCTCTTTCTAATTTTAACTTTCTCTCCAGGAATGCATTCCATCTAAGCGGTGGGCGGAGCGCGTTCTCCCCAATCCCCACATTCCTTCAGCAAACCAGTCACCTTCCAACAAAATGCAGATTTAAAGCAGGTGCAGCAAAGACTCAGCGACTTTCTCCCTAATGACCAGGAGAACAAAACGTGCTATTGGAACAGGAAAGCATCCCAGGCCCGAGAGCCGACTCCGCCTCAGACAGGCAGCGTCTGATGACGATAAGCAGAAGCCCATTTCCCGGGCACGATGCCAAAGACAGGACCACAGCCAGAAGTGGGGACACCTCGATAACAAGCCTGCAGAATATTCCCCCCGGGGCAGGGTTCAGAACGTGCCTCGTTAGGTTTTTCAGCCCACATAGGCAGGCGACAAACTGGGAGGCAACATTTGTAGTGCTCATAGCCAAGAAGGGCTCACTTTCCAGAAAATTCAAAGAACTCCCACCACTCAATAAGAAAAATGAGCAAAAACCATGAAAAGGATCTTTTGCATCAGAAGAAACCAGCACAGGCAATAAACAACAGTCTATGACTAATAATAAGGAAAGCATAAATGAAAAACAGGTCAGATGCCCCCTTCCATCCACCAGACCCAATTCACCCCCCAGGGTGAAAAGTCAGCTGAGGGCTCAGCTCTCTGCCACGTGGGCCTCTCTATACGGCCGCTGGCTGCATCAAAACCAGCAAGACAGAAAGCCTGTTATCCAGAGGAAGCTGTCATCTCATGGAACCGGATCACGGAAGTGCCATCCATCACTTTGGATGAATTCTATCAGTCAGAGGCAGGTTGCCAGGCCAGCCAGATCAGGGGAAGGGATCACACGGGAGTGCTTACAGGGAGGTGGAGACCATCGAGGGCCATACTGGAGCTGGCCGGCCACAAACAGGGCACGGTGCCATTGACACAAAAGTCAAAACCATGGAACACAAATGACATTGCATAGGGACTCCACGTGTGTGGGTAAGATGGTAAAACTATAAAACTCAGGATAGGGACGACCTTAAATGCATAACACGTATCATTATAGATCAAACCCTTTGGGGGGAGGCAGGTGACGGGGAGATGGGGTGTGTCGGGGCATCAGGAACCTCAAAGTCAAGGGGAGCCCCATTTCTCGGCCTGGGGAGTGGCTGTACACGTCCACAGGGGTGTTCACTGGTTTCATGATTTTCTATTCACCCCAAATATTTTCAAGTACTACTACTGTCTCAAGATTTAGGGGCCACAGGGCTGGGCCCCTTGTCCCCACGGGATAGTCCAGACAGGTGCCCTGTGTACTGCAGGACCTTGGAAACCACCGTGTCCTCATTGGCCTAGCCCTGAAAAGGAGCAGACCAGCTCCCACCTGCAAGCATGCCCCCCCACACACACACACTCACACACCCCGGAAATTCTTCTCTTCCGCCCCACCAAACCAAATGCAAAGACCTCTCGCTTTACCTGGCAGCCTTCTCCTCCCAGGCTGGGTGACAACTCCCAGGATTTGCCCCACCCCTTGCCTGCTCCCGTCCCCATAATGCAAGGCGCGGGTGGTGGACTCTATAGCTCTCAGCCTGTCCTCATTAGTGCAGGGCTCCCCTCCAACGCCTCGCAGCGCCCTGTGGCTGGGGGGTTTGTCCTTCTCGAGGCATCTGAGAACAAGAGCCCCTGATGGCCGCATGTTGGGAGCCACCCAGACCACATCCTGTTTGGCTGCAGCCCTGACTCAGTCACGCCAGGACCGCTGAACAATAGAACTTTCTGCACAGGCTAACGGGAGGCAGGACGCCCGCCGCGTCCAACCAGAGCCCACGGGTGGGTCAGGGGCACAGACTGCCCAAGCACACGCCAGCTCAGCCTCAGGGTTTGTGGGGCGCAAGGAAAGAGTGTCTGGTCCCTGCAGCCCACGGCTGAAAGTGGGGATGGGGCCCAGGGCCTTGTGTTTTGCCCACCCCTCTAAACCCCAACGTCTTAGGCTCCCAAATACTGTGGAATGGACGAGTGGCAAAGCACTCCCAGGATGGAGTGAGGAAATGCAAAACAAACAGATCATGAGTGACATGCAATTGCTCTCAGCTTCAGGAAAGCAACCTCCTGTGAGGACCGCCCTGGAAATCCAGCACCTAAAAGCCATGCCTCCTCTAGAAAAATCCCCCACCATCTGCACAGCCTGCTCCTACTGGAGAGCAGAGGGAGGCACCAGCAATGTGTTTTCTCTCACGCGTTTGTTAAGCGCGTCAGGAACCTGGATGGGAAATGTGGCTTTTAACTGAAGCGCGCTGAGTCTCAGTGGCAGATGAGGTCTGCTGGCCTGGGTTTAAGAAGCAAAGAGTGGCGAGAACCTTCTAGAAACCCCAGACAGCAGGGAAGGGGCTAATGAGTAGCCCCTGGTACAGTCAGGACGCCAGAGTAGCCATCTGGCTCCCAGTCACATCACGTGAAAGACGGGTGTCACCGGAAGTTCACGGGCCCCTGGTGCATGCATACCCAGCCCTGGTCTGAGGTGTTAACCTGTCACCTGGGACCTGCCAGCTGTCCCACCCGAGTAGCCGCAGGTGCTCCCACCCTCGTCTATCAGCGGGGCCTTGAGGACACGGCAGACCTGCCCTTATCTCTCAAAGGGGCTGCTGTGGGGAGTGAAGAATATGGCTGAGGCACTTCCAACAGCTGCAGGTCCGCAGTTGGCGCTACAAACATGCTCACCGCTGTTTTCCTCTGCTCACAGAACCTCGCGTGTCACACACGGGCCACCTAGGACCACTCCCAACTCTACTGCTCCCCCCACCTGAAGCCCCCTGGTCTCCTTCCAGCTGCATCTCAGCCCTTTCCTCACATTCAGGCTTATCTCCCAGTTTCTCCACCTCATCAAATCTGGGGTCCCGGCTCCTAAGGAGTGAAGCACAAGCCCCACTCCTCCCAGAGGCCACCCCCCCCGCCAGCCCAGACTGCACCTCTGCCGATCACGGAGCCCCTGGCATGTTAACAAGACCCAGGAGATCTGTGATGGGCCGGGCTGGACGGTGGCAGGTCCAGCGGAGACCTGCATTTGTCCCCCTGCTCTCCAGGAGCTGCATCCTGTAAGAAAGCCTCCTCGCCTGAGATTACAAGCTCAAATGCGGGGTCCAGGTGCCTGCGTGCGAGCGTGTGCATTCAGTGGCGTTCCCGGGACTGCGTGTGGAATAGCGCCTGCTCCCTGTGCCAACTCGTGGCATGAGCAGAAAACAGCTCAAGCAGCAGATGGCTCGGTGCGGCCGTGTACACGCGGCACATCCTTTATTCAGCCATCTTCGCGGGAGAGATAACCCCCCCATATGTAGTCCACAGCAGGGTGAGCGGGGCCCTGGGACCCTGCCCTGAACACTAGATCGCCCCCGGCCCCCGCAAGCCTAACACTCCCGACTCTGAACTGCAGAGCACTTTATAAACGGGCTCATTGTCCTCGCCGCTGGGCTCCCTTTCTCAAGTTCACCTGGCAGAGATGAGCGTGTTTGTGTCTGGAGACCAGCTCCCTCGCTGGCCAGGAGAGCAGCTCACCTCTGAATGTCTGGTCCAGGAGAGAACAAAGAATGCACTGTGGGGAGGAAAGGCCCAGGCCTGACCCAGAGGGGGCTGGGCCCCCCCGCGCTTGGCTTGGTAGACCTGAGCGGGTACACGCAGGGTGTGGAGCCCCCAGGCTTCTCCCCGGCAGGGGGCACTCACTACGGCTGGCCAGCACTGGGGGGGCACCCAGAGCCAGACACCAGCCGTGGTCACTGCATGAAGTAGACGCAGGTGCCGACGGCCATGCTGGCCTGCGAGTCAGGCCCCGAAACCCCCGCCACCCACTGGCCTCCCTGCCATTCCGTTTACATAAACTCTTCTGGAATAGATGGAGATGTAGAGGCAAGTTGTGGTGAAAAAGGGCTATTGCATGTAGGAGACATTTTACACAAACTTAATGGTAACCGCAGGACAAAAATCCAGTGCTGAGACACGAAACCAAAAAAGAACCGGAAAAAAATCAGAGAAGCTGGGAAGATAACCCAGGGAGTTCCCATGTGCCTCCCCATACCAGCCTCCCCTGGTTAACATCTGACGTTAGGACGGCACGCATGTGGGCGCACGATTGTTAACTAAAGTCCATTTTCATGCAGGTTGCCTTCGTTTTCCCCCAAGGCCCTTTTTCCATTCCAGGATCGCATCCAGGGCACCGCATGACGCTCGGTCAGGTCTCCCGAGGCTCCTCCTGGCTGTGACAGTTCCCCACACACTCCTTATTTATGATGAGCTTGACAGTTCTGAGCAGGGCCGGCCAGGTACTTGGTAAGTGCCCACTGGTTGGGATGTGTCTGACGGTTTTCTCCTGGTTACTCTGGGGTTATGGATTTGGGGGACGAAGACCACAGAGCTGAAGCGCCCTCCTCATCATCTTCCCTATCAAGGGCACGTGCTGTCGACACCACTCATCACTGTTGATGTTGACCTTGGTCACCTGGTGTCTATGAACCCCCTTCCCCAGGCCCCCCCCAGTTCCTTCCCTGCTGAAAGACTTCCCACGTCCACTGCCAGCCAGAGGGTGTAAACACAAGCTCCTCTATTTATAGCAAAACAAGCAAAGAAAAGTACCCAGCACCATCCGAGAGGACAGAGCCCTGGCTGAGCGGCAGGCAGCTCCGTGGACAAGGTAGAGCGACTTCTTAGCCACATCCACACACCCCCTGTTCCCTCCTAAGGATTTAAGTTAGTGACACCGACATGTTAGCTGACTATAAGATTAACAGGAGTTTAAAATCCGAGTGGCTGGATAAATAAACAAAGGTGATAACAAACAAAGGCCTATGTTATAAAAAAGGCAATTTCTAGGCGAGCCCAGATGCCACCTGCCCTGCTCAGGCCTTGGATGCATACCTGGCCAGGTGAGCTGGTGCTGGGCTGGAGGTGGCTACCCTGCATGGATGGATGGGTTACCTGCCGAGGTCCCTCAAGTCTGTGGGTGTCCTTCACAGGGGTCATCGGATAAGAGCCCCTAAACGCCGAGGACGCAGGCACATGTAGAAGACAACACAATGTCCCAAGCACTGAATGTAGCTGATCTGGGGCCATCGCTCAATCTGGAGAGATCAGTGTCTGTGTGGGACTTGCCAACACAGGGATGGGGACAGCTGAGGATGACACGGGGAGAAGAAACACACCCTCTTTTAAGTTCCTTTTGGGACCAGAAGCAGGGAGGCAGCTGCGGGGAGCGGGGGTCAGGCTGGAATGCTCCGGGTCAGGCTACTGTTGTTCGATCTTTGACCTTCAAAGCTTAGGGGAACTGCTGGGTGCCTCAGTTCACCCACGTGCTAAA
>NW_017731367.1:3395324-3395996 GCF_001890085.2 Hipposideros armiger | reverse complement strand
GGCCGCCCGCTGGGAGCTCACAGGGCCAGCCCAGCACTAAGGCAGGAGCCTCAGGGCACCCTGAGCTGTGATTCAGAACATCACTCTTAGGTGAGGGCTGGGTGTCCAGAGGCGACACACCCCTGCCCTCACCCACTCCACCCAACGCAGCAAAGGGGGCCAAGTTCATGACTCTCCCAAATCCGTGAATGGCAGTTTTCCCACAGCTGGGGAGGAGCCGAGAGTGAACACATTCCTTCTCCATGGTTCAGGCGAACTTTCCAAACCACACCTATCAAAGTAGACCCAGAAAAACACTCGGTGATGGGCAGCCCATGGAGGCACTGCCACCTACAGCTCCCCCAAAAGCCAGGCTTCAGAAAGGGGAGAAGGGCCTCCAGGAAGCCTGCGGCCCAGGGAAGCGAGAGAAATCTTTCACTGTCTGTCCTGGGGGTCTGCAACATGCATGTGTCCCCCAGAAGCCGGGTGGCTCTAAGACCGGTGCCCGCCACACACAGGGCGGTCAGTGATGCTTGCCTTCAGGACAGAACGCTGGGACCGATTCCGCCAGGAAAGCTGGGGGTGCTTGCTGAAACCCCATCTCAGAGAGCAGCTGGGAGGGAAATGTTGGCACCTGCACAGGAGTGGGTGAACCACCGCAGTCTGCCCTTGCGGGGGCCATGAAGAACTGAT
>NW_017731367.1:3384316-3394962 GCF_001890085.2 Hipposideros armiger | reverse complement strand
AGTAGCTGGATGGCACACAGGTGACATCAGTGTGGCCAGCAAGCTCGTCCCCCACGACTGCTGAGTGAAACAGCAGGTTCCAGGGGCGAGCGCGAATGACCCCACTTGTGAAATGATGCCCGTGTGATTTCTCGCAAAGTAGTACAGTTACAGGTAGCCAAACGACTTCTGATTCCTCCCACAGGCTGGCTTTTCCAAATCTCAGATAAGCGTGCTTTACTCAAACACAGGCACAGTCAACGGCCAGCCAGTCGCTGGCGTCACCGGGTGGCTTCTCAGGTTACAAGTCTACAGGGCGATGAGCGTGTTTTATACAAGTTACTCATCACAACGGACTTTAACTCTATCGACTCTTTCAACGATTTGCAAGGGGGAAGGCAGCTTTCTGGGAGTAATGCCAGGGGAAGCTTGCTCCCAATTTCATGGAAGGAAATCCTCCTTCTAAACGGTCTGCTCAGAAACAAGGTCCCCAAGCACGTGTGAAATGAGAGACCACGATATCTAAAACAGTTCCCTTGAGTATTCATTTTTACCACAAGCAGTTTCTGTACCTATAAAGAAAAAGGCTGGCCAAAAACACTTTACCGAAAATCTAAGTAAATAAACGCTGTTTAAACGGGGCAGGCCGGCCACCATGCACATGAAAAGATGCTCCAAGTCACGAATCCTCAGGGAACGCAAGCCAACACCGCAGGGTGCTGTCACCACACCCATAAAAACCAGAAAATAACCAGTGCGGGTGAGGACGGAGAAACCGGAGCCCTGTGCAGCGCTGGTGGGAGTGTAAGATGGTACAGCCACTGTGGGCCACAGCGTGGAGGTGCCACATGAAAATTAAAACTAGAACTCCCACCTCGGGGTGTAAGTCCCAAAGAACTGAGAGCAGGGTCTCAAGGAGATATTTGCACACCCATGTTCATAGCAGCAGGATTCACAACCGCCAAAGGGCGCAGGCCAAAAGTCCATGGACGAACGAATGGGTAAAGAAAATGTGGTCCATCCGAGCAAAGGAACAGTACTCAGCCTTGAAAGCTGGGAAATTCTGACACCTGCTACAGCACAGATGAACCTGGAAGACATTATGCTAAGAGAAATAAACCAGTCACAGACAAACACTGTATAATTCCACTGACACAAGCTCCCTAACAGTCCAATTCATGGACACAGAAAGCAGACTGGTGGTTGCCAGGGGCCGGGGGGCGGAAGGGGTTGGGGGGATGCTAGCTAATGGGCAAATCAGTTTTTTGCAAGATGAGAAATCTCTGCAGATCTGTTGCACAGCAAGGTGCATACACGTCACACTATCGCACTGCACACTTACACACTGTTACGATGGCAAACCTTATATGATGTGGGTTTAACCACAATTAAAAGCCAATAAATAAAAACATTTAAGAAGAAAAAGAGGTCCTAAACAGTAGCCTATTTGGTTTTCCCCATGTAGTTTCTGAAACAATTTGTGTCTGGCAACACACGCATGACTCGCTTCAGTTCGGACCTGGGGCCCCCCAGGACAGCTCTAAGGTAGTTTAGAAACACAAATGCCCCCTTGGCAATTGCTCAACGAGGCAGAATGGCCCTGATTCCCAAAGCTAATAAACAGAAAGGGAAACGCTGCCCAGACCCACTTGGGGACACACACATGGAAACCTGCGCGACAGGACGGTCAGCAGGAGACCCCCCCACACACACACACACAGCCCCGTGGAATTAGCCCCAGAGGTCAGGGCGGAAAACTGAGGCCAAGTCCGAGGAGACACAGCCTGCTCCAGGGGCAAAGACACGCCCACTTCTCACTTTCCAGGTGCCTGTTGTGTTTGGAATTGTTACAAAAGCACTTGCTATCCTTAGAGAGAAAAAAAATTCAGCACACCGCACGTTCAGAAAAACCGTCATCATCTCGGGAGTGAAACCATTCAAGACACATATTCCAACAGAGTCACTGTAAGTGGGTGATTTTCAGGCTGGCTGAGCATAGTCACCTAGGATGCTTTTAAAATTAGGGATGCAGGGCCCCAGGCTCAGGCCAACTACTTCGGGGGAGGGGGGGGTGCTTAGCAATACCTGTTAGCATGAGGAGCCCTGCCGAGATCTCCTAAAGTTCAGGAGCAAGGTGAGGACAAGGACGCCATCAGGGCCAGTCCCCCGTATCCATGCTTGCAACTGCTGAGTTCTGACCATTGTAGCTGAAACTAAGCAAGCAGTGAGGGAAGACGGGGGGGTGTCAGAGAGTGTGTGGGTCTGACATGGAACCTTAAGGCCTGAGCAGGAGGGTCTCACAGGCAGGAGGTGACAGGCAGTGACAGGAGGAAGACCCGGGAATGCAAACACATCTCTGGGGACCACTACGGCATCTGAGGGATAGGACTGGAGGCTACAGGGAAGGGCAAGCTAGAGATAAAACGCTCCAGGCCAGCCTGTGGGACCCCACAGGCCACGCTGAAAACTCAGTCTTGCTCTGTGAAGCTGGGAGGGGCCAGGCCGCTGTGGGCCTGGAAGCAACACAATCAGGTGGTGTTTTCAGTTCTCGGCAAAGGGTGGAGGCTGTGACCGCACCGTGCCCAGCACGCTGCCAGGGACCCGATGAATGAAAGAGCAGGAACATGGGGAGAGGTCGACCTCTCAGGCAGAGGCCCAGGTCACAGAGCCGCGTCACTCAGAGCAGAAATCGGCTCACATGGGATGTCACATGACTGTGGAGGCCCACAAAACCCCGCTAGTACACATAATACACAACCTCCCAAATGCAGAGAGGGGGAGCCTGAGCACTGTGGGGAGATAGGCCTGGGTCACCCCCCACCCCCAATCAAGGCATTAAACATACAAAATCAAAACCACACACTACTGCAAAAAAACCCAGCTCATCAGGTACCCTGCTGGGATTGGCAGATTTAACACACACATTGAAACTTCTCAGTGAAAGCTACACCCATGGACACTGGGAAGAGAGAGGTGGAGGAAGTCACCCCCATGAGGCTCTCACTTTGCTCAGGGAGCAGTGTTACCAAGTCCCAACACCATACCCGTTCTTGACATTCATCACATCATTTCGGCTGAAATATTCTCCTTGTGTTACAGGTAACGGCTGGGCGGACTAGAGCCCCGGTACTTGGTCACCAAATCATAAAACCAATCCTGTGTGTTATTACACCAAAAACGAAACAGCTAGAAAGAGGGCTTTAACCCCGTGAAAAGAATCGCTTATAGACTGTGTGAAATAAATCTACGACAAGCTGACCCAGAAATAAAGGAATATCAGAAAAGGTAAAATTCAGGACCGGGAACACCGAATACACACAAAAGAGAGGATTTTTACATCGACAAAACTGTAAAGTGACAAAACGATCCAACTATCATTCTGAAAGAACATATGTGAAGAAAAACCATTAGTGTTGATTCAGACAAAATGACAAAATCTCAGTCATGCTGGGAACAGTGTGCCCAGCTCTGGAAATTTGACGGCCTGACAGACAGAACAGATGGCATGCAACGAAGACCATAATGTAATCAATGAACTTAGGCTAATCGATCCATATCAAACCCTGTCCCGGAAAACGCTGTGCAAGTGCCCAAGGATGCTGGCCAACATGAAGCATTCTTGTACCTCTGTAAGGTCCCCATAAAGGAGTAACCTCACCCCCTGGCCCCGATGCAATGATACCAGAAGTTAACTAGAAAATAAGAGCGAAAAATAGAGAAGGGAAAAATTAAGTACTTAAAAAAAAATAACTCTTGGGTTAAAGAGAATATTAAAATAAAAGCTAGGCGCCTTAGAAAGAACAAGGACCCCCTGGGGCCCAGCTGGCTGTACGCACTCACCAGGTGACTCTCCCTGGAGCACCTGGTTAGGGAAACACAAACGAAACCACCCCCCACCTCCCACGCCATGGTTCTAGTGATGGTGCTCCTTCCAAATATTCCCTCCGAGTTCAAACATCCAAAGAGGCAATTCGGGAACTTTCCATCAGTGCATCGCCATTATCACCAAGCTGCCTGAGTCCCAGGTCTCTTGGTGGACTAGGGCACAGACGGTCCTGACCACCACTCAGTCCCTCAGCTTTGATGGACAGGCGAGAGGACCCGATGGCCCTGGGCATGGCCACCCTCACCTGATGAAGGTCAAGTCCTATGGGGCTCCCCCACGCAAGGGCGGCAGCAGGAAAACCAGAGACGGCTCAGCCCTGGGCGGGGAGGCTTCCCATGCTGCTCGAGTCCCTGCAGACAATGGCTTCATCAGAAAAGCACCAGGAAACAAAGATATCTGAGGGCAGGCTTCTCAGGTATAAAGGTTTATCTCTAAAGCATCTACCACTGGGGGGGGGGTCTAGATTATCTCCACCAAGTGTCCCTCCCACATGGCACCTGGCAGGTGTAGACCTTGACAAATGACAGTTTCGATGGAGATGAGGGGAGGATGTGGACCCAGCGCCACGCCTCACACGTGCTTGCCAAGTGTGAAGGTGCAGCGGGGGAGAGGCTGGAGCCCCCACCTGCCCGGCTCCCCACCCTCCCAGCATTAGGGTCCCTTCCCCGTGCCCAAGCCTCGGCTCCTGCTGGTGGACGGGAATCAGCCCCTCACACTACCCAACTGGCTATCGCCCGTCCATCCGCATCTCACCTGAGACCTCACCTTGCCTGCCTCCCCCACGCTGCTCCCCGGTCTGGTGGGAAGCACCTTGTTTGCCCTGGGACTTCCCTGCCCTGGGGGACACCTGGCACCCAGTGAGGGGCTAGTCGGTGACAGTCTGTCCTCAAATCCAGACTACTTCACTTAAAGTTCCAAGTCCCACCCCTCTGGTGCCTCAGTCTCTGAATCTGTTACACAGGCATCACCAAGAGTCCTGTAAGGATGAGGCGTTTACAGGTAAAGTGGGAAGACATCGGAGCCAGCAAATGCTACTGAGTCCTAGCTGTGTATTATAAGCCCCATATATCTGTGTTGTGCGAGAACGCCCAACAAGGACAGAAGACAAGGACACGACCTGTCAGCAAAAGGGGACTCCGTGTTCTCCCGATGCCTGTATTACCAAGCACGTTAACTTAATTACGTGATTATACTTCCTCTGCCAGACACGCGATGCTCACGAAGACTATTGGCCGTCCATGGAAACAACTTTATTTCCGAAGTTTCGGAGAAGCCTTACAATTCCAAGGAAGCTAGGGGGGGTCAAAGGCACAGACACCACACCCTCCGGTGTAGGAGGTGGAGTCGTGTAAAACTGAGTCCGGAGATGCTGATGTGTAAAACACACACCGTGGACAGGGAAGTGGGAGTCACTCCACGGCAGTACCGATCTGACACGTCACGGTGGCCGTCAGGGAAACGCCTAACTGCGTGTCATTTTCTGTGACCCCAGTCCTTCCACACTCACAGTCTGTGGACCCGCAATGGCGCCGCTGCCCGTGGAAGGCTGGAGCTCATGGTTTGGGGTAAACACGCCTTCAGTTCGCATCCAGGCATAAATAGCATGTAAGACAGTGTGCTGCCCCGTGGGTTTGATACTCGCTGTGTCCACGGACATGCTGCCTGTCCTCTCGGCCTCAGCTTTGTCATCGGCAGGGTGTGAACAAAGCCACTTACCCTACTGGGCTTTCATCAGGGTGAGATAAGTCAAAGGACCTGGCGCGGTGACTGCCTGTAGTCGCTTTACAAACGTCACCGACCACTTCTCCTCGTTTCTTCCCCAAACAGTTTAAATGTACAGTTTACTTCGTTATGTTACAGACGACGGAGGGGGTGGAGGGTGGACAGGAGACCACCACCCCCAACTTGCCCAGCGACCTTAGGACCCAAACCCACCGTTCTTCCTCCGTGCTCCCTTGTACCCCCTCCCAGCCCTGTTCGCAGGCTCCACCGAGCTGCCTATTTGCAATTCCCAGCAGTAGAACCTGAAGGCAAAGGACAACCATGAACAACCTGACATATTCAAAGTCACGCACTCAAGTTTCCCCAGAACGCCTAATTTACAATCGTCGGCTAAGCCGTAAATCGGCTTTTCGTCCCGAATGCCTTACTCACCTGTTACACGCGCGCAGACCCCTACCACCCGATCCCCAGGGAATCACTGCTATTCTCTCCATTTTCCTGCTCATCAAAATAACCTTGCTTCTCCCCAGAATAACAATCAGACTCCCAATTTAGCAAGCAGCCAATTACGTGACAGTTTCACTGATGACCACAAAGCAGTGCTGATGACATCATTGTCCGGCTCTTACTCATATCCTTTCACCTTGAAGAAGTAATGGTTTTCACGCTGAGCACCTTGAGGGTAGCCGGTGGTCCTACTAGATGGAACACAAGGTTCCACCGGTTTCCCCAAAAGCAGAAACGGGATGGGCCAGGTTCATGTGGGTTAACTGCGGAAATCCGCTGGCTGGCCAGCAAAACCACAACCTCCCAGTGGCTCACGGGGTGGGGAGTGGGCGTCAGGAGGGAACCAGTGCCCAGCCTGAGGGGTTTCAGAACCCGACACGGCACGCCAGGACTCATCCATCCAGCCTGGTGTCCCCCGTGCCACGTTTAAAGCCGGTCAGGGGCTCAGGTGACCAGGGAGAGGTACTTCGATCCATCTCACCAGTCCCTCTGATGTCGTTTTAACTGGAAATCTCCACATCTTCATCAATACCTTTCTTTTCTAGACTATAAAATGCTGTGGCACCCTTAATAATCCAACCGTCAGCTTAGTTTCTAAAGTGTCATTTTTTTAATACAGATAACTCTTAAAACTGTACAGAGGGGTCATTTAATCAGATGATTTCATGAGCCTCTCACAATAGTCCATGTGGGAGAAGCACTGCTGTGGGTCACACCGTGGGGTCGCGGGAGCCCCACAAGGCTGCAGGGGTGTTGGGGCTGTGCGGAGGGACCCAGGCTGAGGTGTGTGCTGTGTCAGCTCCCCTCCCTGGCCCCTTTCACATCACGCTCACGCATTTAACCAAGTCTTCCCAGTGCCCTGAGATAAAAGTTCAAAGCCAACTGAAGCCCAGAAGGACCTGTCCCTCCAGCCACCTGCCTCTCACGTCCTCGCCGGTGCTCCCAGAAACTGTCACCTCTTTTGGTTCCTTGCCCTCACCCGACCACCCACGGTCCCCAAGCCTCCTGAGTGCACCTGTGCAATTCCTTCCAGCACCCCCACTTAGTGGGGCTTCTTCGGGAGCCTGTCCTGACCCCCCCCCCGCCCCCCGGCACATCTCGTGAACCCTGACCTGTTCTTCTGAGACAGAGGCTGCCTGTTGGTCTCACCCTTCCCGCTGCCTGGCACACAGCAGGCTCAGCACGGGTGAGGGACTGAAGTCCAAGTCACGCAGAAGCCAACCAGAAGGAGACGAGAACCAGGGCAGAGGGGCTCCTGACCCCCAAACACCTGAGACGGACCCAGCACCGGAACAAATAACCAGAGTGAGCGAGCCTCTCGCCTTCCCAGCAGCCCCCAGAGTGCTGCGTCACGTCCCAGTAGGTGTCGCTGCCTCAGAGACTGAGGCGGTGCCAAGACCCAAGGAGGCAGCCTCGCTCAGGAGGCAGGCCAAAGAATACCCCACCCACCACGCGGCTTTCCTCTCTTGCCAGGATGAAGACGTCCTGTGGCACCAGACCGCAGTTAGAAATAAGAATTACAGCCTCATCATCAGAGGAAGGTATTAACGCACGTTCTCCACGTTCTCCTCTTAATGAACCTGGAGGTTCTGAAAATCAAGTCCGTGCCATTACCGCGTGCCAGATCAAACTGCCATCCACCTTGTCACCGCCAATCAAGGGACACTGCCCCACCAGTCACTCCTGACGTCCACGATGACATGATCCGGGGGGAGCTTGCAACGGCCATTCCTGAAGCTGAACCTAGGGAGTCATCGTCACTCGCCCCTCTCTAGGAGGGGGTGGGCCCTGGAGACCTCCCAACAGAAATGTCCCCCCTGTCCTACAACACACAGTTCCCCCCAATGTTAATGCTCCTGAAACGGGCATGCATGTATGTGTGCCTCCTAAAACTGAGGTATGCACTTCCCACCACACCCCAAAAGTGCACCGTGCAGAGCACGTTAGGACTTGGATAGTCGGCAAGGAACTCTCCCAAAGAGCTGCCAACACGTCTAAGACTGTCTTCAATTAAAGTTCGTCACATCTTACTCCACAGATGTAGGGGCATCCCCAGTGTCACTTCCTCTGGAGGTGCCTTTCTGAGTAGCTGCTCTACACGCACCCAACGATGAATATAACTACAAGCTCCTTCTAGATTTTAAGCACCCTAAACGTAAAAAAAATCATCCAAAGGAGAAACGTGCACGCATGGAAAACTGTGTGCGTCCAGATAGTCACTGCAGTGCTGTTTATAACGAATAAGAACTTGTTAAACAAGCGAGGTGCACCTCTGTACAAACCTGACAGTAACTTTGAGGACCCAGATCCGTCCTTAGTCACCTGAAAACGTCAGCAACAAGTTTTAGAGAGAAAACAGTTTTTAAAACGCATAGCAGGGCCGGCCAAGTGGCGCGATGGTTAAGAACTGGCTTGGGACGCCAGAGGACCCCGGTTCGGATCCCACATATGAGGGCCAGTGACACTGCCCTCTACAGCTAAGATGCTGAACAACAAACAGCTCAACCTGGAGCTGGGCTGCCATGAGTCGCCAGTGACGGCGTAGGCTGCAGCCCCTGTGGCAGTGGGTTGCCATGGGCTACCGTGTGTAGCCAGCAGCCAGCGTGAGCGGCCAGCAGCCGCTGTGAGTGGCCGTCCAGAAGCCGGCGACTGATCTGCCTCACCCGGGAAGAGCGCAATGATGGTGCCAACTTGGGCCAGTGAAGCAACGTCCTCCACAACTAGACTGAAGAACAAAAGGACAGCAACTTGTCTGTTCCCCTTCCCCCAATTCCCCAGCACTGTTCCCATCCCCCAATTCCCCAATAAAAATCTTTAAAAAAACAAAACAACAAAACAAAACAAAAACCACATAGCATTCATTGGACAAATACTTATTGAAGAATTACTATGTGCCAGGTCCAAGTGGGCACAACAAGCGCTCACTCTACCATCCATTTTGTTTGGAAGGTCTAGATTTACACATGAAAACGTCTGAAAGACGTACAGATGGTCCAGAGTGGTTATCAGCCGGTGGCAGACTTCCACAGATGTGAACTTTTCTCTCCTTTTGCATTTTTTAATGTTTCTAAAATGAACACGTAATTACTTGAGTGATTTAAAAAAAAAAAAAACTTCAGGTGCACAGAGATTTTTAAAGAAAAGAAGGAAAAGTCATAAGAAACTAGTCCCCACACAATTCATGCTCGTATGTCTAGGAAGCGCTTCCACTGAACACAAGATGCTTCTCCTCTCGCTCTCCCTCTCCCATCCTTACAAACCCAGGCCAGGGGCCTCCAGCAACCGGCTGCTTGTCCCCCAGGCCACCAGCCAGAGCCACACTCCATCCTAAGTCTGGGGCTGGGATGGGTGCAGCTTGCTGACTCCACCTCACTTTTCCTCCTGCTCCCAGGAATTCCAGGAATGGGGCAAGGACCGGGGGTCCTAATCCTTATTTGGGCACCAAGGCATCATGGCGTTAGTCTGCGCCTGTCCGCTTTGTAAAGGTCAGACTGGACACCTAAAAATATCCAAGTCCTGTATTCCTGTTTAACTCGGGTGGTGACACATCACCAGAGAAAACCTCTATTTACTCGATACTGAAGCACATGCTCCGGAGCACACAAGGCTCAGGAGAGGTCTTGGTGACCAAGGACTCCTGACAGGTGTGGGGCTGAAGCCTCAGGTGAGGCAGTGAAGTCCACCATCTCCACGTTCCCATCTCCCAGCCCCGGGGGACAGGCAGCACCATCGCCATGTTACAGATGAGAACGCTGAGCCTCAAAGAAGCCCAAAAACTTGCCCGAGGTCAAAACTACAAGTAAACAGAAGCCAAAGATTCGAACGCAGACGGGCATGTGGCACTGAGAAGCCTCTGATGTCACCAAAAATAAAACAGGTCCTAAAGAAGAGGCACTGGAGACCCCGCTGCAAAAAAAATAAAAAGGAACTTCCCGCAGTGCAGCCTGAAAACTTCATCTCAGCTATTTCTGTTCCCCGACAAGGGCTTGGATTCGAAACACAAAGTTAGCAGAACATGATGGGTGATTAGTCACTTAATTCTTAATATGGGTTTTCCTTGAATCAATTATGATGACTTTCAGTTGTGCAAACAGGGCTGCTTCATATTTGACCGAAAAGAAAGAGCCATTTACAGGAGATTCGGGCACAGGGCCTGACAGAGGAAAAGCCCAGTAAATATACGAAACCACAGAAAATTCCCCGTTCAAAGATGAATGTGAATATTTCAAGTGTAAGTGTAAGTGTGTGTGTAAGTGTGTGTGTGTGTCCCCAAATAGTAACTACATGCCAAATTACCTGAAACCTGAATTTCTCAGACGCTTAAAATACTTCAGAATAAAATGTGAGTACGGAGGCTGACAAGCCCCTGGTCCCCACCTAGGGAAAGTGAGTTCCTGGCGGCCGCCCCCCTCCCAGGACTGGCTGCCGCAGCCCTGGTTGGAGCTGAGAAAGCGCCACACCAAACAGAACCCCGATCTGTCTCTAAACATGAACTTCCGCCTAAACCAGCGGTTCTCAGCCTTCCTAATGCCGTGACCCCTTAATACAGTTC
>NW_017731367.1:3375378-3384186 GCF_001890085.2 Hipposideros armiger | reverse complement strand
CCCCCAAAGGGGTCGCGACCCACAGGTTGAGAACCGCTGGCCTAAATGAACAGCACTGCGCTCACAGGTGCTTCTACTAAAATATAAGCCAACAGTGGGTGGTTAGCAGACTCCAGGGAACTCATTTTGGATGTCCAGCCAGGGACCGATGTCCTCTGATATCATCCAGCGTCGGCACCCCCCAACATGGGCCTGGAATGTGGCCAGGATTCGCCCCGTTGGTATCCCTCCCGGTCAGCACCATAAAGGTGAGCTAGCCAGTGGTCAGCTGACCAGTATAAAGCCAGCACAGAGCCCTCCTCCTGTAAACACCCGAAACACTGATTTCTGAAGTCACCAAAGGAAGAGAAACCTCACCACTTCTATCAGGGGGCATGTGGGATGCGGTAACGGGAAGGAAACTGACATGGCACCGTGGTTTGCTCCCACCACCGCCGTCCACGCCATCTTCAGAGATGCTCTGCTCCCAGGCCCTGGGCCCAGCACGCTACCTGAATTATTTATATGTATTATTATACATCAGTATAGTATGTATACATATTATATACATATGTAATAATACATATGTATTATTGTACAATTATTACTTCCAGTTCAATTTGAACACAGTACTTTTATTTTCCAATTATGCATGGGACACATACAAATACCTGATACCACTGGTCAAAGCTGCGACGCTAAGGGTAATTTTAAAATGTCTAAATGTATGTGCATTTTTAGGATGTTCCATTTACTTCTTTGTATCCTGAGGCGATTAAAAATTCAAATCCTTTCAAAAAGGGCCATGGCGTAAAACGGGTCAATACAGGTGCGTTAGCTTCCCTGAATGAAAAATTAAACCGCACAGAACCATGACCATGGGATGGCCACTTGACAGCAGTTCTAACTAAGCAAGCTGATTATTATTCATAGGCCAGAAATTACGTCTGTCAGATACCATAAGTTTTAAACCGTTCAGAAGGAAATATTAGCGTAGTTGCTACATGGTTCTACGGGAAGTTGCCACCCTAAGCTTTCAGCTTGGTCGGCCCCTCTTCACCTGTCAATTCCTGCTTCATGGGACATACTGTCTGTGCAATGGGGACGTGGCCATAAATAAAATGTAACCCGGCACCCAGCAGTGCCCCGCCTAGGGGGACACCAGGCATGTTAGCTCCTGACCTGGGGGGACAGGATGGGTTTCTCAGAGAAGGGAGCCTGAGGGACCTGGGTCTTAGGGACAGATGAGGCCCCCAGCCAGCCCCTCACAAAGGCTGGTGAAAAGCAGTAGCAGAGGTACAACCTGAAAAGCATTTGGAGAAGCCTTTTAAACCTCCTGACGACAACCATCCACGCCCATCTCTGGGGCCCCTCACCCACTCACTGGACCCTCCATGGCTCCCTGCTGGACCCATGTCATGGGCCCATGTCACGCCCACCAGACCTCCCCGGGTCCCAGCACCCTAGCCGCTGTGACCCAGCCCTGCGTCCCGCCTGTCTTGACGCCCTCAAATGACAATCTTATTGATGTCATCACTAATGTTCTTCTCTGTGGCCTCTCCTCCATGTTCTCTATTTTTTTCTAGAAACTTCCCACTACCATAATCACATGGTTCTAAGAAGCCAAACCCAGTGGCCCCCAGTCTTCCCGCTGTTAGTTCTCTGGTCATTCCTTACCCGGAACTGTCTGGTCTGCGTTGGGCTCCCAACCCCCTTCCTCCACGTCCCCAACCTTCTCCTCCTTGGCCTCAGGGACACACACAGGACATGGACTCCCACCGCCAGCTGCTTCGCTCCTGCCTTTCCTCACGGGCTGACCCACACGCATACTCCCAGGCCCCACTGTTCCACTCAAGTCTCTTGGGTTCAAGTCGAAGGGGACGAGGCCTGAGTCTGCCCTCTCTCCCTCCATGCTTCCTTCAATCCCACGCCCCAGGGCCCTCGTCTGCCTCTTCCTAGTCCCAGGTCTGCTAACAAGACTGGCTCAGAAGTTCAGGGAGACTCGCTTCTCACACACTCGCTGCTTCCAAAGGAAGCGCTCACGTTCTAAAATATTGTTACTGCGAGGGCCGGCCGAGTGGCGCGATGGTTAAGAACTCGCTTGGGATGCCAGAGGGCCCCGGTTCGGATCCCACATATGAGGGCCAGTGACACTGCCCTCCACAGCTAAGATGCTGAACAACAGCTCAACCTGGAGCTGGGCTGCCGTGAGTCGCTGGCGACGGCGTAGGCTGCAGCCCCTGTGGCAGTGGGTTGCCATGGGCTACTGTATGTAGCCAGCAGCCAGCGTGAGCGGCCAGCAGCCGCAGTGAGCGGCCGTCCAGAAACCGGCGACTGATCTGCCTCGCCCGGGGAAGAGCGCAATGATGGTGCCAACTTGGGCCAGTGAAGCAGCGTCCTCCACAACTAGACTGAAGAACAAAAAAAAAGACAGCAACTTGTCTGTTCCCCTTCCCCCAATTCCCCATCACTGTTCCCATCCCCCCAATTCCCCAATAAAAAAAAAATCTTTAAAAAAAATAAAATTAAAAAAAAAATAAAATATTGTTACTGCGAATTACGATAGAGAAAACAGAATCATCTTACGTGTGCAACCAAGCTCAAGAACTCTCACCAAGTCCTGAGCTGTCGAGTGTCTCCTTTCTTCACTTGGGGGTCCCGAAAGCTCCTCTAGACTCTGTCTCTCTGCTTTAACATCCGAGGTTAGCTCGCCAAGCTCACTCAAAGAGCCACCTCCCCGCTTCATCTAGACGCCTTCTTCCACCAAGGCCCTTCTCTGTTCTAGACCAGCAGATGCAACCAAGGCCAGAGGAGTATGTGGGCCACCATGGCGGCGAGTAAGACCAACTGCTGGGCCTCTGCTGGCCTCTTCCTCACACTCAGAGCTTCCTGCTGGAAAACCTTTGCTGGCCCCACAAGACAAAGTTTCAACTCCTTAGCCTCAAATCCAGGGTCTGCCATGCTTGGCCCCAAACTACCTCTTGTGTATGAAAATGGGCTCTGTAATAAATCTGACCAAAAGTAACCCCACAGCGTGATCTGATCATACACTGCTAACTGGGCAGGTCATGGTGGGACATCATGCCCCAGGTCTATGAAAAGGTTCTCTTTGCCTTAAGCCAGCCCTGTCCATGGTTTACTGTGCTTCTAGGTTAACACACCTTTGAAGCACCTCTTTTTCAGACCCCTTGAGGTGTAAACACCCTCAAGAGGGCACATAATCTTAACCATTCTGTAATCCAATCATAGAGACCTGTTTCCCACCTTCAAGTAATCCTCTTTCTGTTCCCTCCTTAATTCCCAGTGTATAAAAAAACCTGCAAAACTGTCATTCTCAGGAGCATCTGAGATCTTGCTTCCAGGTATGTCCATCAGTTTGGCTGAAAGAAACTTAGGCACATCGACCCTCACCAACTTTCTTACACATATTTCCTGCATTAGTGGGGTTCAACCCTGGATAGACTTTATAAAGGGGGTCCCTCTAGGAGCATTTAAAAACTATTCATATCTGGGCCCCACCCTCTGAAATTCTGATTCAACTGGCGAAGGATCGTGCAGAGGTTTAAAAAGAATTTATTTATTTTTTTTAAAGTTCCCAGGTGGTTTCAAGGTGTGGTCTGAGTTTTGAAGCACTCTACTGTTGCTGGCCAAATGAGGCTCCTCCATGACACCCAAGTTCTCTCAGCACAGCTTCTAGGCCAGCGGTTCTCAACCTGTGGGTCGCGACCCCTTTGGGGGTCGAACGACCCTTTCACAGGGGTTGCCGGGTACTCGTATGTGGGCGTATCTGCATGTGGGCCTGGAGACTGATAGAGGAGCGGGGTCTCGGTTCCTAAGACCATCGAAAATATGTTTTCCGATGGTCTTAGGCGACCCCTGTGAAAGGTTGAGAACGGCTGTTCTAGGCAGACATGGTCCAAGCAGAAGCCAGCCAGCCATTTTATCCATTATATGGGGACTGGACAGGTGGCTCAGCGCAAGAAAGGTGAGCTGGAGCTGGCTCTTACTGGCTCACAGATTGTTACGTATTTAGTAGTGTTGCAGCCCAACACTGGTAGCTGGCAGTCAGCTATGGTGCGAGTATTTACACCTTGGTAATTGGCAGATGCTATAACCATAGCTGTCTTGTTTTTTTTTTCTCAGGTTTATCAGCACACCACAGGCTCAGGAAACATTTGCTCTCCTTTCAGGCCTGCAGACTTGCAGCGGTTCTCAACCTGTGGGTCGCGACCCCTTTGGGGGTCGAACGACCCTTTCACAGGGGTCGCCTAAGACCCTCGGAAAGCAAAAAGATATTTACATGACGATTCATGACAGTAGCAAAATGACAGTTATAGAGTAGCAACGAAAATAATTTTATGGTTGGGGGTCACCACAACACGAGGAACCGTATTAAGGGGTCGCGGCATTAGGAAGGTTGAGAACCGCTGCCCCAGAGGCTTCCATGTTCAAGAATGGAGCCGAGTTCTCCTCAGTTGCCTGCCTGACGAGGGGAAGGGAGAAGACGGAAAAAGGGGAGAGGACGACATGTAAGAATTTGGAACCACAAAATCCTTTCACGAAAGTATGCTTTTCAATTTGTTCAGAGGACTTGGGCTAACAGGCTTCAGCAGAGTCCCCGGGGACTAGCTTTTATAGAGCAGATAAGAATAATCTCATTAGTATGTCATTTCTTAGGCTTTAAAGTGGGAGGTGGAACCCTTATCTTCCATTTACTTAACAGCCTTCCCATGATCTGAATCGTATTCTAGTGACCTCATCTGCCCAGAATACCCTCCTTTCAGGGTGCAAGGACAAACCTCAGAGCAGACGCCTGAGTTATCCCAACTTCAAAATCCACAACCTTCCAAATACATCAACCTTTAACCTGCAG
The DNA here is from genome assembly GCF_001890085.2 of Hipposideros armiger. NCBI lineage: Eukaryota > Metazoa > Chordata > Mammalia > Chiroptera > Hipposideridae > Hipposideros > Hipposideros armiger. The sequence continues at coordinate 3,379,334 of NW_017731367.1, read as the reverse complement.
GCAGGGTGAAGGAGGCACTGACCCCCTGGGGGGGGGAAGTGCAAACTGGCTGCCTTCCATTCAGGCTGCAAAGCTTTCATGGGTTTTAAAGATTGCCTCACCTTCCTAGTAAGAGCTTTTCTGTCATTGTGTTAAGGGAAGCAGGCACTCAGCTATTTTCATGCCTGTGTCTTAATGCCACCCAAGCGCATGACGGATTGCTGTTTGTTTCTTTAATTCAGCACCCTGAGTGATGGGAGATGGGCGTGCTCTGGGCTCAGGCAGATTCGGGTTCGAGTCCCAACTCAAGCATTTACTGAATGAACTACTATGTGGGAAGAGCGACTTAAATTCTTAGTTTTTGCGAGCCGTTTAGGTGTGCACACGGGCCCTCATACATAAGCCCCCAAATCTCAATTTAAATCAGCTGAGCTCGGTCCACCATCCTCTCCTTCAAATCTGCAGGCACTGGCTGGTGGCTTGGGAAGGTGTGTGTTCACCTGGGGGACGGATGGGAGGCTGTGTGCGCTCAACCTTCCTAATGCCGCGACCCCTTAATACAGTAGGGGATTTTACCCTTCCCTCCCTGACACACACCACACATGCCTTTTCTTTCCGAAACACCTTCTACAGCCTCTGCCTTCTTCTAAAGGCGCAACACTGCCACCCTCTCCAGCAGCCACTGGTCCTGCGTATCAGGTGCTCTTATGTAACACAGGGACACCCTCGGGGCAGCAGGGGCAGGCTCCCGGCAATGCCCCAAAGGAGCTGCTGGACTGTTCCCTGGGTGAGTGGGGGCTTGGTGAATTATTTTTCTGTCACTCCCTCCAGAGGGCGATGGCAGAATGCAGGGTGTCTGTTGTGCGAAGAGCCGGGAGCCAGGAGATCCAGCTCTGGAGACCCAGTGTAAACGGTGGACAGCCCGGGAGCAAAGCTGGCCATGTGCACTCTGTGAAGTCTCTTTAGCTGCTCGGTGACCTTTCCCAATCCTTGTTGTCAGGCAGTGACCTGGGGACAAAGAACTCCTAGTGGCCATCTCCAGGGCCCGAGGAAATAAAATATCCCAGGGGCCCAACTCCAATTCTCAGAAGAAAGATAGCAACACAACCCAATTCAGGTGTCGAATTGGAAAACAGCAAGGCTACGGGGAACCCACATGGCTGGCCCGAGGCCCACTTGCTCAACAGCAGCTTCTACTCCGTCAAAACAAGGCTGGAACCTCCAACCAGGAGCCAGAGAGGTTTGCCCGGAGCTCGGGCGGTCAGCAGGGGCTGACCTCCGTGGCTCTCCAGTTCCCTGGAGAAACTGGTGGAAGGCAGGCGGCCTCCTCCCCAGGAAGACAGGGAGCACACACACGTTTCTCACATTTAACTGGCTAGGCTCCTCGGATTTAAACCCCACTGCCATTAGCATAGCTTATTATCTAGAAACCAGTATTAGAATAAGAAAGAACTCTGCTCAAGCATCCTGCAGGAAAACCATGCCAGGCCACAAGTTCACAAACAACAGCAAAAGAGAAAATCCAGCCTTACTCCCCCCTACCTCCCTGCCCCGAGATAAGGGGGAGCACATTACCAGACCATGAGCCTAGCTAAGAAAACTTATCAGCAGCCTGTCCAGCCCACTTTCTGGGTCCTTCCGGAAACCCCCCGAGTCTGGGCTGCCATCAGCTACTAGACCTTGGGCAGATCAAAGCATTGGTGGAAGCGACAATAAAAAAATGAAACTATCAAATGACAAACTGGAACCCGTGAGGCCGTTTACAGAAAGAGGATCTTCCATCATGGTTTCTGTGCCAGGGGAACAAAAGGAAACCTGTGTGGCACCTCTCCCTGCCCAGGCCTTTCATACCTGAAATTAACTAATGGTATGAGGACCCCCTAATTGTTTTTATAATAAAAGGACATTGAAGTGTGGTGCCTAAGTCTTGGACCAATAGGGAAAAAAAGCAGGAAAAAAAAAAAAGCTCACAGAAGCTTCTCAGGCCCAGCAGATCTGAGCTGGTCCTTGTTCATTTAGTAAACAAGTGAGCCATAAAACAAACCCCCAGGAAGCCAGGTTTGTGCACTTTCTGAGTCATTCTCCCAGAACTAACTGTTCCCTCTAGGTTCAGCGTGCCCCTGGCAGTCCACACATAGATGAGCATCGGGCCTGTGCAACATGGAGCCCGAATTCTATCTGTGCGCCCTTATCGACTCCCCATCCGCCCACTTGCAGCAAGAAAAGGGGGGTAGATCTGGGCATGCTGTCTCCTTCCAAAGCCCCCATGGTGAGGGGCGTGGCCTGGGAGACTGTCCTGAGCAGGGGCCAGATGGTTCTCCAGGCTCCCCGGGGTATTCCTGGAGTCTGTCTCCAGTTCAGGATAGCCAGGTGGGGGCTAGACAGTTTTATGTGATGACCACAGCAATGTAGGGCAGCAGAATGCTCCCTAGCCCCGTAAAGTGCAGCCGCTGTCCATCCAAGGGTGGCAAAATGCTTTCCAAACCACCCATTAATTTTTATGGTGGCCTGAGAAGCAGATTGAGAATCATTACCTTCATTTTAACAAGGCAAGGAACCAAAACCACAGGGGAGGGTGGAGAGGCACCAGGCCAATCCTGTCCGAGCCAGTGTGCCAAGCTGACCACTCTTGTCTCTCTCCATCTCAGGCCTACATACAGAAAGCATGGGGAACCCCACCCACAGGAAAGGGGGCTGGCGGCCTGCTGAGAAGGCAGCCCGGTCCATAAACCCAAACTTGGGTGCTCAGAGGCAATCACATTTGGAAGGGTGGGAAGAGTTGCATGAAGGGATTACTTTTGATTTAAGCTAGATAGGCTCCAGTTGTCACATACTGATTAAAGCTGCAGGAGTGCGACCCCAAGGGAGATTAATCAATATTAACGGCAGGTGGGAACTGTGGGATCAGGGATGGTGTCTGTTTTACTGTTTATATTTCTCTTCATTTCCCCGTTTTCTACCCAGAGCATACTCTGTTTCTGTGATCAGAACAAAAGTTATGCTAACTTATTACTACTGATAAGTACACAGTACCAAGCTGCGGCACTAACTTGAAAAGAATAAGCAGGAATAAAAGCCTGCCCAGCGTTCGCTTTTTAAATCTCATCGATTCATGAGGCTCCCCAACCCTCTCCGCATGTAGAGCGCCCGGCCGCCCTCCTCCCGGTCCTCCCGGGCGGCTCACCACCCCTGGGAAGGGCCAGCACAGGCCTGGGCCCCCAGGCTGCAGGGCCAGCCCCGGGCTAGGAGCTGCGGGACTCTAAGGCTGGGCTCTTACAGACCACGAATCCGCTCGGCGGCGCGGGCTTCCCCGGGAAACATCACTTAGAGAACAACGTGCCTCTCCCAGCTGTCCCCACCCGCCGACCGCCGGCGCTGTCACCTCGCGGCTGCTGGGTCCCCGGACGGACGGCCAAGCCAGAAACCTGGGCTTTCATTTCCATCTTAAAACGAGGGATCTCCGAAGTTGAAATATGCATTGTCACCAAGTTTAACCCGGGACCGCGCGAGGGGGCGCCCCGGCCCCTGCAAGCCCTCGGAGCGCCCCACGGCCGCGCCAACCGAGCGCTCCCCTCTGCGTCTTCGTGCCCAGTCGCCTAGGAGGACCTCCTCGCAGGGGCGCTCCGGGAAGCGCCGGAGCCGGGAGAGTAGCTGCCGAAAGCACGCGGGGGCTCCAAGAGCGGCTCAGAGCCCGGAATCCCGGCCCGCCCTCCTGCACGGGGTGACCAGGGCGCCCGGAGAAACGGCCAGGGGCGCGCGAGGCTTCCCAAAGCCGCCCGGCACCCCGGACCCAGAGCTCAGGCGGCGCTGGAACGCTCGGCGGCCGCGAGGTGCACACACCCGCCGAGCCCGAGCGCGAGCCGGCGCCGCGGGAACAAGGCGGGTCGTGAGGCGGGAGCTCCCGCAGGGGCCGGCCCGGCGCACCGCCTGCCTACCTGGCTCGCATGGCGTCCCGCCGGCTCCTGCGGCGCTCCTCG
>NW_017731367.1:3366571-3374830 GCF_001890085.2 Hipposideros armiger | reverse complement strand
GACACTGCCAGGCGTGGAGCAGGCGAGTGCGGAGCGGGCGGGGCCGAGCCGAGGCCGCCGGGAAGCCGGGGGCGGGGTGTGGCTATTGGGGGGCTGGGTCGAGCTGCTGCGGCCGGGAGGCCGGGGGCGGGACTCGTCACCAGGTGGCGAGGGGGTCGCACGATGGGGACCGTGGGGCCTGGGGGATCCCACCTAGATGCCTCCTCCTCCTCCTCCTCTTCCTCCTACCGGCGAGGGCCTGGGAGCAGGCTCTTGGCCGCCGGGCAACCCCGGGGTCGTGGTCCCTGGTACCGAGCGCATCTAGACGCGTGTTTCATCGCGACCTTTTGCTTTGGCCGCGCTCCTGTGCCCTCGGCATCCCCATCTTCTCACCTCTTCTCGGGCGACTCTTAGCGGGGTACCCTGGGTGAGGTCACAATCCTTGAGCGGGCGTCGTCCAGGCTGCGGAGGGCAGCGCCCAGTTCTAAGAACCCTTACAACACACTTGCCGAGGACGGTGGAAGGAAGCCAGGTAGGTGGGAGGCTGTAGGGAAAAGCGCGAAGTTGAAAAGTAGAAAGAAAAAAGGCAGCCACACTGAAAGTTACAAAGACGGAAAACTTTCTGCTGAGCAGGATGCAAAAGGAGTATATAGCCTTATAACCATTTACACTTGGTATGGCCGATACACCATTGGGTCCCCAGCGCCTAGAACATGCCTAGCACGTAGTAGGCGCTCAATAAACGCCCAGTAAGTGAACGCACCACTTACTGTGGACTGGCACACTCAGTCCTCAGAAAATCTCACACTTGGCTACTCTCATTAGTCCATTTTATACATGAGTAGACTGAAGCTTGGAGAGTTGATTTGACAGCCAGAAAGTGGTACAACCAGATTTGACTGGAGGCTACTCCGGAGGCTGGGCTCTGACCACTGGGGGTACTGTGGACCCCCTGCAGGGCTGGGAGGCACTCTATAATGCAGAAACTAGGAGGAAGCGTAGGTAGATCTTCAGGGGCAGAAAGCTAACATTTGTTGTTTCAGGCCCAGAGCTACACACCGTTTGAATCATTCCTCACAGTTATCTTGTGAGGCAGATATGATTATTCGCATTTTTATCGACGACGTTAGACCTTATGCACTGCATTATGATCACATAGGTGTGTGCGTCTAAATTAAAACCTAGGGTTTTTTAGGCTCCCTTTGTCTTGGAGACTGCCCCTTACCTAAGGAACCTGGTTTCCTACCTCTTCAATTGAAGTCGGTGTCATTTTCAGAAGGACACACAGGAAGATGGATCTAGAAGTGTTGGAGAATGGTGCTCTGATTTTGGTGTCATCTCTGTGTGGACCATTGAATTCCTAAAAATGGATATAATTAGCCCTGTTACAAAAAAAAGGGGGGGGGCTTCAAAGTGAGAGCCAACACTCATTTATTTGAGATCAATAAGAATAGCTATTTGGGAAGCACTGATTCAGGCAGAAGCCCAGTGTTCTGATTAGGAGACAAAGGCAGTGGGTGTTTATGAGAAAGGCAAGGGGAACAATTCCACCAGTAGAAGACAGGCATTTCTATTGCGGCAGATAAAGGAACAGAGTGGTGTTAATTCTAAAAAATGTTTTTAATTTTCAGACTAGTAGTCATAACTGCTTCTTGTTGTCTTTGCAATCAGTTCTTTGGAACACAGTGCTGGTTTAGGCCCAGTCCAAAAGTTATTTTACCCTATTTTAACATTCCAAAGATTTGAGGCATGAGAACATGCAAGGCAGTTCCTCTGGGATGACAGGCCTGGCTCCATTTTAAAGTGGTTCTGTGTACATTATTTTGACAGCCCTCGAGTGTATGCTGCAGGTTTTAAAAGGAGGCAGTCACCCTGAAGGGGCAGGTAGAGAAGCTTCAGAGAGGGGGCACTTGGAGGCCCAGGGCATCCTCAGTGGTACAGGGACACTGAGTCCGGAGGCTACCTGCTGGGCTGGAATCCCTAGCAACTTATTTTGCCCCTCCGTGACTCCTTTCCTAAATGGGTATGAAAAATTAATGCAGCCTGTAAAGTGCTGAGCAGAGTGCCTGGCCCAGAGTAACGTTCAATAAGTCGTAGCTACTATTCTTACTGCTCTTGCAAATGACTAACATCCTCACTGTGTAAAAAAATGCCTACAAAGCATTGCAAAAGACAAGCTGGTGGAAAACGGACAAAGGTATGAAAAAGCAATTCCCAGAGGCACCAGAGTGGCCCAAAGCATGAAAAGCTCCGCAGCCACACTGATGCTGGGAGCAAGGGCCAAACACAAAAAATAGTCAAATAAAGCCAGAGTCCAGTCTGGGAAAAGCTGTCTTGGAGACCTGCCTTTAAAATCACAAAGGACCAAGTGCGGTGGAAATGCAGGATACAGTGTGAATAAACAAAGCACTAGCTCATTTCCCCTGGAGCTAGGGGTGGGGGCAGATGGCAGGACGTTTGCTGTGCATAGTTCTGAACAATACTAGCCACCGTGGTGCCATGAGCACCTTCCAACCAGCCTCGTTCTAGGAGAGGAGTTTATGGAGGTCAGAATGTTTAAAGAGAGTAGCAAAAAAAGACCTGAACACTTATCTTATGCTTTTACCACAGTAGCTTGAATTGCACTTGAGGCTGCTAAGAGCTGGGGAAATGGTGTTACATATTCAGGCGGACGTTGTTTGTGGACTGTTTTGTTTTTCGTGCTGTGGAAGGCGAGGCGGCCTCAAGACGCTGCTCCCTGGTTGAATTTATGCTTTCTCGTTGCACCCGTTTTTATTACTTACCTTTCTAAAGACAAAAGACAAGGAAAAAACATGAGCTATTCATAACATTCAATTACTCAGTAAGCATTTCTAGTGGGAACATGTACAGCGAAATCAATAACTTGGGTTTTTTTTGGTACATGTTTGTTTTAAAGGATTCAAATGATGAGAGAAGTGTGCAGAATAACAAGCAGGCATCGACCCCCAATTTCATACCCTCTCACAAGACTCCATGGTTAACAGTGTGTTATGTGTCCATCCAAAACCGTTTCCATAGCATTTATATACATGTTAGTGTGTGTGTGCACGTATGTATGATGTATGTGTGTGTATATACACATCTATACACACACATGCACAAAGAAATAAAGACTGAGTGTGTTGGGGTCTGAAATCAGGCTGCCTGGGGTTCCCTGCGAGCTCCGCTACATACTGGCTGGTGTTTTCTCATCTTAAAATGGGTGTAATAGTTGCAAGGGTTAAATGAGATAATGCATGCAGGTTGCTCAAGTGTAGTGCTGGGCACACAGGACATACGTCATTTATATATATAAGCTACTGTCATTATTATTTACACACACATACACTTATAAGTTATTCTTTGGTTCACAGAAAAGCCAACAGAAAATAGGTCCCTGTTTTTTACCAGCTATGCATAAAAATGTCTTTTTTTTCAAGTCACTGCAGTTATCAAGAGGCTCACCATATTGCCTTGAGGGAAACAGGTTGACAAGGCAGTCCAAGAACGTGAACTTCAGACGTCATGAAAGGATTTCACTGCTCCAGTCTCACGATTAGCGTGAACTCCTCTCTAATGGCGTGTATTCACTGCATAGGGAAAAGGATATTTTGGGAACCCTCCTGTGCATAGGAAATTAAAAAGCACGGGGAAATCAGAGTACCAGAGTGGGATGGGTTTGGGCTGTCAACATGGCACCTCTTATAAAAATCGGCAATAGTTTAAATCTAATTCACACCAGCTACCACCACCAAGGATTCATTCTAGAGGCTTCTCAAAATAGATACAACACTCCCAGAAATAGCAGCTCGAACAGGAGTGACTCTCCAGGGACGTATACTATCCTGAACTCTACCAAAGCTGCTAATATGTTATAGCATCCTGGTCGCCTGTAAGATACACTTCACGTTAGAAAGCAACTACTCAGAAATCTCATGTGGACCCCTCATAAAAGTATCTCTCTCTATACGGAGACATGCTCAACAAGGAAATAAAAAAAGAATGTTCCTTTGGTAAAGTGAAATCAGTAATGGCCAAAATGGCCACTTCAAGGGGAACATAGAATGAAAAGATACAAAATGCAGCTAAGGGAGCAAAGAAAGAGCAGAAGGCAACGAGGCATTTTCCCATGGACTCTGTACCAACAGAAATGAAATCGTCAGCGTGGCCCAGTGGAATTTCAAATTTGTTTCTCTGACTCAGGAGGGGCTGTTGGGAAACCCTGGCTTGGAGAAATATGCTCTGTGGGTGAAGTTGAGGGGGATCATGCTTCTTGCATGATTCACAAGCCTGAAGAATGACATTGGAACACCTGAAAAGTATTTATTGGACATCTACGGTGTGCCAGGCCTTGGGCGTAGCCCTGAGAACATGAGGCTGGGTGAGATGGAGTCAGCTCTGCTCTCAAGGTGCTGAGATTCCAGGGGTGAGATGAGAGGGAAAGAGGGGGACACGCCTGCAGGGGTCAAGCGCTCTGAAGGAAACCGCCATTGGCTGAGAAAGGAGGTTAACATGAGACATTGGTAGGGCCGCTCGACAGGGCCCTCAGGGGAAGTGACATCAGACCCAAAGGGAAAGGAGTCGGGGAGGGAGATGCCAGGCAGAGGGAACAGCATGTGCAAAGACCTGGAGGCTATGAAAAGCCTCCCACCCTGTGGAACTGCAACGACAGCAGTGCAGCTGGAGTGAAAAGCGGGAGGCGGAGAACAGCGAGAGGCGAGGACGGGGAGATTCACAGGTGCCGACACCCCCAAGTCCAGGGTGTGCAGGGGTGTGGTGTATCGCCAGGCGATGAGATGTTGCTTTATTCTCTGCCGCTGCCCCGGCAGCTCAGAGAAAACTGCCTGGCCAAGAATTCAGTAAGACACTAGCTGTCAGAAATAGAGCCTGTTTTTGTCAGACAATGCCGGGTGACCTGTTTGCCATTCTGGGAGGCCTCTATCCTCCCAACCCCAAAATGCTGTGGTGCTGAGCCATCCGTCCTGCTGGTTGTCCTTAATTAATTCATACACACAGGGGCATAGCCAGAGCATCACAGGAGCACAGGATTTACTAGTGCGGAAACCAGAAGCGATGTAGGCAAAATAATCATCTGAAAGGAGCTCTCTGGCTTTCAGGAAACTTCTAGAAACACTCCTGAATAATTATTCATGTCCTTGCTCATTTGTTCAGTGATCCATTCAACAAATATGTCTAGGATGCTTATGGTAAGCCAGGCAGTGTGCTGGGAGATGGGGATAGGAAGATAAGTACGTTTTAGATCCTTCTAGCTAAGAAGCATCGTGGTCATGGGAACAAATGATTACTCTGTAGAGAGATAAGTAGTCAAACAGGTGTCAGGGTGCCCACTTGACCCAGCGTCGTTGCAGGTGAGAGTGGGCATCCTCAGGGCTGATGACCAAGGGGAAGTATGGTTTGCCATAGGCTTAGAGGAGGGGCGGGGTCCCAGGCAGAATTCGCAGGTGCAAAGCATGGAGGCTTGAGTGGGCTGTGGGGAGGGAGTGAGCAGCTTGCTGTGGGAGGTGCTGTGGGCCAAGGAAGACGAAGCTAGACATACTAGCTCCAGTCCTGGGTGTCCTGCACCGCACATGCTCACATGCTTGCAGGCAGGTTGTTCACTATCTCTAGGAGTTGGCCCCAGATACCAAAGCCTCAGAATACAGAAAATAAAGTACATGGCTAATGCAGAAACCAAGGCCCAGAGAACTTGAACGACTCAGCTGAGATTGACTCTAGGTCTGCCCCACTCCAAAATCTGAGCTTCCAGCCACCGTTGGTGCATGGCAGTCCATTTCTCCAGTCCACTGCATGTCAAGGAGAGGGCATGCTTTGTGTGTCAGGTGCCCAGTCTGTGTGATTTTGCTGTGGCAGCCCGAGCAGATTGATAGGAGAGTTTGCTATGAGCCAGGCAGTGTTGTAGCCTCAAGAAATACAGCAATGGGGATGTTCCTACAGAATTTAAAATCTGGTAGAGGAAACAGACAATAAATAACCATATAAAAAGTCCAGGTTAGTTGTTTTCCTATTTCCTTTCCCCAAGCATGGCAACCATTGCCAAAGACCATCGAGGGTTCCGAGGGAAGAAAGAGCCATTCAGGATGAGGGGCTGCCGCGGTGAGCAGAGGTGCCCTGGGCTGCAGGTGAGCTCTGAGCCGGAGGTGGGACACACCTGGGAAGGTGTGACGGAAAGAGGGGAGATCTTCCTTCAGGCTTATTTTTCATGCCCATGTGACTCCCAAAGGGTTTAAACAGTTAATGATAAATAATACATAGCCATAAAGCCATTAGAGGAAAAATAAATGTCTAAGAGCTTTGTAATATGAATTAAGGACGGAAGGCGTTGTTTATCCTGGCAAAACTGGACTGAGCGGAGTACCTACAGTTGAGCATGGATTTGAATTCTGAGCTTCCTGGCAACTGTAAAGAAGGGAAAACAGAGTAAGTTATGAATCAGTGTATTATCTGCTAGCAGGAATTTTATCACTTTGCCCTGAGAGAACACCTTTTTCACATCTGATGTACAGAGTCAATCTCATGGTTTTTTGGTTTTTTTTTTTCTCTCTCAATGTACATAAAAACTTCTCTTTGTTCCTAAGGTTGTGAAGTTTGTTGCGATATCTTTTGATGTTGGTCCATTTTCATCTATTATGATTTGTGATGGATAATTTAACAGCCTTTTCAATCTGGAAACACGTATCTTTAAATTGTGGAACATTAGCCTGACTTTTTTCTTTAATAAAATGAGAAATAAATTGTCCCTCCATTTTCTCTTTCTGGAACACATATTATGTGCATGTTGGACCTCCTGGATTGATGTCCGTTTTCCTTATTTTATTTGCTCGTTTATTTTCTCTTTGTCCTTTTGCTCTGGTTTTGTTTTTGAGATATCACCTCCATTTTTTTCCCTAAATTTTCTACTGAATTTTTTCCTTCTACCATTATATTTATTTTTTTTCTTTGCCATTTGAAAACAATAATGTATTGCTTTTTCTCCTGAAGCTTTGTGAATTTACAAAAAAAAGGGATCAAAGTTTACAGATTGCTCAGTTTAGACTAAATATGCACGAGGTGACAACCTGGGCCACTGTGGTCACTGGGTGACCACCAGATATGCAATGACACCCGGAACAAGCTCCCCCAGATATGTTTTCTTGCCTTCAGAGATACTGCATCTCTTACACACCATCTAACATGACATACTTGGGTCATTTGTCAAAGTCACTTGGATGGTACAGAGGTTTTTTGGTGATTTTTTTTTTTTGCCCTCCTGCTATAAAATGAAATTGCAGTTCATTTCTGAAAAATAAATTGGTCAATAAGTTCATTTTGTTCTGCTTCTACTTTACACAAAGCTTCATCTCCAATCCAATACCTCTGGAGCTGCATTTTCTTTTCTGCTACCAGTGCTTGGAGTTGCTGCTGTTGGGCTTCTGTCTGCTTTGCTCTAGATTGGAGCAAGTTCCAAGCACCGATGGCCTCCATCGTCTCATTTTCTGCTTCTTCTGCGAGCTGGTCAACAAGCTCAGTTAAACCACCAATTATTTTCTGAAACTGGCCAATTTTGCCCACAAGGCACTCGCACTCTTCTTTGAGCTCTGCGGTCTGCTGGGTAACCTCTGGGTCCAACATCCACAGCGGGTTCAGCTCATCACAGCACAGCCCTGCGTCACCCAGGATGTCCTTGGCCATAGCTGTTTCCCTTCCGGCTTCCCTAGAGAAGAGAAGATCTGCTCTGAAGGAGTGAGAGTGGCAGCCAGGGAGAGGTGTGTCATAGGAGCAAGCATCAGGAAAGCGTCAAGTCCAGTTGCTCTGTCACAAGAAGGTACCTACTACATGCCGACCCTGCTGGTTGCTGGGGGTACAGGGATGAGTGCGACATGGTGGTCGCCCCGGGGAAGCACACAGCTTAGCTGCCGACCCCGTAGTGGTGTTGTGCTGTGGCCCGTCGGCCGTTGTGCTGTGGGGACGTCGGCTGGCAGCTTTAGATTTCTAATATTCATTTTTGTGCAAATGATAGCATCCCATGCACTCTCTCCTGCAGCTTGTTTGTTTGTTTTCTTTTTTGCATAAACAGAATATCCTGGTAATGGCTCCGAAGCAAATTCAGAGCTCTGCCTGCTTCTTTTTAGTGGATATAGTGTTTCACTGTGTGGATGTGCCAGAATTTACTTAACTAGTTGGGGTTGTGTTTTGAAGGATGACAGACATGAATCAATTGAAGAGGTTCTGGGCATTACAAGCAGAGGGACAAATAGGTAGAAAGGCAGGGGGCATGAGCAG
>NW_017731367.1:3352903-3365836 GCF_001890085.2 Hipposideros armiger | reverse complement strand
GTGTGTGTGATTGTGTGTGTGCGCGCACGTGTGTGCGCACACGTGTGTGAGTGTGTGTGCCGTGCGTGCGTGCGTGAGTGTGAGTGTGTGTGTGTGAGTGTGTGTGCGCGTATGTGTGAGTGTGTGTGCGTGTGTGTGAGTGTGTGTGCGTGCTTGTGTGAGTCTGTGTGCATGTGTGTGAGTGTGTGAGTGTGTGTGCGTGTGTGTGTGTGTTGGGGAGGAGTGCATTTGAGAGTTAAAAGATGGACGGTCACTTTTCCAAGTGATTTGGACCGAAAACTCTAGACTCACAGCAGAGTGGGGAGCTAATGAAATGGAAAAGTCCCCTCTGTCGAAAATATGGAGGGTGGACCAGAAGGGGACGAGACTTAGGTCAGGGAGAACAGTCACCTGGTTGTTGTAAACACTGGGGCAAGAAGTGCTGAGAGTTGGGACTAGGGCTTTGGCCGTGGAATAAAGTGGAGAACACAGACGGAGAGAGCAGATATTAAGGAGGCAGAAACTGGACAGTTTGCAGCCTGCATGGAGGAAAAGAGCGAGAAAGAATAGTCTAGAGTAACCCCTCGATTTCAGCTGAATTGACCGAGTGGCCCCCATCTGTGGTGTTTGTCATAACAGCCTAAGCTGGCTGAGACTAGGAGAGAAAGAAAAAGTGTGCGAGGACAGCTCTAAGACAACAGCATTTCAGAAAGAGCGTCTCAAATGGAGATGGAACAATTAAAGCAAACAATTAAAGAAATAGTGAACTATAATAGAATCATCCCTAAACTAGAAGGCAAAATTGAGGAAATTATGACTGGAAAAAGCAGGTGGTGAGCAGTTGAACATACTGAGGGAAAGCTATATAAATTTTTTTTTTAAAGATTTTATTGGGGAATTGGGGGAGGGGAACAGCACTGGGGAATTGGGGGAAGGGGAACAGACAAGTTGCTGTTGTTTTGTTCTTCAGTCTAGTTGTGGAGAACGCTGCCTCACTGGCCCAAGTTGGCACCATCATTGCACTCTTCCCAGGCAAGGCAGATCAGTTGCCAGCCTCTGGACAGCCGCTCATGGTGGCTGCTGGCCGCTCACACTGGCTGCTGGCTACACACGGTAGCGCATGGCAACCCACTGCAGCAGGGGACTGCAGCCCACGCCATTGCCGGTGACTCACGGCAGCCCAGCTCCAGGTCGAGCTGTTGTTCAGCATCTTAGCTGTGGAGGGCAGTGTCACTGGCCCTCATATGTAGGATCCGAACCGGGGCCCTCTGGCATCCCAAGCCAGTTCTTAACCAACGCACCATTCGGCCGGCTCTAAAAATGCATTTTTAAGTGCATCAGAAAAAAATCTTTGATGTAACAATTAACAGAATCAAAATGCCATTTGCCCTGTGCATCACTGCAGAAGTCTACACAGCAAAAGCAAACAGGGAGAAAAGACATCCACACAAAACAGAATAGAAAGCAAACAGAAGGGCATAAAACAAAGTGACAGAAGCAAGACCAAATATAGATAATCACGCCCAGTAAAAAAAATGGGTTAATTTTCTGAGTAAAAGGAAAAAAATTGAATTAAACAAAATCCAACAGTATTATCCTTCCGAAAGTCAGGCCTAAGACGTGATGCCAAAGAAGAAATAATTAGAGACAAACACATATCAGGTAACAAGAACTAAAAAGGACGTGAGGGAAGGTGTGTTAGGGCCAGTCAACGGTGTCAAAGTAAAAGTATCCTCAGGAACATGGAGGTCACTTCACTTTGATAAGAGACAGTCAACACGCTCCCTAGGGGCCGTCATCCCTGCCCCCCATTAATTATCATCAACACTCTAACACCCCCAATCTACAGCTCCTACCCCATCCAGTCGGTCACCTCCATCCTCCGCTGCAGTTGCCTGTTCACCACCTCTTCCTATCAGTGGCCATTGCTGCCTGACCCAAGGACCCGACTCAAGTAGTGGCCAATTGTTCCACTTCGCCCAGCACTGGGCGGTTTCCAGGGATTTGGGTACAAAACTGGGACAGTCCCAGGCAAAGCCGGGTGGTCGGCCAGCCTGAGTCTCTCGATCACAGAGATGACAGGAAAGACCCTGCTGCTCTCCTCCAGGGTGCTCACCACAGATTGCAACTCCAGGCTTACTTCTGTTTCCTTTGTCACCCAGGGCAGGAGGGCAAAGCCTGCGCTTGGGATCGCGTGCCTCTGTGTCCCACCCTGCCCCACAGTGTCTGACAGTCAGCATTGACGGAATAAAAGAATAAAGGAGCGATGGTGTAATATGCAGGAACCTCCACGTGCTATGAAATAGCATCAGAATATGCGAGGCAACGTTCAAATAATTTGCTCATTTAAACACATTGTAAAATGACTAAACATAACGTGTGTGTGTGTGTGTGTGTGTGTGTGTGTGTGTCCATTTGGTCATCTTCTATCATGGAGGTCATTCACGAACACTTCCATTTCCTCAAAACCATTCCACCACGTTTCAATTGTCTGTATCCCTTTGTTTTGCTTCCCAAAGTTTTAGTTTCCAAAGATTTTGGAATTTCTTCAGCTTTGTTGAGTAAGTTTAGACTCCCCAAATAAAGAATGAAAATAGATTTACCATTTATTACTAACCGGAGATGTTTCTCCTCTTGGTGTAAGAGTTGCTCATCTGGGTACCATTTACAGAAACACTTTCATTTCCCTAAATATTTATTAATGAAATATTTTTATCGGCAAGCGTGCCTTCTAAATATTTACTTCTTAGGAACCCTCTTGCAAAGTTCTGTTTATGGAATTGCCTGGAGAAAGTGAGAGCAGCTCTGACTTCATGGCGCTGGAGTGAGATTAACAACGGTGACGGTTTGTTTGGCTATTGGCTTCGCCGCTCTTTAGTGAATAGATTTGGTTCTGTTGTGCTTTGTGCAGTGGTGCTAATGCTAAGAAATACGTACCCAAAAATAGATGCATGCAAAGTGTGGCAGGAGGGGGTCTTCTGTCAGCTCTGAAGAGAGGAGTGAAACCTGAGAATCGGGAGTACACATTTTTGGTTCACAGCAGTGCAGCCTGAAGGGCACAACCCAGGGCCGTCTTGCTGGGCACCAGGACACACACCTCGTTATCACATGGAGAGAGCAGCTCCTTGGTTCTTCCGTTCCTATTGTGCATCTTCATCCCCACTGGGGCTGAGCAGCACAGCCACCCCACCCCCACCCCCGGTCTGACTTCATGCCATCTCTCAGGTCTCTGAGGACCATCTCGACTTTAAATACTCAGTCTGTGTTCTGACTGCATGCTGCAGATTTGTTCCAATTTGGGGCTGGGAAAGTGTAACACTAGCTAACCGGGTGCCTTGAGGCACTTTACTTGGTACGAAAGAATGGATTTTCTTAAGCCTGTCTACATCCAACTGTCCTCGGAGTCTTTGGGCTTCAGTTTGGTGTACGAAGTTGCTTGCAAAACAAATGCCACTCTTCCGCCCCCTCCACCTCCCAAACCCTTGGAGTGTGTCACTTAAAATAACAGAGGTGGTTTTATTCTATTCCCGATGCCAGCTCTTTTCATGTGGGGCGCTGCGTCACACGGGGGGAGGGGGAGAGGCTCCAAGTTATTCGTTGCTGGCAATGTGCAAAGGACCAAAGTGGGCAAACGGTTTACTGTAAAATGAACGAGGGCTGTTCCTGGAAGAGGCGAAGAATTGGAGTGACAGCAGCCAGAAGCAGGGGCTGGCTCCGAAGTTCTTACACCCAGGACGGCATAACGTCTGTGAGCATCATCGTGTCAAGGGTAACTCAGGGGACTCAGGCTGGAGAATGTCTGCATCATGTCACTTGTTTTCCAAAAATGCTTCCAGCGCTTTTCATTCTCTCTAAAGGGGAACAAGGCAGTTCTGGGAAAGGCATCCGATGTCTGATTGGAAATGAAAACCTTTAAGCAGAGCTAAGGAAAGAGTTTATTGCAAAATTCGTACTTGCCTAAGAGTTTTGATGTACTTCCTGAAACTGAATTATGTGTGCTGATGGAGGAGGCAATGAGAAGATAATGCAAAATGGGCATCCAACCTAATGGTCTTTATTTTTAGCTTTAGAGTGCATCTCTGCGTCTCCAGTCCTGCCCAGCTGTTTCCTTCAGCCAGTGTCACACTGAGTGTGAATTCCCACTTGTGGTGAGCAAGCCCTAGCTACTCACAGAAAATGTTTAGAAAATGACTCTAGAAGAAAACCTGCAATTTAGTATTTATTACAGAAATTTACAAATTGGATAATCCACATTCTTTTAGTTGGGTGTTGGTTACAAACAAGCACACACACACCCCAACACTGTGTCCAAGTAGACAGAAATGTAGAACCTTCTCAAAGGTTCTAATAGTGGCCGATGTCACCAGATTTAGTGAAACTGGCCACTTTGTCAATTGGTCCTTATTACTCATCCTGCTGAACAGTGTGTTGTCAAGATGTGTGTGGGAGTTTGTCTACAATTTCATATTCTACAAATAGCATTTTATTTTTAAAAAATCACCTAGCAATTATCCCTCAGCTGCCATCTGGTATCCACCCAATTGTTATCGTTAGCTGTTATTTAGCACTTTCATTATTCAGGTTTTTATCAGCTTTATTTGTCATCTTTTTAATGACAGAGACTGTGTCGTTTACTAACTGACATCCTCTGACATGCCCAGAGCAGTGTCTACACAGAGCAGAGTTCCAGTCAATGTGAATTGATTTGCTTCTCTCCTCTCAGAGCAACGGTGCCCGCAGAGCTCGTGGAAGGCATCCCTACATCCTGAGGTGATGGGGATTAGAACGTCCTCACATGAATTCTGAGGGGACACAGTTCCGCCTGTAACAGACACAGAGTATGGCGCACTGCCTGAGAGCGTTCGGTCAACGTTAAATGCCATCGCTCCCCTTGCTGTAGACAGGACTCACCCCCTGGACCCGGGGTTCGGAAGACATCACCTCATGAATGGAGATCCGACCACAAGGGGGATGGAAATGTGTTGCTATTGTTTTTAGCTCCGGCTACTTCGATGGCATTGCTGAGGGACCTGCTTGCCTTCAGGGTGTCAGAGACCAGTGGGGTGGGGGTGGGGGACTGAGAACCACCATGCTGCCCTCTTTCATTCATTTCTGGAGATCAGTTCCTTCTTGGCTCACTCCAGCAGCTCAGTTCTGTTCCTTCACTGCTTTGTCTCTGAACAATGGCGAGCCATAGGGTTTCACTGTAAAATGCATTGTTGCAACGATATAGTCTCTTGCTCAGCTTTGGATGTAGATTTGATGTGGACAGGCCAGCTGATGAGACAGCTTTCAGCCATGTTCGCTGATGAAAGAGCTGGTTTGTCCAGTGGGCCCTTCTGTGTCCTCGCCTTTCCCTGGGCTTCACGGGTGTTTCTGCAGAGAGTGGCAGGTGATGCTGAGCACATCTTTCGGGCCGGAATGGCCTCCCACGTCTGGCATGGGCCTCTGGAACCCATTCCTCGGCGCACCCAGCTCAGCCCTGGGAAGCAGCTTGAGAACTTGTAAGGCTGCCGGCAGGTGCCCGAGACCTACACTCTATGCTTTTTCTTGTCTTCTTTTTAACGCTCCGATGACAGAAGTCATACAGATGAATGCATTTTCTAGAGAAATAGAAAGCAAATCAGCAACAAATTACAAAATGCTCTCAATTCCTCATACTTTGTGTCCTAAAAGAGGCTAATCTAAAGCTATGTATACTGGAGTCATACTGTTCTAGTAATAGACTTTATGATTTGGGATTATGTTAAGAGGCAAGTTTTGTATATGGGTCCCCTGGTACTTCTAGGAATCTGCCTCTGAAATGGACTTGGAGGTGGAGGCTGAGCACACCCATCCTGTTCCCCTGGGGGTGGCTCTGAGTGAACTCTGAAGAGTGCTAATACGGTATTTCCATTTTCTGAGCATTTAACACCCCACAAATGTGTTTGATGTACAGTTTGAATGCATGGCCATTTGCGTTTCACTGTAAAATGCATTGTCAACACGATGTACTATTCACTCAGCTGCATATCCAGGATTTGATATCAAGTGTCATAGTCCAATTATAAGGGATGTCAGAAAAGGCAGGTATGGCTGGAGGTACTATATTGCCATAGAAACTGGAAACTTCTGACTCACAGAGAGTCAAATAATTAGGATGATGTTAGCCTAGAATCCTGAAAATGTAGTGTTCTTAAAGAATATTGTATTTCTCTCTCTCTGTCTTCCATATGTGTAGGAAGATGTAAATTTTATTAGCTTGATGACTGAACAGAATTATTCTTTGAAAGGGAGTAATTTAAGAGAATACTGTGATAAGCTACTTCATAAAAATCTAAAACCCTGAGGGTGTTAGATGGTAAGAAGGGAAGAGACAAAAAGCAGGTAATCTGTTTTATTTTAAAGAAATATGCAGGAAAGTGGGTGAGAGTGATAAGAAGAGATGAAGGACTTGGGGCCATGTTGCTGGAATCTGAGCTGTGGGAATGATGAAGGACTTGTAAGCCCTGGAATACTGGCTGGAGGCTTTCTTCCCTCAGGAGGGTCCTCAGACCTGTTGACCATCTAGGTGTGACGTAGGACACTCCAAGCTGGAGGATTTTTACAACTGGGTGGAATTGAGCTCTGTGATAATGAGCCCACTTTCTGTATAGACCATGGCTTATGAAAGGTGACACACAGGGCCCCAAGGATGTCTCCCAAAGGAGCCACCCACTCAGCCAAACCCTGTTCAAGAGTTAGGAAAGCTGGGAGTTAATGCCGGAAGAGCTACTGAGAACCCATTGCAAAGACTTCCTGTCCGTCATTCCGTTCCTCCATGCAAAACAGGACCCTGGGGCAAGGAAAGAAAAATTTGCAAAGACTGAAAAGATCAACTTGGCAGCGGGAACGTGGATCCTCATCTCAGCTCAGGATCTGAGCTC
The DNA here is from genome assembly GCF_001890085.2 of Hipposideros armiger. Lineage (NCBI taxonomy): Eukaryota > Metazoa > Chordata > Mammalia > Chiroptera > Hipposideridae > Hipposideros > Hipposideros armiger. The sequence goes on along the minus strand of NW_017731367.1, from coordinate 3,358,952 downwards.
TGCTTGCCAGCACTGGACACTCCGCTACACATCACCAGAAAAACCAGAATCTCTGCATGACCTCTGTGAGGCTCCCCTGGGGATTCCCAGTAATGACTAGGGGTGAGGTGGGTGGGAGGAAGGGTTGGGAGCTGACATGGCAGAGGGTGGCCAAAACTAACAAACAAAATTCTCTGAAAGGCCGTTATTGTGGTCATGAACTCCAGGGTGGTGTTACCTGGACGACGTACCGTGTGTAGCTCTAAAATGTACAAGGTCCCTGTCATCTGTCATGCGGAGTCGTCTGCCGAACCAGAACGAACATATGTCAGAAAGCTCACGTTTGCTCGTCAACACATTTTTTTCATCAAGGAAGAGTGTTATACGTACGATACTTAAATTAGAGACCAAAACCAGCATCAAAAGAAGTAGAAAAATGTTGCTACAAGGGAACAACTCAGAAGTCAAAGCCAGGCCTCTGCTGGATGTGGCTATAGATTTATTTCAAATGGAACTTGGAAGAGAAAGCTCCTGAGTGAGACGGACGCCATTAATCCAAGTAGAAACGCGCACTCCCCGGACGCTAGGAAGCGGGGTCCATCTGCTCCTTCCTCTGTGTAATGACTCCTTCTTTATGGGAGATTTAGGGTCTGTTAACAGGAAGTGGTTTGTAAAATATACACAGGTCCTAGAAACAGGATTTTATTGGCTCTGGGGACAATTTAAAGTTATGACAGAGAACTTTCCCACATAAGATGTGATTTTGCCGAGGTTAGTGAATATGTTGAAAGTATGACTCTTCTTAAAGAGTTGTTTTAAAATATATTTCATGTTGATGCATGAAGCAAAATGAGAGGAATAAAAAAATTGTAGGCGTCTCATTTGAGCCATGAACACAGGCGTGATTAGACATTTTTCTCATGGGAAAAAAAAAAAAGGAAGATAGTAAATGAAGCCAAGATGAAATTATGTATAAAGACCATGGGAACGTTACTGTGTGTAGCTTGGGACTTGTCTGTGCACCTCCCACATCTTAGCCTCGATTTCTGACCAGCATGGCCCTGGCAATGGCAGGGATCCAAGCCACTGTCACCTTAGGGACAAACCCAGGTGGCTGCAAATCCAGTCCTCGTGTGGCTCGAGGGCAAGATTGGACAGTGCCCTGACTCACACCCATGCCACGTGTCTCTTGTCTGTTGCCTCTGAGCATCCCTGTGGTCACCGAGGCATGGCCATAGGGGACCCCCATGTCTGTACATGCCCAGTCCAAACGCTCAGGGCCCTGATGCCCTGATGAGTAAGCTTTGACCAACAGGGGTGGGAGTCAGAGGATCTACTCCTGTCTACTCACCGCTCTGGGTGGACGGTTTGGATTTACAGTCCCTTCTCAGAGGCTCTCTTGACCTGTCAGACAAGTGCCAGCTTGTTCCAAAGCGGTGGCCAGCCGGTATCTCTTTCTACCCACACGCCCCCTTCCCAAACCTGGGCCTACAAATACTCAACGAAGATGTGCAAATGAATAACTTTCAGAAATTCCGTAGATATTTGGAATATTTCACTGTTAGATCTTCTGAATATTTATACATACATACTTACATATATGAAGATGTGTATATTCTGAGTATATATACATATGTATATATTCAAAAGTAATGGCTTCAGTTTGTCAATTCAGTTATACTCTCTCCTTTATTCCATATTGAAGTTTGCAAGGGCTGTCATACCTGTTGCTAATTTGATTGACTAATGATAATTTGTGGGCCAGGAGGGCTGCTCTTTCTACCACAGGACAATTGCATTAAAACCTCTCTTCTGGACATTGTCACCGCCAGCCACTGGAGCCTGGGCCTGTGCAGTCCGTTAGCCACGCCCCTCCTTCCCGCGTGCCTCTTTTAAGTGACCAAAGTCTTGTTTATCATCCCTGCATTTTTGTAGGCAAAAATAATTTGCAGTAGTGTCAATTTTCTCAAACTTACAGGGTAGTAAAATAGCTCAAAGACAGTGAGCAGGGACCCTGGAAAGGTGTTCTAGACACAACACAGTGATGTTTTTATTTCTTTTTGCCCACTTCAAAGTCTCCCACAGTTTTCCCTAATAGTAGTAGGAACTGAATGTGTGATTTAAGAATTGAGGGTCTATAGTAACAGATTTTTATACAAAAGTTTCTTTGTAAATGTCCCCTCTTAGTAGATGCACTATTCACTTATCTACCAGAAATCTGATTTTTTTAATTTTTTAATTTTTTTTAAGCTGAGCCATCCTGCCACCTGTTGGCAGCTCAGCGGCAGCTCAGCTTGGGCTGGGAATCAAACCGCTGTTGCTCAGAGCTCACACTCTTGAGCGAGCTCTTAACCAACTGAGCCACTCGGCCAGCCTCCAGAAATCTGATTTTAATAGCAAGTAGGTGTGGGGACAAAGACTATTTGTTGCCCCCCTTTCTCCCTCGTTTTATAATGGGAGTTTTTTTACAGCCACGTTGAGTCAAATCAAATGGTTTTATGGCGTTGGTGGAATGACTTCAGTGTAATTGTATTTTCTATGTCGGTTCCACCCCTTCTGTAGCCCAGTCTTGAGGCCCCTGTTCTTCCTGTATCTGGGGCCCCAGGGACATTGCTTCATCCACTTTCCTTCTTGGACAAACATGTAAACATGGCCAGACCAGCTTGGAGCGGCTCAGCTAGGTTCCCCCTTTATAACTAGCCCAGCTCTGACTGGGTAGGTTATTATAAATGAATCTCCTTTATTTCTGAGCCCCAAGACACTATGCCCACCACAGGTGCTAGCAATTCTGCCTGGACCTTGGCTTTGCTCCTGATTTCATTCCTGTAGTGAGTCCGTGTCTGTCCCATTTCCATCCCTGGTCCTGTCCTGCTGGGGCTGGGTCCGTCCATCCCAGGGACCGAAATCCAACACACCTCTGTGCTCCCTTTCCCACACCTTGACCAGTGTCAGCTTCCTGCCGGAGGTCTGATCACTTTCCATCTCAAACCAAAAAGCCTCCCTCTGCGATCTTGCCATAGATTTCCTGAGCCAGGTCTGAAGAGTTTGGCATCCCTTTGACATGGTGGTTCCCGCTGGATGGGGCATCTCTGTAAGTTTCCCCAGCATCTGCCCCAGTGCAGCGCCCAGTGCCAAAACCACAGGCTTCTCTTCTGCAGAACTGGCCATAGGAAGTTAGCAGTTCAAGGTCTCACAGATAGATCGTGCTATTTCTCAGAAAGAGTAATGAAAACAGGGCTCCCTCACGTGTTTCCTGAACATTCATTAAATAGATATTTAATAAGCACCAGCTATGCGCCTGAACTCTTATGGTTATTATCCTGAACCCTTAGAACACAGAGGGATCAGGTGTGATGTGAGTTTTGACCGATTACTGAAGTACAGCTAGACGTGAACACCAGCGGTGTGACCCACGGTGAAACAGCTATCTCAGGATTTCCTTTTCCAATGATAGCAAAAGTTATGTAATGAAAATTCTTCGGTTGTCTATGTGTATTGATAGCCTGGTTATGTCTGTCCTGTGTCAGCTCTTTTTAGGAAGCGTCTTCTGTCCCTCTATCTCAAGAACAGAATAGCACAGTGCAAATAAGAATAACAGCAACAATAATAGCAATTACTAATAGAACCTATTAGTAATAACACCTCGAGATGAGTTGTTAGAGAAGAACAAAGAAGGGGCGACAGCTGGTCTTTTAAGGCCTTGAAGTCTGCATGGCTTAGAAGGGGTTTGAAGCCCCATCAGTGAAGATTTCAGAAGGCAGAAGAAAATGAATGACCTTGCCCAGGGTTATTGCTCCGTGAGAGGTCTTCGGAATAAACCCCCTCCACCTCCTGCTATACCAGACTCAGAAAGAGTTTACATTTGCACTCTTCCTGGTTCTTCTAGATCATGTTTATTTAGCAAAAGCAGATATAATTTCAGATGTAACCCAGAAATCCTGCTTTGGAGACCACCTTTGAAGTTGGCGAGTGATAGCACTTTCATTTGCAGTTTTTTTTAATTTCTGGAATCAAGTGTTATTTCCAGGGAGAATTTCTCTGTGAAGTAGAGATGGTTGCTCTGCGGTCGGGAGGCCCAGGACGGTAGCAGAGGGCGGTAATCTATTGCATCAATAGAGAACAGCCTTAAAAAAGAACAAATTCAATGAAACGGTTTTTTTTAAAACTAAAATCTGGGCTTGTAATTATCTCAAGTTAGTTAAAACTTGGATAAAATTAGTATCACTCGCTTTAGCATAGTATTCCCATGAGAACATGGCTTGGAAAAGGATGACTTAGAAAAACGTGTGTTACAATTTTCTCTGGGCTTCTGTTATTTAATATCTCAATCTATGACATGGTGGCGAATGGGGGTGGTTTCCGAGACGTGGCTCTTATAATATTTTCTTTTAATAATGACTTATAGTGTTGTTTGCTAAATAGAAGGGCTCTGAGCACAGTTAAAGGCAGATGAAAATAAGTTATTTTTAGATACACTGGCTGTTTGTCCTGAACTCTAGTTAAAGGTTTATGGCTAGTTTAAATTAATACTAGTAGCAAAAAATTTTAGCACTGTGTTTTCTAAAAAAAAAAACAAAAACAAAAAAGTGATGTTTAGATGCAAAGTCCAATAACTAAGCAAAAGCTGGTGGTTTTAATTTCCGTGGTAGTAAAAGATGTGGCCAATTAAAAGAGCACCCGGGCCCCTGACCTGCAAATCTGCATTTGGCAAAACCACGGGCTTACTGACTTGCTCTTTCAGAGGTCCCTGGGACCTCCCCAGAGCCATGAGCTATAATCCGTCTCCGGGCAAATGAGAAACAGGCTGTCAGATTTCAAACAGGTGCCCCTGGAAGCGTCCAGCACACCGTCTGACACATAACGGGCCCTCCGAGCGCGGTGATGATGGTTACACTCCATCACCTGGCATTTGTGAGCTCCACAAAACACCGTGGAGGAAAGCGCCGGCCTCTCTGTCCTTCCTGTCCTGACTCCAGAGGCGAAGGAAGCAGGTCCTGGGTCTCTCGGACGCCTTCGGTCACCACCACGCTGCTTCCTGAAATCGCATCTTTCGTGCCCTCGCTGTTGTCCTCCTCATCCCCCCTTCCTTTTGAGCTCCCATCCCCTTTCTCTCAGAAAGCAGGTCTCCTAAACTTGCAAATAGTGAGGCTTTAGGCTGCTCAGGATCTACACCATAGTCTCCACCTGGAAGCTAGGCCTATTAGTAAGTCTGAATGACAAATGCACATATAATGTATATGTACATATATATGTATACGTGGCATCTATCGTTTTTCTTTGGTGAATTGTTTGGTGTTATTATCTTTACACATTTTACTTTGGGGGCACTTGTAAAAGTATTTGTAAAAGTTTTCTTTTTTTTACTTAGAGATGGCATTGATCCTTGGCTTGTCATGTATATTAAACATCGATATTCTACTTTGCTTTTTACTTTATTCGTAGATTGTTTTGTTGTGTCTGTTTTATGAGAAGGTGATTTTTTTTAAATGTGTCGCAGCCCATGACTCCTACAGATTGGGTACGCAGAGGGGTACAGAGGGGTCCACACCCTAAACAGCAGCTATTTTGACTAATGTTCAGGTCCCTGGAATAAATGTCTCAGTTCTTGTCCACGTCCTCGACATGAAAGGTGATTGTGTCCCAACACCAGGATGGCACGTGTGTGCTGTCCCCGCTGAAGTTGGGAAGACCTGCTGCTCCTGAACAGACGGGCGACAGGAGGGCTTTGGGGGAAACCCTGTCTCTTGGAGAGTGTGAGTTACATGTGGTCTGGCCTATTAAAGTACAACTTGGTCAGATCAAGTTCCATTTTCTTGTGTTTTGCATGTGCAAATCCTTCAATCTGGAGGTCTTCCAGATTAGAGTGATGTTCACAATTGCACACGGTGGCCAGCCAGCACATCACAATACTGAAGAATCCATAGTCGCCCTATCTCTATATATGCGTGTGCATACACATCACTCTGTAAGGATTCGTCACACACACACACGTGTGTAAACATAACAGGTGTGACACATTCCATTTCTTTCTACTGGCAACAAGGACAGTGAATGTTGGACTTGCTAATAG
>NW_017731367.1:3311234-3351543 GCF_001890085.2 Hipposideros armiger | reverse complement strand
AAAAAAAATTCCTTTCAGGCTTTGGAAACTATGAAGACACATTCTTGCATATTGATGAGTTCTGTTCTGTTCTGCTTTGCTTTCCAAGGAGAACCTGCTGGGGCATGCTGGGAATGCGTGTCAGGGGTTACGCCCCGCTCAGGGTGAGGCTGGCTTTGTTCAGTGATGAGAAGTCCTGGCAGGAAGGCCAGTGGGAAGCTGCTCTGACAGCCCTTGCAGAGCAATGAGCAATTCTTTGAGGAAGCCACTGAGAAGGAAGTGGGTGATGCTGTGTTTCTGGGGACCTGTCCTGCTGTGGCTGAGGCACAAAGGGTAGGCGTGGAAAGGCTGAGCAGGGAGGGAGGGATCTAAACAGAGGGTCAAGATGGGCCTCAGTCCTGGGAAGGACTTAAGGCAGGAGATAAGCCAAGGTGGATTTCAGACTGGAGGTCGGGGCCGAGAGCGGGTCTCTGGGCAGAAGTGGGGGGAGAGGCACGGCAGAGTGGGGTCCGCAGGGGATGGGGCTGCCTCGGGGACTGAGGTCCTGAGCTTTACCACATCTAAAGACCTACTGGATCTTTTCAAGTCCCCACTAAGAGCTGAAATAGCATCTGGCAGCCCATCAACCTCCTGTAGAATTCCTTGTTGTTCAATCATCTCTTTCAGGCATTGGAAATTAAAAAAACAAACAAACATATTTTTTGCACATTGATGAGTTCATTCCTACTAGAAACACACCACTTTTGAGGCAGGCTGCCTAGAAACGCTTTCAAAGAGACTGACAACAGAGCCTCTAATGGGCTTTCTCCCATGAAAACCAAGAGGGAGATTCAGCAACACTCTGCCCACGCCTCACCGGGCCGGTCCCTTCCTGGTGGACCTGCCATCATGAAACACAAAGTGTGTGCAACTGTCTCAGCTCCCAGGGGTTAAAGACACGAGAGGATGGGTTTTAGAAAATGCTCCTCTCTGGACAGATCTAGCTACATAATTAGAAAGGCCTAGAGCACAGTATTAACCTAACACAGCCATCTAAGTGTGGGGCCCTGTGTGACTGCATGGGTTGCATGTCCACCAAGTGACTCTTTCTCCAAAAGGGACTTGATGGTATACGACGCAAACAAAATAAAACAAAACAAACTACCACGTGTTCCAATAATCAAATATTTAATCTGTGCACGGAGAATCGTAATTGATCTCGGGGGAATTTTTTGGCTTGAGAGTTGGAAGACAAATACGAGTCAGCATGGGAGGAGAAGGAAGATCTATTAAGGAGAATTGCAGAGCAGAGAGAAAGGAAAAAAGTACCGAGCAGCCTGGGTGCCTGTGGGGCGCACACCACGTCGGCCACAGCTCTTGAGCTCCGTTGTACAAACTGCCACATGAGAAGAAATCATGATCATGACAGCGACAAAAGTCAGTAAAACCAACCTGGGACATAACGGAGAAGACTAGAGGCAAAAGGTGATTTGTATCCCAAAGAATAAAAGGAAATAAAGAGAGCATGAGAAATCAAGTTTAAAATAACAAAAGATTCAAATACTCAGATAAATAAAATCAGACTTGAAGACATAAAAGTGATGTAATAATGACAAGACCACGGGTAAGGGTAAAACCAAGTTAATATTTTATATTTTTCAGTGATTGTATTAGTCCTAGGGCCGCCGTGACAAAGTACCACAGGCTGGGGGGGCAATGAACAGAAATGTATGGTCTCACAGTTCTGGAGGCTGGAAGTCCGAGGTGCAGGTGTCAGCAGGGCTGGTCCCTTCTGAGTCTGTGAGGGAGGATCCGTTCCAGGCCTCTCTCCCAGCTTCTTGTGTTGCTGGCCATCTTTGGGTTCCTTGGTTTGTAAATTCCTGCCTTCATACCACATGGCATCTTCACAGAAAGCTGTGTGTGTCTGTGTCAAAATTTCCCCTTTTCATAAGGACACCTGTCTTATTGGATTAGGGCTCACCCTACTCCAGTATGGCCTCACCCTAACTAATTATATCTACAATGACCCTATTTCCAGATAATATAATCACATTCTGACATATGGGGGGTTAGGACTTCAACACATGAATTTTGGGGAGGGACACAATTCAACCTGTAACAATGATAAACACGATCAAGATAAAACCAGGACAGTAAAGAGACAATTTAAAAGGAAAACACTGAGAGCTACATTTCATAAATGTAGATTACACTACAACAGGCAAATATAAGACTGCCAAAATTAGGATAGAAACAGACATCTTTTATGCAACCAAAACAACAAACAAAAACGAAACCTTTCTAGAAAACAAAACTTGAACAAAAGTAAATAGAGCAATGGGCATACCTAACTCCCTAAAATAGTTTCTTCAGGCTGAGACTCTCTGAAGCTGTTCTTTGGGGTGAAAAGCCAAGGGGGGGTGGGTTGACCTGGGACAAAATACTGTCATTGTGTCAGGGTACACCATGTGATGACCCCCCCGCCATTCTGCATAGGAAAATTCTACTGAACCTACCATTTCTTTCCAACTTGCCTACTGTACATGTGCCTGTGCGTGTGCATGTGTGTGTGTGTGTGTGTGTGTGTGTGTGTGTGTGTGTGTGTGTAGTCACAACCTGGAGCGTAGAGAAAAATAGTCAAGATTTTGAAAGATAAAGTGGATCTAATTAGCCTGAAGAGAATCTACAAGTTCTGGGAGAATAGCAGGGAGAAGAGAAATTCAAGAGTCATGCCAGCTGGGCTTCAGAGAAAGCTTTTCAAGGGGCTTCTCTGGAGAGAGCACAGCGTTATAGGAAGCAGTTGTCAGTTGTGAAGTGAAATACAGAGTGAAGGGGAAAGGGAAAGACGCCATTAAAGACAGTTAGCTCTCAGCGTTTGTCTATTTCCCCTTTGGCATTTTGGAGTCACTGAAGACCTGAATTCCTTTTACTGCTGTTTTCTTGGCTGTGGCTCTATGCAAACCTTTTATACAGATTGCAATTTGCTCAGTATTGTTTGCTGAGCACCTACTAAGTGTAGGGAGGATACAGCAGTGAAAATGATGGCTATGACCCGCTCTCTGGGACGGTATTTTCTAGCGAGTGAGCTCAGCCACCTGTGTGCACGGTGGACAAAAGCTGAGTATGCTGTCCAGCTTTTCCTCTAATTACCTAAGTGACTGCCAGCAACTTCCCAAACCTTCTCATTCTTTTTTGCCTCATTTGTGATATGGAGACAATTAGTAATATTATAATGTTATTATAACATCACTCATTAAAATAATTAATAAATAATAGGTCTGTAGCGAGCTTCTGGTCAACACATTGCAGATGTTAGAGCTTATTATCCAGCTAAAAAGCAGATGTGGAACACACAGTTTGGTTATAGCCTGTCTACAGTGGTGGTGTCCAGGCTCCCTACTCCATCCCCACTTTGCCTGTGTGAGCGTCCACTGCTCTCTTCACTGGGGGCGCCTTCTCCTGGTAACCACTGTTATGGGCTCCACCTGAGCTGTTTCAATGAGGGACACTCCAAACATTTAGTCTTGGTTAATTATTATTCACCTTCTAGTCTCAAACTTTCAAACATTAGTGACGAGGTACCAAATATGGTACAAGGACAAATGTGATGTGGGATATGGGATATGTGGTCTCTGCGTCACCAGGTCCTGTGTCGATGGCTAGAGACCCAGAAGTTAGGGTGGACTGTCACTTGGAAAGAAGACACTGGTTTCTACTTGCTTCCTATCTCTACAGCCTCTTCTCCCTCCAGCTGCCTACAACTCCAGGCTCTGATTGGGTCCTTTGAGAAGGAGGGAAAAGAAAACACTCCAAGAAGCAGAATGAGCCGACACAAGGTGGGTAAGGTATTAATTATCACACAAAAGGACTAGAATATATTTGAATGAATAGCAAGAAAAATACCTCCATTTTTGTCCTATTAGAATATTTGAAATTCAAGATAACTGCTGTTTATACACATAATAGCATCTATTGCATGTGTGAGTCACCCATTCCATTTGGAAAGATGTCGTTATGTAACTAGAGATGAGTTCAAAGTGATTTACCTTGGCCCTGGAGTTGCATCCCTGCCCTCGACTCCCGCAGCTGCTGCGTAGATTGGGGAGTGGTGGTGCCTGCCTTCTCGCCCTCTCAGCTGTGCCCATCGGCCCCCTAGAAACCGAACTTGTGCTTGACCACACCTGTGCAGGATGGCCAGGGAAAGTCCTCAGGGGGAGTTGGCCGTGGCCAATCCACAAAGTTGAGAAAACACCCATAAATGATGTCAGTAGGGGATGAACTATCTGTTAAGCAATAAGGATTATTCATTCCAATTCATATTTTTTTGCCATTAAATACTAACATTTCTGTCATGATGGTGCCAGTATTTTTTTATGACTTCTTGTGGCAGCCGCTGAAAGATTTATTTTATTTGAGTGTACTTGCGCCCGTTGGACAATCTATGAAAAGTAAGGTAATTTTCCCCTCAGTGAATTCATTCAACTTTCTGCAATACCCAAATATTTTCAACTCGGAGATGATTTCCAGAGATCCCTGATGATTTTAATCGTATTGCACCCTGGAAACAAGAAGCGTATACTCACAAAATAACTGTGTTTAACCTCACATTTCCTCAGCATGTCCGCTTGTAGGCTGTCTGCACGTCCACCTCTGTGGATCCCAGACTTGCAATTAAGGAACGCATTCCCCTCAGCTAAAACCCTGTACATACCATTATATTACAAGACCCAGTATCATAGGCAGCACTGATTTCTGTGTAATTTTTATTGTTTTTTAAAAAACAACTTCTCCAGGTGATTAATCTCTTTGGAATATACTGCTTGCATGCCTCTTTTTCCAAGTGGAATGCGGAAAGGACTCATCATAGAACGACACTGATGTTTCTTATATGAAGGTGGTGAACCACCCATCTTCCACCAAGCAGTGAAATTCTGTCACTGAGAGTGACTGGCAGCTTGGCTGGTGGTGGACAAAGATGTAGGTCTTTGTGTTGACTTGATGCGCTGCTCTCCTGTTGGTCAAGCACGATGCCCAGGGAGACTTCTTTACTCTCCCCCCGGCCCCTTCCCCAGAATCCCCCCTTCCCCAGCATCTGTTCTGGAACCACTAGGCATGGACTGCTTCAGCAAGCCCTGGACCACGCCACTTACTCAGCCCCGCTCAGTCCCTGGAACCCACCCTGGGTGTTGCTAGGAGATGGGAATCAAAACACCCTTCACCGGCCATTGCCATGTCTTCTGTGCCACCTCTGGCCCAATCATCTCTCCTCTCCTTTTCTATCTCTTTGTTGGGGCTGCCTGAGAAAACTAGAAATGTTCTTTCTATAAGGAGAATGTCCAAACTGGGCTGCTGCCAACCATCATGTCTGTGACACTGTCAAGGGCTTTCAGAGCCACAGGGTTAAGAAGCTCCTTGAAAACTTAGCCAGAAAATCACTCCCTTGACCTGAGATTTCTTCAAGAACTTTTAGTTCTACAACAACTAGGAATGATTCTAAGCAAAAGCGTAGTAGAAAGAACTTGAGGAGAAGCAGCGTAGTGTGGGAATGAAAGACATAAGCTCTGGAGTTTGATGGGCCCAGTCAAGGGCCATTTCCCAGCTGGGTGACCTTCAGCGGGCCATGCCACCACGCCAAACCTGGTGTGCATCTTAGAAACAAAGATCATGATGGTAGATCCATGGCATGTTGGCTGATGTGAGCCTGGAATGAGATGGTACATCAGGGGCCCATGCCTGGCACACAGGAAGCACTCAACAAGGGTGAGATGCCAGTGTTCTTGTTTGGACTTTAGGGAAATAAAAGCACGTTCTTTGTTCCCCGAGTGAGATGCGAGTCATTGGAGCTTCTCTTTCCATCCATCTGCCGTCAGGTAGAGGTGGACAGCAGGAATGTAAACAATACACATCCTGCAGTAGCACCTAAATGTTACCAACTCCTGATCAGACGGGACTTGTGGGCAGCTAGTCCCTGCAGGGCCAAGGGGACAAGCCCGCCTTCTGCTGAATTTGTCTTCTGCCACTAAGAGGCTGTTAGGGCTGAGTTATGTTTTCCAGTACCTCAGACTGTGATTGTACCTAGAGGTAGGGCTTCTAAGGAGGTGATAAGATAAAATGAGGTGATTAGGCTGGGCCCCAATCTGATCTGACTGGTGTCCTCGTAAGAAGAAGAGATTAGGACCCTCAAAGAGACACCAGGAGTGCACGTGCACAGAGGACAGACCATGTGAGGACATAGTGAGACAGTGCCACCTGCAGGCCAAAGAGACGAGTCTCACCAGAAACCAACCCTGCTGCCGCCTTGATCTTGGACTTTCAGCCTCCAGGATGGAGGAAATAACTGCCAGCTGTTGAAGCTGCCTAGTCTGTAGTACTTTGTCATGAGCTCACTAAGACAGGTGCCTTGTGATGACAGTTGGTGGCATAACAGATTTGTTCTTTAGATTCCACATATAAGCAAAATTACAGTGAGTCAGCATGGTGGAGCAGCAGAGCTCACCAGACCAATCAGATTCAGATTTGACCTGTGGGGGCGGGCTCAACACGGAAAGGATGGCGCTTACCTGCCAGCTCCGTGGGAAGAGGATCCCACACAGAGAAAATGGCGACTGTTCTCAGCCCTGGCCTTGAGGCCATACATCTCAGTCTGCCACAACATGCCTCTGACACCCCCAAGTCACTGTCCCTCTGCCGGAGCCCAAGGTGAGTGTCTACGAGTGAGTGAGTCTGTGCGCGGGCTGTTTAATAGGATGTCTGGGTTTCCCGCAGCCTTCTGTCTCATCTGAATGGTTGGAATCCCCACTGTTTTCCACAGCCAGATGTTGTGGGGGCTCCTCTTCCCAGCACCAGTACTCTGGGCTGGGGAACCTGGTATGGAGCTGGGGGCCCTCGCTCCTGTCGGGGGAACCTCTATGGTCTAGATAGCCTTCCCGATTCTCAATGCCACACGGAGGTTTGGGGCCAGCCCTGTTTGCGTCTCCACCCCTCCTACCAGTGTCGACATGGCTGCTTCTTTATATCCTGAGTTACAAAACTTCTGTTCAGCCAGACTTCAGGTGATTCTCCGGGTAGATTGTTCTACAATTTAGTTGTAATTTTAACGCGTTCATGGAAGAAAGCGGGCAGAGCGTCTATCTACTCCACCATCTTGGATCCTTCTAGGATGAGTCTTATACTGTTGACAGTCATGATTTTGCGCTACCGTTTATTTCCACCCTCACTGCTGGCCCCTCCTGCCAGAGACCTCTTTCTGCCATCACACTGTGCTGTTACTACATCTCCACCACGGGAAGCCTTCAGGCCTCTCTGCCTGGCTCTCAGGGTTGCGACTGGGGTGGAACACTCTCCTCCTGCCTGCAAGGTCTCCCGCTGGGGGAAGCCTTCCTCTACCTCCCCCACTGCACCTCTCTGGGTCTCCACAGCTTTCTTCATGCTGGTGTACATACATACAAGTATATACAGTAGTCCACCCTTATCTGAGGTCTCACTTTCTGCAGTTTCAGTTACCTGTGGTCAACCGTGGTCTGAAAATATTAAATGAAAAATGCCAGGAATAAACAATTCCTAAGTTTTAAACCGTGCGCTTCTGAGTAGCGTGATGAAACCTCCAGCCGTCGTGCGTCTCCATCCTGCCTGGGATGTGAATCAGCCCTTGGTCCATCATATTTATGCTGTAGACATTCCCGGCCCAGTAGTCACTTAGTGGCCATCTGGGTTATCAGAAAGAGAGAGAGAGACCACTTGCACATAACTTTTATTACTGCATATTATTATAATTGTTCTGTTTTATAATTAGTTACTGTTGTTAATCTCTTACTGTGTCAAATTTATAAATTAAACTTATCATAGGTATGTATGTATAGGAAAAAGCAGTATATATAGGTTCAGTGCTAGCAGAGGTTTCAGGCATCCACTGGGGGTCCTGGAACGTATCCCCACAGATATGGGGAGGCTACTATACATACATATGTACACAATGCATATACATGCATACATGGATGTTTACAGATATAAGCATATATGTTCATGTATATACATTAAACATAGCCTACATTTGTACATGTAGACTGTGTGTGCCATACACGTGGAAACATTTTGTTTACCTTTAGTCTTCATAAAATTTATCTACATGGAATTCTTAAAGAAATATTAATTAACCATTGTTCAAAGGCAAATGTATAAAAATATATAATAGGTATTTAAAATAAATGCATAATTTTGTATGGCTACATAATTATAGAAATAGGCTGCACAGACATGTCAATATACAAATATATTGACATACAAATGAATATTCACAAATACATTTTTCCACATGAAAAACTGAATTTGTCCCAAATCAGGAAGGGAAGGATTTGAAATGCTATCTCTGTGTTAAACTAGATTCCCATAAATACATACGTCTGTTTCTGAATTCTCTATTTTGTTCTATTAATACATGTCCTGGCTTACGCCAACATCACACAATTTCAATTATAGCTTTGTAATGTGTTTTGATACTTGGTAAGATAATTTCATTCTCTTATTTATATGTATTTTTTAATTTCACTATTCTTGCATATTTCCTTTTCCATAGAAACTTGAGAATCAAGTTCTAATAAATTCCTGCTGGAATTTTGATTAGCACTGCATTGAATTTTTGGATTAATTTGGGTGAAAATTGATGTCATTACGAAAACAAAACTTGCTATCCAGGATCAGTCTGTTTGCCTATTTGGGTCTTTAGGCTTTTCAGTTAGGTGTAAGAGATTTCTTTATATAGGTATTGCACATTTCTTGGAAGGTTTAATTTAATGTGTTTGATAGTTTTTATTAATGTAAATGAGGTGCTTTTTTCAAAAAACTTTTTTATAGTGGAAAGTTTCAAAAGTATATACAACTTGAGAGAATAAGGGACCCTTATGTACCCAAACCCAAACTTCTACAATTATTATTAACTCATGACTAGTCTCTCTTTCTCTCTACCCCACATAATTCCCCCTCCCTGCTCAATTATTTTGAAGCAAATCCTGGATTAAATATCATTTCCACCATTGACTTTTTTCATGTTGATTTTGGGCCTGACAACGTCTTTAATTTTCTTATTCACTTTCATAACATGTAGTTAATTTACTTTTCTTTTTTTCTTTTTTTCAGGTGGAGGCTCTTTTTATCTCTCCAGTCCTCAACATGAAACAGAACACAAGGTAGGTCATTAATACTTGGTTCAAAAAGAAATTTGTCATAATGTTTTGATACTTGGGCACCTGCTGAGTGTTGGTCCTGGAGTCCTAAAAAAAAATGTTCCTAACTAACTGTCACGATTACATCTCCCAGGTGGCCATGTGCCCCACTGAGGTCATTCAAACCCTTAGTGTCCTGTGACACCGATGGGCAGTTCTTCCCAGCACACAGCAGGCTTCAACTCATACTCAGGTTTAGTAGGGCAATGCCTGCCTCCTATGCTGTTTAAATTCCACAGACAATGCAGCGCTTGGCCATCAGGAAAAACACCCTGTAGTTTAGACTAGCCTTTCCTCAACCCCTCCGAAAGCCCGGGTCTCAGTGCTCAGAGACTTGTGCCTTGGGTTCATTCTCAAAGAGCAACAGCAGCAAAAGTGGGCCAAGGTTCACCTGAGCACAGCCTGGCTAATCATTTATGTAGCGTTTCTACTGCTCAGAACCTGAATCCATTATTCAGCCTGAAAACAGGAATAAAATATGCAAATGCAGCATGCAGGAAGTGCACACACAGCACACATCATACCTCAGTTTTGGCAATTGCTGGGCCCACCAGAGTTCTAGAAAGAGGGAGACATTTCATTTCTTCTGCCTGCAAATATAATACATAGAAAGAGATGCAAAACTCAGTCATGGCACTGGCGTGTCTTATACAAGAGCTCCGGTCTGCAGACCTGACCTTCAGAGAGCCCCTCATCAGCATACACAAGACTTGCCTCTGGGGAGTCACAGGGGTCCCCCAAAGGGGTAAACTATGTTCTTTGATGTCCGTTTCAAATGCAAAAATGCGCCCTTCTCAATCCCATCCCCTATAATATAATCTCTTACGGATGCCATTCACACATTGGTATAAATCCCCTTTGAAATTCTTGGACATTTAGGATTATCACTCCCTGCTATTTACCGGGTAAAATAGACACGCTGTCTTTACACTGACATTGAGCTCTGTCAGGTAATTCGCTGAGGAGTGCTGTATGCTTGCCTTACTCACCCCGTCAGATTTCTGGGTCTCATCCCTAACACAGCCTTGAGAGTTCTCCCTTTGAAAAGCTGGTGCTCACGACAACTCCAACGGTGCCCTCAACTTCAACTTGCCCTTGGTTCTTCTCCGGCTCTCGTGTGGCTTTCTTTGGTTCTCTCGTCTGAAATGGAACCAGCTTGGTCATTTGCCCATGCTGGGAAGACGTATTGTCATTTCAGAAGCAGCTGTTGTTGAATGAAAAGAGGGCTGAATTTGAAATCCCCAAATATGGGTTCAGGACCTTCTTATTGGAGTCACCCTGGTGGAGTCAGTTTACACAAATCCTAGATCTTATGGTGGCCGCATCTGTGAAATGGGGATAGGCAGTGTCTCAGAGTCGTATTGCACAATCAGACAGGACGATGTGCGGGGAAGTATTTGAAAAGACCGTCGTTAATACTAATATCACTGGAGCCGAATCCAGATCAGCACTGGAAGGCAGTGCTGGTTGTAAAATGGTGAAGTACTTCAGTACCAGTTTGCGAATAGCTGCCCTCCCAAGCTCCCCTCACCCCACTCCCTGGGGCTCCTCACTTCTCTGGCTGCCCCCAAACACTCTGTTTCTCCCTTCCTCCCCATTCCCGCTATCCAGCGATGAAAGGGTTCACTAGTCATGAGACTCGCAATTTTATACCTTTGGCTCCTAGCAACACACATTTGTTTTTAGCATGAACTAGAGCTTGGCTTCAGTGTTAAAAATTAGAAAACACAGGAATTAAAATTGGCGGCTTAGGCAAATTTCCTCTCCCACTCTCTGAAAGTACGAATTACTCCTTCTACTTTCTGGGTAAGAGGAACTGCATATCATAGCCCTGACCTTGTTTGCTCTAATAGAATATTTCGTATGGTAGAGGAAGGCTAAATTATGTGTTTTGAAATTCCCTGAGGCTGCAATTCAAGAAACTCTAATTAAGCCCCGGTATTATCAAAGCGTCGAAAATATTTTTCTTGCAACGCTCCTATGGTTTAAAAACTATTCAGGATTTTGACTTTTCTGACAGCAGTGTAGATAACCATCAAAACTCTAAGAACACCTGTTAAACAGTGAACGAAAGTCAGCAAATTTTCTTATGTTGCGTAGATGCTATTAGTTTCCTAGGGCTGCTGTAACCAATGACCGAAAACTAGGTGGCTTGTAGACAAGAGAAATTAATTATTTTACAATTCTGGATGTCAGAAGTCCAAAATCAAGGGGTCGGCAGGGCAGTGCTCCCTCTGCAGACTCTGGAGAAGGTTCTTCCTGCCTCTCTCTCTCAGCGTCTGGTGGCTTTGGGCATTCCTTGGCTTGTAGCTGTGTCACTCTAGTGTCTTCACATGGCCATTGTCTTCGTGTCTCTCTGTTTCAAATCTTCCCCTGACTTTTTCTTCTTTTAAAAACACATCTGTCTTTGGACCTAGGGCACCCTGTAAATTCAGGATGATCTCATCTTGAGGTCCTTAACCTAATTTTATTGCAAATTATTTTTCCAATTAAGATCACATTCACAGGTATGTATTTTGGGGCCACAACTTAATCAACTATAGATATATATTTAAAAACCTGAGGAAAGTACTGAAGGGATCAATAACAGTGGTTATCTGTTTGGAGAGAGAGGTGGGGTTCAGGGGGAAGGCAACAGGGGAGGAGAGGAGGATTTTGTCTCTATTGCATTTTAAAATTATTTAAAGTTTTGATCCCAGTAAATTGGTTACTTATTAATATTAAATAAACACATTTAATTTAAAAATGGTAAAATGGAGGTTTATCAGTTATGATGTCAACTTAGGTGTTCAATGTAATTAATGCCTAAAGGCAAAACATGTGAATTCCTACCCATTGTGATGAAACATAAGATTTTTTAACAAAAGGAAGTTGAAGATTTTAAAAGCTGATACTCATTTGTACATATCGCAAGCAAAAAATCAGCAAAAAGACAGAGAAAAATAAAATGATATCGGCCTGATTTTTGTTATAATTTCCATTGTCATTTGTTTGTGTGTGCACATATGTGCATGGGTGTTTGCACATGCCCAGTCACTAACTTAATATTTATTGAACAGCTACTATGTGCCAGCCACTTTCCTAGTCATTTCAATATAAAATGAACAGAATGGACAATAAACCCTGCCTGAAGGGAATTTATCATCTCATGTGATCCTTATAACAACACTGAACGTGATCATTTATTGAGAACCTCATCTTACTGATAAGGAAACATGCTGATGGAGGTTTCTTGCACAAGGTCAAATAACTAGGAAGCTGCAGACCTGTAATTTGAGCCAAGAGCTGTTTGACTTCAGAAATGCAGCCTCTTAATCATCATACTTCACTGCACAAGAGGTCAAATTATGATTATAAAGTTATTTATTGAGTATGGAATTATACTGATGGGAACTTAATGGATTTTTGGAGAAATTTATTAGTATTTTTATTTTATAAAGCTTAAAATACATTAAAAATGAAAATTATAAAATGAAAAATAGGGAAAAAAAATCTTAATCCTCTAGTCCAGAGATAAATAGCTTGTAAATAGCTTGTCTTTGTTCTATTTATATAAATAAGTAAATAAATATTTGTACTTTCAGAACATAATCGGCAACATTGTTATGGTCATCTTGACATGTACACTGCTAAATATTCCTTTAAAAACAGAATTTTTACTGCCTGAAAAAAAAAACCATCCAATCCAAATGATGTAATTTACTTACCAATCTTGTATTACTGGACATTTAGGTTGTTTGTAATTTTTTTTTTAAGGTTTATTGGGGAATTGGGGGAGGGAACAGCATAGGGGAATTGGAGAAGAGGAATAGACAAGTTGCTGTCCTTTTGTTCTTCAGTCTAGTTGTGGAGGACGTCGCCTCACTGGCCCATGTTGGTATTGTGATCATTGCGCTCTTCCTGGATGAGGCAGATGTGTCGCCGTCCATTGGACAGCCGCTCATGGCGGCTCACTGCAGCTCACGCCACTGGCTGGTCACACTGGCTGCTGGCCACTCACGGTAGCTTTAAGGGAGCCCACTGCAGCCCCACTGCAGCCTACGCCATCGCTGGCGACTCACAGCAGCCCAGCTGCAGGTTGAGCTGTTGTTCACCATCTTAGCTGTAGAGGGCGCAGCATCACTGGCCCATGTGGGATCCCAACCAGTGGCCCTGCTACTCAGAGCTCACGCTCCCAAGCCAACTCTTAACCAACAAGCCACTCGGCCAACCCCTGCAATTTTTTGCTGTTATGAATAACTCAGGAAGAACGTCCTGGTGTTTGTTTATATAGTTATGCCAGTTGGATAATCTAAAAACTGTCATTGCTTCATTTGTATTTGCCTAAGAAGTGGGTTGCTATTTGAACAGGTACTTTCTCACCTGAAGGTGCTAAGAATACCCACATGCTCTTTCTTGGGGTTCATTTATCTAAACTCCAGTCATCTTTCCTCCTTTTGCTCTAAAATGATAGTACCACTAGCAACCATTCACCTTAATTGTGTCTCAGGCTCCTAGCAGCAAGGAACATAGAATGGTGGCAATTATGCTGAGTAATGAGGGATGCAGTACAAGGGTAAGTGTGGTAATAAGTTAAATTTCAGCCACATATCCCGACTGCAAGCAAAATGCAGAAACTGTGGTAGAGCTCAGACCACACAGACGTGGAAATGGGAGGTCATCAAAAACTCAGGAAAATTCCGGATAAGCTGGGCTCAGAAGTTTGTGACAGTGTTTCCTTTGTGACTCAGATATTTTTTCCCCCTGCTTCTTCTCTGGGTACTTTGTGACCTGTGCTTCTGTCATTGCTACATCTCTGTTTAAATTCCCAACAGAGAGAATCTGATTGGCCAAGCTAATTTGATCCTTGTCACCTTGGAGCAGGGCCACTGTCGTGAATGTGTAAGAGCTATGCGTTCATACAGGAACCCTGCACTCAGAGGCCCCCCGGGCTTGTTTTAATGCTCTGCTACTCAAAATGATCAACATTAATTTTGAACGTGGGTTTTGTAAGTGAAACCCAGTGGGACAAGGGACCACATCTGTGAGCAGAGGAGGTACACACAACACACATGTCCCCATTCACACATGCCCTTGGCGATGCCCCATGAGCTCAGTATTCCCGTGGACGCATGGTGCATGGGACTTCTGAGAGAGTCAAAACGAGTAAAAGGTAAGTGGTAATCCTGCTACATCTATTACTGACAAGGGCAGGGACACAGAGATGAGCCCAAAAGGCCATACTTTCCATGAGTTTCAGAACTTGCTTCAAATGCAGGGCGAAGCCAACGGCTTTGTGAGAAACACAAACGACCAGGGAATCCTATCAAACCCTTTCTTACTCATGTTATTTCTCTGTATTAGCCAACCACTTATGCTGAGAAGGATGGCGAAGAAGGAAAGGACATAAGTGGGAAACTGTTTTTTCCCTTTCAGTCCTTTCTTACTCATCAGTAAACCGAAAACAGAGGGTGTTATAATATGCGCGTATCGAGAAGTGGAATAAAACCACTTGAGTTCATGTTTTGCAACGTTGTCAATGTTCTGGTATGAAAGAAATATATATGCATGAGTGAGCTACAAAATACAAATTGTGTCATTCTGGCTATTCAGCATATGAATTCAATGCTCTTACACTTGCCTTTCTACGGGAATTGCACAATATAAAGAAGGATGATAAAATTCATGGGAAAAATGTAAATTTTATTTTCCCCTTACTTAAAATGGCATTAAATAGCAAATAAAAACCCTCTAGAGACTGAGAAAGAAAGGAAAAAGCTTTAGAGGGAGAATGCCACATGACAGACAATGGAGGCAGAGATTGGAGTGGTGCATCTGTATGGAATACTAGGGATTGCCAGCAACACCAGAAGCCAAGAAAAAGGCATGGAAAAGTTCCTCCCCTAGAGCCTTCAGGCAGGAGCATGGTCCTCCTGACAACCTGACTTCCAACTTCTTACCTCCAGGACTATGAGGGAATACATTACTGTTTTACATAAAAAAAAGAAAGAAAGAAAGAAAGAAAAGAAACAAAGAAAAAGAAAGAAAGAAACGAAGAAAGAAAAGGAAATAGCTTTATATTTTATTAAATTTAATGGCATTTTCTTCCTGCTTTTCAAACGAATGAACCCACATATTTATATTGAATGAAAATTGTGTAACTCTCCACCCCCAGCTGTTTCACAGGGTTCTCATCACCTTATGGGGGGAGAGGAGTGTAGAGTGGGTGACGGCGTCGGGGGTAGGGGTGTGGGGTGTGGTGGAGTGGCCACCTGTGATCCAATCAGTTTGTGGGCTGAGGGTCACATGACAGAAAATATGGCTGCCTCTGCACATGAACCTGGGACAACTTCCCTGGGTAGTTTTCCTTAGAAGGGAAGGCAACTTTTTTGTTTTTTAAATGACAATTTAAAAAAACACTTTATTGGGGGAAAATGTGTTTTTTCCAGGACCCATCAGCTCTAAGTC
This sequence comes from Hipposideros armiger, assembly GCF_001890085.2. NCBI lineage: Eukaryota > Metazoa > Chordata > Mammalia > Chiroptera > Hipposideridae > Hipposideros > Hipposideros armiger. The sequence continues at coordinate 3,335,920 of NW_017731367.1, read as the reverse complement.
AAGTTGTCCTTCAATCTTAGTTGTGGAGGGTGCAGCTCAGCTACAAGTCCAGTTGCTGTTTTCAGTCTAGTTGCAGGGACCTCAGCCCACCATTCCATGTGGGAGTTGAACCAGCAACCTTGTTGTTAAGAGCGTGCACTCTAACCAACTGAGCCATCCAGACTCCCACCAGCAGCTCAGTGGCAGCTCAGCTCAAGTCATTGTCTTCAATCTAGTTGTGGAGAGCGCAGCTCACTGGCCCACGTGGGAATTGAACTGGCAACCGTGTTGCTCAGAGCATGTGCTCTAACCAACCGAGTGACCTGGCCACCCGGAAGGCAATTTTTTAAAGCAGTAATATTTTGGCAGTCTTTCCCACCTCGCTTCACGCATGGATGCTTTGTTATGTTTTAAACAATATCACCTTTCCTCAGCCTAGTATGCTTAAAAGTATCATTTTTAAACTGCTTCTGAGAAACTGTTAAACTGGGTGTCACCTCCATTTTTATTGGCCTAACCTACACCTTTCATGTACTAGACTTCACATTGCCTGGAAAGTAACCGGTTATTTTGAGTAAAGGCAAAAAATGAAGTGGTTTGAGGATATTTAAACATTTCAGGTGACTCAGCACAATGAATTAGTCCAGCAACAGAACTTCCATGTAATCTCTGAAGAAAGAGTCTCTTTCATAGGCAGCAGGTTCTAACTTTAGCTCTTCCTGAGCACAAAGGATTGAAGCCGCAGAAACCTTCCCTCTCTGACTATTTTCCTGGTATTGCTGCACAGGGTTGCTGCCCAGCCTGGATCGTCACGACCACCCACATTGGGTTGTGAAAGTCTGTGCATTTGCCCAGGCGGCCATCTCCTCCCACCTGCCCACCTACACACTCAATTCAACCAGAATTGCAATCAGGGACTATTGATCCGATCTCAAATGCCGATAACAGAGCAGGAAAGCCCAAAGTTTGCAGGGGAATGTGGGAATTCCCCTTCCATAAAGTTCCCCAGGAACAAATTTTCTGGCAGACTCACCCTCCCAGAGGCTCCACAGCTCTTGACAACCTCTTTTCTTTCAGGGCAGAAGTGCAAACCTGGACTCGTGATTTTCGTCACCAGGTTCCCCAGAGAGCTGATATCAGCAGCTCTGCAGGTGGGTGGAGACCCGGTGACCTCTCTGTAATCCCAAGGTTTGCTTTCCCGGGTTTTCATAATTTGTCCTCAACACTTTGAATTGCATCCAAGTACCCAGCTCATGACATCATAATTACTCACCTGGGACAAGGGCAGGTATCTGATGTTATAGCATCAAGTGCAGTGCACCTGGTACCACATAATAGCTCTGCTGAGATACACATTACATCAGCTATGATTCATTCCTGTGATCTGGTCCTCGGCCAGAATCTGATAACACAAACCACATACTTCAACTGCTAGAAGATGCTTGAGTGGAATAAACAAAACAAATCTTTGCTTCCTCTTCTGACGTTAGTCTTAACTATATATATATACCTACATATACTAAATACTCCACATGACTTTTAAACAACAACGACGACAAAAAGCCAAAATAAAAACAACCCCTTCCCAAACCCTCAAGGGCAAAGAATCTAAACTATATTTATCATGCTGAACTTAGATGGGACTGCAGGGTCATTTGCAAGTTGGGCCAAGCAACATATGAATTCAGTGAGATGGGCTCTGATGCATTTTAGCTGCCTGACCTTAGGCAAATGATTCAAACTCTCTGGGCTGAAATCTCCTTATTTGTGAAATAAGGGTGGCAGTGCCTATCTCAAAAGTTGTTGTGAGGATTAAAGTAAATAATGAAGACTCCTTACTCGGTGCCTAATACACAGTCTGGCTCAATACATGTTGGTCTTTTTCTCCTTTTCAACCACGGACAGTTCTAATGTGGTGCACAGAGAACTTCCCATGCTCATGCCCGTCGCTCACTGCGTGGCAGCTGGGCATTGGTGAGATTGGCTCCTCTGGGGCTTGGGACATGGGTTGATGGAACTCAACCAATTATAGTTACCTGTTCATCCTCCTGCCAGTGTGATTAGTTCTGAAACCTGCAGCCCAAGGCCAATCAGCATATGTTAATCACCTGGCCATGGTGATTGGTTCAGGGGTGGCCCAAGCAGCTCAAAGCACGGTGATTTATTTTTCAACCTCTGGATGTGGGCAAAGCAGCTGAAGCCCTGGTAGAAGCCATCTTGTGACCTTGAGAGAAACCAGCTGGAGGACAAAGCCAGAGACTGAAAAAGGTGGAACAGAAGGAATCGCCAAGATATAGGCAGGGGCCCTGTTTTTATAAAGCCTGAGCTGGACTTACCATTCTGCCACCCTTCAATGCACCAACTACCTCTCTGAGCTTTCATAAGAAGAGAGACCTACTGGTGCCAACCCTGAGGTTTGGATCCAGAACTACAGCTTGGCAAAATGCAGTTGCATCATGCAGGACCTGTTCCAGCATTCCCAACCAAATCTTTCCTAATGGATTTTGGACACCAAACCCTCCACACTAGCTGCAAGGGTGAAACCTGCACTTTACACAATACTCAGTTGTCTACAGCTGCCTCTATTTTCCCCGATGGTACAAACCACCTGCAGAATTGATGCACCTCTGTAATCACTCCAGACCATGAGAGTTGGCACGATACTTTCTAGAGCATACCATTTAACCCAGTAATCTAACTTCTAGATACATCCCCTGAGACATAGCCCTAAAGAACAAACTCAGTTTGTGTAACTGTTATTGCAGCATTATATATTTACAGGTTTTAATGACAATTTTGAAAGCACCACAATTAGTTGTGAACACTCTGGTAACAGAAAAAGATATAAAGTGAAATATATTAGTACATTCCTGCCACATGACCTTCCTCTCTGAACTACTTCTCAGAGGTAACCACTGTTAACAGTATCATTCTAAAATGTTTACTTACATAAATGAATATAATAGAGATATGTTTGTAAAAGCCCTAATTTGTGTTTTGAAAAGGTTCAAGGAAATACTGAAATAATAAGGGATCCATGAAATCATACTGCAAGCAAACAACCAATCAACCACCAACCAACCAACCAACCAACCAACCAATGAATCTTGAAGCAACCTAAATGCCGTCACTATAGGACTAGGAAAGTGAATTTGATATCATCTAATGGAATGCTATACATACCTAAAAAAGAATGAAGAAGACCTACATGTACTAAAATGGAAAGATGTCTAAGGTATGCCATTAAGGGACAAAAGCAAGTTAAAAACAGTATGTACAATAATATCCTTTGATAGTACAATAATGTAGTATTGTAGACTATACTATTACTTAACCTCCTATCCTGTAAACTTGCTATAATCACTTAGTTCCAGGAGGTTTTTTTTTTTCTAATTTTTTCAGATTTTCTACAGAGATGATTACATCATCTACAAACAAAGAGAGGTGTATGTCTTCTCTCCCAATCTGTGTACCTTTGTTTCCTTTTCTTGCCTTATTGCATTATTAGCAAAAACTTCCAGTAGAGTGTTGAAAAGGAGTGGTGAGAGGGGACATACTTGTCTTGTTAAGAGTCTTAGTTGGAGAGCTTCTCGTTTCTTACCATAAGCATGATGTTAGCTGTAGGATTTTTTTTATAGACAGTCTTTATCAAGTTGAGAAAGTTCCCCTCTATAGAAATAGTTTACTGAGAGTTTTTAAAATCACGAATGCCTGTTGGCTCTTGTCAAATGCCTTTTCTGCCTCTGTTGACATGATCATGTGATTTTTCTTCTTTAGTCTGTTGATGTTATGGACAAAAAGGGGCTCTGTAATAAATCTAAGTGATAGTCACCTCACAGGATGATTTGATCATAAATTCCTAACTGGACAGGTCATGATGGATAGCCATGCCCCATGCCTATAAAAGTTTTATCTTCGCCTTAAGCCAGCCTTGTCCATTGTTCTGTGTATCTAGATTGACACACCTTTTAAATGAAAGGCCTCTTTTTCAGACCCTTCAGAGGGAGCACATAATCTTGTTTACTATCCTGTCATCCAGTCCCCTCCTTGCTTTACCTTTATGTCATCTTCCTTATGTTTCCTCCTTAGTTCCAAATGCATAAAAGAAACTGTGAAACTGTCATTCTCTGGAGCATTTGAGATCTTGCTTCCTGGCATGTCACCAATTTGCCTCAAATAAACTCCTATAAAAATTCTCTACAGGTTTGGATGTTCTTACATCAACAATGGGTGGACTATTGTACTATCCTTTAATTCGCTTTGTGAAAATTAACAGAAACCTCATTTAAAATGGAGTCAGGAGCTAGAAGAAAACTCTCATCCATATGTCACTCAACGCACACAACTGACACCAATAGGAAGAGACGTTATTTTCCATCTCCGACAGGAAGTGACACTACTTTCTACCCCAGCAGGGGGAAGAAGAGATTCCTCTTTGCCCAGTAACAGCTCAGCCAATGGGAGACGGCCAGAGCTCAGCCAATGAGAAGCTACTATACTTGGACGTTTCCGTTTCCTCCAATGAACTCTTTGTTTATAGCTGTTCCTCCCAAGTCCATAAAAGGGCATGCCTCTCATTTGTTTCTCTGGACTTGAGCCTCGTTCAGCGTTTGATCCCATGTCCAGAATTACATTTCTTTGTTGTTCCTGAATAAACCCATTTTGCTGAAGAAATATCTTGCTAGCTGTTTAAGGTCAACAGCTTCCATAAGTCAAGATATTTTTGGATAAGTCATGATATTTTAGAGCATACATCTCAGGATTTATACTCTAGCATTAATCTCTGGGTGTCAGAAGGAAGATGGAAGAGGCTCCCTAGCACTGCAGTGATGCTCCCTGCTGTTACAGCAGCTGGTCCAGCCTCCTCCTTCGTCTCTGGACACTGTTGCACACCTGATCTGGCTCACGAACTCTGTAAATGTTTTACAATTTCCATGAGTTCAAAGAACCTGGAAGAGATTCAAACGAGATGTGTCAGAATCCATGTTGACTCCTGATCATAAACAATCGGGGGCTACTGTTCATAAAATTTAACAAAGATAGAAAAAATTAATAGCTTTATAAAGAAATATTATGAAGAAAATCGCTAGCCCATGCAGCAACCGGCTTCACAAGAAACCAGAGCAAATGTCTTCCAATGAAATGGAGCTCTGTAAGGAACAGGAGAAAGTGTTACACGTTTTCTGCTGTGTATTCTGTAAAACATTCAGGAAAATATTGTACCTGTGATCAGCGAGCTGGCAGTCAGAGAGAAAGACAAGTGATGTGTGGCGATTAAAAGCTCAATGGTGGAATTTTAAATCCTAAATGGAAGCAGCGAGTAACAGATTCAAGGTCACAGAATATCGGATCAGTTAAGTAGATGATAGGCATGAGAAATTCTCCTTGCACCTAAAAATGGAAGTCAAAGATATGACAAAGATGAAGCAGTGAAAGTGACGAGAGGAAAAGAAGGGACATGGGCGACAGATCAAGGAGACTCCTTGCACATATCAGAGCGTGTGGAACAAATGGAAAAGAAGCAGTGAACAAATAGAAACTTTCTGGAGTTTAAGAAAGAATTAGGCCTTCAAATTGAAAAGGTTCTTTTAGTTAAAAGAGCCCAATACCTAGACTTAGCACAGTGACACTTTTATATTTCAGGCATAAAGAAGGGACTCATAAGAAACAAACAAACAAAAAATAAAAGAGACAAAAACAAATTGAGTAACCCCAAAAGAACTAAAAATCCCTGTTTCAAGCCTGGCTTCAGACTTCTCCACAGAATCAAAATCTAGAAGACAATGGATTCGTGTCCTTAGACTTTTGAGAGAAAATGATTGTGACACAAATGACACGGTCTGGAGGATAAAGGTCAACGCATTTGGCAAAAGAGTGGCTGAATATTAGAAATGTGGAGGAAAAAGGCTCTTACATTCTGTTTCTTCATATGTGCAAATTGAAAAGCACCTCTTACCCACAAAAATATTAGAAAGCAACTGATAAACACCAGAAATGAAAAAACTGTGACAAAATGGAGAAAATAATGTTTATGTACACATATCTGGCAGCATAAAGAGAAGTCAACCATTTTTCCTTGAAAACAACTCAGAGAAGCTAGCTTTCTTTCTAGACACCCCAGAAATGAGCTTGCCTGACAGTCGAAAGCAACGAGAGACGCTGACAACCTGTCCAGAAACAGTGTGAGGGAGCATCCGACGCACCTCCCCCTTTCCCAGGTTCCAGGTGCCGGGCTGCTGGGGCCGGCCTGCACATTTGCTGGGAGGTGGCTGACCTGCCGATTCAGCAGGTGAGATGTTTAATTGGAGAGCCGCTGTCTCCTTGTCAGAGAGAGTGAAAGAATCCCACTGGGATCACCTTGCTTATGATACTATCCTGCAGCGGGCCACCCCAGAGCCATCCCAGAACCTCCCAGAGCCACCGCAGAGCCTCCCAGAGCCCCCCAGAGCCTCCCAGAGCCCCCCAGAGCCTCTCAGAGTGTCTCAGAGCCACTGCAGAGCCGCCCAGAGCTGCCCAGAGCCCCCCCAGCCATGCTCGCGTGCCCACTCTGGACACCTGTCCTCCATCCCCTGGAGGTGCAGCCTGCACCTGGAAAGCTATCTGGCTCAGTGTTACCCAAACATCCACTGTGGTTTCCAACCTTTTCACCTCTGTTCATTTTCTTTCCACACCTGGAGTCCACTTCATCCTCTCAGTTTGACGTGTCCCAATTCTATCCAAGCTTCAGACACCTGCTGTGCTGTGCAGCTGCCCTGGGCGGGGCCACCACCAGAAGCTGCTTCCTCCCCAGGGTCCTTCTAAACACTGGTCATGACACAAAGCCAGTGTCGGGACATCTTTTCTAAGGGAAAAAGCCTCAGCGTCTCTTCTCAGACTCCTAGTTGCCTTTTGGTTATAGAAAACTTCTATTTCTTTTCTGATTTCCCATCCAACTGACAATGGATGTATTCTGAACTGGTTTCCAGTGCTTCCTGTCCCACATCCATCCTGAGAACACTGGTCAGTCCCTGTTTCCTCAGAGCTAGAAGGTGCAGTGCCCGAGGGCTTTGTCCTGCTATGTTTTCAAGGCGATGCTGACCTTGTGGGGTGTCTGGGGACAGAGGCTTCCTGCCCTTGCCCACACAATCCTGGTCTGTCCAGGCCACCTCTGAGCTGGTTCTCTGATGTTCCCAATACTGTCGGTTTTCCCCTGAGTCTAGGACTCTGACCACCCCGCTTTTTTGCCCCCTCCCAGAGTGACCTCCTGCCATGGACTGTCTGTGGGTCCACTGTGAGCTCACCACACCCTAGGACCCAGTTCAGATCAGCCCACGGGTAGTCAGCTCCCCACTCCAGACTTTTTTCCTGCCCTGATTGCATCTTGGAGTTCCCTTCCTCATGGCCAGACCTCTCAGGCTGTCTGATCTGTTCAACAGGGCCACCAAGGCCCACCCAGACATCCTTTGAGGACTGGGTTTAGGTCATATCTGAAGATCGCCCTTTGCCTCTGTTTCACGGCTGGTTCTTTTTCTCTCCAACTATTTAACACTCCAATTTGTAGGCCACATGCTAGGTTATTCAGCAGGAAATTGACTGCTTGAGGTCATGGGTCCCGAAGGACTGCCCCTTGTTCCTTACCCAGGGACACCGGCTCACAAGGAGCTAAGTCTCTGCTAGCTGGAATGACCTTGGTCAAGACCTGGAACATCTCTGAACCTCAGTTTCCTCGTCTGTAATAGAAAAATAATACCAACTTCTGGGGCTATTGTGAGAATTAAATGAGATCAAAATACAGCACAGAAGACACTCAATAACTATCACTTCTCTTTCTTTCCCTGCCATGTGCCAGGAGCCCACACCTGGCGGTTCAGACAGGGATCCAGGTATATCAGCCTTGAGTTTAAATGTAATTAGATCAACTTTGATGTGAAGCTGTCTTATATTTGTAAAATAGTGTTATTTAAAAGGCAGAAATAATTACCTTAGTGTGTTTGGCAAATATTATTTTTGCATTTTCTGAGACGTATCACTAATATGGTTATGCGGAATGCAAAATGGAAAATTACCTCGTGGAGAATTGTTATGTAATCAGATTCAGAAAGCAAGCAAACTTGGCTTTGGCCTTTCATGCCATTTAAAATAAGATGCCGTGAGCTTTATCTAGGGAATTGGCTTAGAAACATTTTGTAGTTAAAGAAGATACAGAAAATGGATATATTTAATGGGACGACACATGGATGGTCGTTAAGAGGCAGGGGACCAGAATGTTTCTGAAATACCATGAAGCTAAAATATGTGACCACCTAGTGCCGGCCGAGTGGCTTGGTGGTTAAGAGCTGGCTTGGGACACCAGAGGGCCCCGGTTCGGATCCCACATACGAGGGCGAGTGACACTGCCCTCTACAGCTAAGATGCTGAACAACAGCTCAACCTGGAGCTGGGCTGCCATGAGTCACTGGCGTCGGCATAGGCTGCAGCCCCTGCTGCAGTGGGTTGCCATGGGCTACCGTGTGTAGCCAGCAGCCAGCGTGAGCGGCCAGCAGCCGCAGTGAGCGGCTGTCCAGAAGCCGGCGACTGATCTGCCTCGCCCGGAAAGAGCGCAATGATGATGCCCACTTGGGCCAGTGAAGCAATGTCCTCCACAAGTAGACTGAAGAACAAAAGGACAGCAACTTATCTGTTCCCCTTCCCCCAATTTCCCAGGGCTGTTCCCATCCCCCAATTCCCCAATTTAAAAAAAAATCTTTAAAATATGTGACCACCGAAATCAGATACAAGCAACGCAATTGAAGATGGATCTCTGTTGCTCAGCTCTCAGCAGAGTCAGAAGATGGTCAGTTTAAACTGGAAATAAAAAGAACAGTTTCAGTCCAGACTCCAGCTGACATTCTGTCATATCCCACTATTAGGAACAGCTTTTGAACCACACAGACTGCTCTCAGAGTGCAGTCAGGCCACGGATATGGACGTCACGCCTGTGGAGATGCTGTTGGCCTTGACTAGAGAGCCCTAAGGAGGTTTCAACTCAGTCAGCCTCCTCCATCCCTGGGCAAGGAGGCCCTGCTGATTACAGGGCCTCCCTCCCTCCTTCCTTCCTCCCTCCCTTCCTTCCTTCCTCCCTTCCTTCTTTCCTTCATTCCTTCCCCTCTTCCTTCCTCTTTGCCTCTTTCTTTTTTGGTTTTAAAGAAGGCTAATAAAGCTTGCAAAGGCGAAGTTGTTGACAAATGGGGAAAATTCCTACAGATTGAGGCAGAGCCTGAAAGAGGCATCCCACACTGAGCTTTGAGTCCCTAGTCCACCCAACTCCAGATGGAGGTGACGGTCACAGTGCACTATTCACGGACACCACCTTTATGGGGCAGAGAACACAGTGCTGTCGCAGGATCAAGGCCAGGGACAAACCACCAGCAAGGCCAGCTGTCTTTTGTTGTTCTGGGCACACTCTATGGGATGATGAAACACAGAATAAGAGCTATTTTTAAAGGCCCGAGTCAAATGCCATCTCTGGACCTGGAAACTGGCACACATCATGACCTCCCCTAGGTAAGTGTTTTAGCCCGAGCTTTTAATGAGCTAAGAGAGAGACTTGCATGAAACCCACTTAGAAGGAGGCCTAGGACCACCAACCACAGCTTAGAATCTCTGATTTGGCTCACGAGCTGGGGAAAGTTCTCATCAGGTTGTCTAGTGTATTCCAACTAAGAGCAGCGGTGTCCCCAAACTGTCCTCGTTACCTGATCTAATGAGCTAACCCAGGTCCTCCCACACAGATTTATTATATTCGAGGCCATGAAAAGTTTACAGCAAGACTTTCATAGAACCCTGAGTAATATCTTGGAAATTTTGTTTTCTTTCCCTTGTGTAAAACGGACAGTTTTTTCTCTCTGTACCAAACACTTCCCATCAAAACAGACATTAGAAGGACAAGTCATATGTTTGCTACAACCCAGAATAAGTTGATTGTGATTTATCAGCAATACATTAATGTGATGTGAAGAGGGCGGGCTCTTTTCTGGTACCAGAGGAATATGAAAATAGCAAAAATGTCACCAGGAAGAGATTTCAGCTATTTTAATCTCACCAGTCGAGTCAGAAGTACAAATGAACACGAAGTCCATCATGCAAAAGCTTCAGTTAAGAGGACTATGAGCCATGTAGATGGTAAGCAACCTAAGGATGATGGCAAGACAGGGGACGCCACCTGCAGTGTCGTCTGGGTGCTGAGCCATCTGGAGGCGGCATGACCGCAGGCTGCTTTTTTTTTATGTGAAAATCTAGTGGGAAAACTTCCATCAAGGTGGACATATCTGTCTGCAGAATAAATGCCCAGAGGAAAAGTGTTCTCCTGACTCGGGTGTGTCTGTTTTAACCCTTCCTGAGTCTTCCGGTAACCCATCTGAGAATCTGATGACCGCTCTGAATGGTTTCTCACGAGAAAAAAAACCACGCACTGGGCTGGCTGAGTGGTGTGGTGGGTAAGAGCTGGCTTGGGACACCAGAGAGCCCCGGTTCAGATCCCACATTTGAGGGCCAGTGACACTGTCCTCCACAGCTAAGATGCTGAACAATAGCTCAACCTGGAGCTGGGCTGCCATGAGCCGGCAATGGTGTAGGCTGCAGCCCCTGCTGCATGGGTTGCCATGGGCTACCGTGTGTAGCCAGCAGCCGCCGTGAGCGGCCGTCCAGAAGCTGGCGACTGATCTGCCTCGCCCAGGAAGAGCGCAATGATGGTGCCAACTTGGGCCAGTGAAGCAACGTCCTCCACAACTAGACTGAAGAACAAAAGGACAGCAACTTGTTCCCCTTCCCACAATTCCCCAGCGCTGTTCCCATCCCCCAATTCCCCAGTAAGAATCTTTAAAACAAAACAAAACAAAACAAAAAACATACCCAAACAAAACATGAATGTCAGTGGATTCATGGGTGGCCTCAAGAGTTTGCGAGACTCTAGACTAGCACTAGAATGATTACAGCATTGTCCCCACATTACAAACAGGACAAAAGGATTTGGGGTATGTCCACATGAAGAGATGAATGGACAAAAGCCTGTGAAATAATTAAAACTATGACTTCAGTATACAGAAATCAAGGTGGACTAAATACCTTTCTTGGCGTTGGTTGACTTGGCTTTGGGGGGTGCAAAGGTAAAAGGATGGAGCCTCTGAACCATTACTGCCTTGACACTTTGGATAAGTTCTGTTATGTCTTGAATGGAGAGAAGTGGAAACTGAAAGCCATTCTCCTAGAAAGCACAGTAACAACAATAAAAAAATGCAGAAGTGAATTTCAGATTAGGAAAACAATTAGGTGCAATAAACTAGAATAAACCATAGGGGACTGGCTTGTGGAACGCTCCACCGAGTTTATCAGGCAGCCATTAATCACTGTGGACGCTTCACAGGTTTTGGCCAGAGTGAGGTGTTTTGATGGGCAGGTCGCTTAGATAACTTGCAGGGCATTACGAAATGATTCGGCTCTGTGCAATGTGCCTTTACAGAAAAGGGTTCAACTTGTGTCTCCGGGAAGCCATTTGTATCATAATCGGAAAGATACAATTCATTACAACAAAGCCCACCTTACAAATCCCCTGCGGTTTACATTTATTATAAATCCCACAACAGGTACATGGTCTCCGCCTAGGCTAGTGTCCCCACATCATTATGAAGAGTGACCCATTTACCTTCAAAAGTGTCCCAGTGGATGATAAAGGATGTGGTCTTTCATTAATCAGGTAAGTGGGGAAGGCTGTTTCTAAAGGGTAGAATGTACATTTGTGTAGCTAAAAGGGAATGATTAGGGGATTGATTTCTGTTCTGAGTATGTCAAACCTGGTTATTTTTAAGGGACCAATAAAGAATAATAATATCCAGGAACTGCCACTGTTAATGCATTTTGGCCCAATTATAATAATAATTATGTTATTTTTTTGTATCAGATTGCTCATGTTTGAAACATAGTACAATTAGAAGCATTTGAGAAAAGGCATATTTTACATGGAATCATAGCCCTTTTTTGGTAAGTTTTTTCTACTAAACACCCATGGAATTCTCCTGTCCTTAATGAGTTTTAATAATTAATACATAGTAACACAGTTAATTTCTCTCTCTCTCTCTCTCTCTCTCTCTCTCTCTCTCTCTCTCTCTCTCTGTCTGTCTCAGATAATCAGGAAAAATAAACACAGAAAACCAACAATAAATTTCAGTTATGTCTCAATACCACAATTGAAATGTATTTTACCTGGAACAGAAATGAAAGCTAAGGTCTTTTTAAACTATGCCTCTAAACTACAGTTGCTTCATTTGAATTTTATGTTAAGTTTCTCCTCTTGTATGTTTCCCAGGTTAATATTTTACATGAGGAAAAACATACTTCTCATTTTTACATCTCATGAATCGTTTCGAGGCCCTCCATGCACACATACCAACAAATATAAATATACATTCTTATTTTCTACCCCCTCTTTTTAACCCAAGACGTGGCATATTATGCACATTGTTTTTCTTGCTTTTTCCCACTTAAAAATACATCTTGAGATGTTTCCATGTCACACCTAGAGAATTTTATCATTCTTTTTTTTTACAGTGTAGTATTCCACAAAATGCATGTATCATTATAAAACCAGACTCTTATTGGTGAATGTTTGGGTTGTTTCAATACTTTGCTATCCCAAACCAAGCAGCAATGTGTCATCTTTCTTCTTCATGGGTAGGTCTGTCAGATGAATTTCCCAAACGGAATGTATGGACAAAAGGGACCAATTTCCTGTTTTGATAGGTTGTCAAGTTTCCATCCCGTAGCACCGTACAGACTTCCACTCCTGCCAGCTGTGTGTAAAGGCCTTTGCTCCTTGAGGAACAATAGGTAACAACAGATTGTCATTACACTTTTGAATTCCAGTGTAGTTTTAATTGGTTTTTCTCTTATGAGTGAGGGTCAATGTATTTCCCTTGCGTCAACAGCCCGTGTTCTTTTCCATGAAGTATCCATCATCCTTTCGTGTCATTGGTGCTTTCCCTGTTTTCCTCTTCTTCCGTTTCCCTTCTCCTCCTTCTCTTTCTTTTTAATCTTATTCGCAATACGTTCTAAGAGCTCTCTCCTGTTGGGAGATTGGCCCTTTGCCTGTGATTTCAGTTGTCAATATCTGTTGATTGAATACATATTTCCATTGCCTTTGGCTGTAAAAATGGGAGGTGATTATAGAAGCAGGGTGAACGCAATGCCGACTGCTGGGCGCTGATGTTCGCCCAAAGGCTCCACACTAACCCTCAAGGCCTGTGCTAATCTCCTTGCTCCATGCTTTCTCCAGAGTTCTCTTGCATTAGCTTCTCGTTCACTAAAGTAAAATCGAGTGTGTATTGACAAGTATTGGCGGGTAAGAGCAAAGCAAACTAAAGAAGCACTCCAGCCATCTATTGTACCATTTATTGAGCCTCTACGATGTGCCAAACATGGTGTTGCCTTTGCTTCAGCACGATAAACTCATGACAGTACACTGCGGGGTGTGTTTTAATTCCCTCTGCAACCTAGTTCCCCTTTGCCATGCATGGCAGCATCTTCACAAGTTTTAGGGATTAAGACGTGGACATCTTCTGCAGGGAGCACCATTCCCCCGACCATAATGCCTACTGACAGACAGGTGCCTGTAAAAGAGGATTTACAAAGGCCCTTTGGAGTGTGTCTCATTTCCCTCTCCCGCCCCCTGTCACAGAGGAGAGGAGACCCAGGACCCTTCGTAGTGGCTGGGAATAAGCTTTGCCGGTCACTCATATTCGCTTCGGTAGATCCTGGGAACGCGAGGTGGGTCTAGAAGTGCTCCCATATGATCTCTGGTAACTTCTGAAAGAGTTGAGCTGAGTGATGATGGGGGCTGTGGTTTCCTCCCAGCTCCTAGGTGGCAGAAGTGTCCCTGTTCTAGTGGCTACACCAGGATAACTTGGAGTATTTGTCAAAAATACTGCAGACCTTCAGAGTCTCATGTTTAAGTCAGGGTTTAGCAAATCTATATTTTTTAACAGGCTTCAGGTGCTTGTTGCAGAGTAAACCAATGTTCTAGGCCACCGTGGGCCACACGTGAATTCCTAACACTTGGTAGGGACCAGATTATGTCCTAATTGGATTTGAAGGTTTCTATTCCTCCCCCCATCCCCCACCCCAAATCCTGGCTTCTATGACTGTCTGGCTTCCTTATCAGTCTTCTTAACTCTTATCTATCTTTTCCTTAAGGTTGTGAGGTAGGACATGATCACAAAAGTGAGCTGAGTAATTACTTCTACTCTTGTGGGTGTTTGGTTGAAATGTCTTTTGTTGTTTTGCATCAGATAGTAGCTACTGTTTTTTTCAGCACTCTGGTAGGTTCTATTTTCCAAAGATGGCCGTAACAACCTCTCCCCTATCAAGATGTGGAGGGCTAATTCTCCCCTCCTTGAACTTGGGCTGTCCCATGCCTCACTTGCAACCAAGACAATGTGGCAGAAGCGACACTGTGTGATTTCCAGAGCTAGGTCAGGAAAAATGAGGCAGCTTCCTCCCTGTTCCCTTAGAATGTCCGCTCTAGGAGAAGCCAGCCACCACAGGAGAAGTCCAGTTACCCCAATGTTGGAGGACCCACATGCACACGCCCCAGGGAACAGTCCCAGCTGAGTGCAGCCATTACTGCAAAAACACCAGAAACAGCTGACCTCATTATTCAGGCTCTGAATTTGTGAATCATCCTGCCCACAAAAATTTATTTGTAACCCCAGAATCAATACTAGCACCATATTTGTATTCTCGTCCACATGGATGTGAGCAGAGTGGCAGAAAAAGCTGAATTGTCCAATATGCATGTTCTCACCTGGAACCAGGTGATGCTCTGCCGCCTTGTTTCAGCTCAGATTATAAACAAGTGCCACGTTTTTCACATTGGCGTGCTTTGTGTTGGTGATTTCGCTGTTTAAAGTGGCCCCCAAGTGTCTTGCTGAAGGGCTGTCTGGTGTTCTTGAGTGCAGGAGGCTGTGGCGTGCTTCATGGAGAAAACACGTGTGTTAGCTGAGCCTCGTTCAGACTCGAGTTTTAGCGCTATTGGCTGTGAGTTCATTGTTCATGATCAACAATATGGTATAAAGAGAAAAAGGAAGAGGGAATTTGCCAATCTGTACATACGACCACTCTTATAATCGCAAGAGTAACATGTACAGTGCTTGATGAGGCTACGGGGAATATGGGAAATTGGCTAAATTTGTGGGTTAATGGGATGATGACTGATTAAAAAAAAGGTGTTGTGGACAGCATGTGGTGAGTATGAAAACCAAAGAAAGCCACGGACATGTTACTCAGGGTTAAGGTGGGGGGGTGTCAAACCCTCTCAGCTTAGTGTCTAGTAAAAAAAGTACTACTAAATTATAATTAATAATTATATTGAATCTAATTAACTGTTTTGAAGGCACATGTATTAAATAAGGTGTCTTTAAACAGAAGCACACATCAAACAATGTTACATATTGATCAGTTGGCAGAAATGTTATGACCAGGGGCTTGCCAAGACCTTACCCTGACTTTCCTCTGGGAGGAATGGCTCAGTGTTAGCTCCCTGGGCTTGGGGCAGTTTTCTAGAACATAACTGCTATGAATAATGAGAATCGACTGTTCATCAGCGAAGCTGTCGTGCCCACCACTGGCTGAGTACCGCTGGGAGACGTCAGTCTCCAACGCGCCCAGCAGAGGTGGCCGCTGGCCCTGCCCAAAGCCCTGCTCACAGATCTGTGAGATAAAATGAAATAGGTGCTGTTGGGACCACCATGTTTTGGGATCATTGGAGACACAGCAGTGGGTCATCAGAACAGAGCTAGGTACCTGATGTGGTGACTTTGGCAGGTGTTTTCTCTTTCCTTTCTCACCATAACTGACAGATGAGGAAACCGAGATTTGAGTTTATCTTGCTCAAGGTCTCACAGCTCTAAAGTGGGGAAATCATGCTTCAGACCCAGCCTTGACTTCGTCCACGCTTGTGCCTTCCTCCCTGCACCACTTCTAATTCACTCATTTTATCTGGTAATGAATACGCCTCTTCTAACCTTTGCTGTCCTTCAAGTTGCATGGCTGTGGTAATCAAGGCAGAGGTTGCCGATGTCTACAGACCACTCAGGGGAGAGTTTTAGCAGCACCTTTAGCTACATGGAGATTGCACAGACTGTTACCATGGTGAATGGCACGTACGTTAAGCACAAAAGAACCACCTGGAAATGAAGGTGTCCTGTCAGGGATTGTTCAGGCTTTAAAGGACAATGATGGCTTGGGGATAAGCACCTGAGGGCTGTGGGGAAAGCCTCAGAGAGAATGACAATTGGGAATTATTGTACAACCTGGCTGACTCATGTCCACATGGGCTTCATGTCCCCACAGTGTCAGGAAAGAGACTGGTCATGCACTTGTCTCCTGGGAGCGAGTCTGAGTTACTCCAAAAGCATATAAGGGGGGTGTCTGCTCCAGGAGAGGTCCTGGGGCTTGGCTCCCAGATGTCAAAGGGGAGGTTCATGGATATGTGGTTGAACGTGTCCTGGAGTTCTAATGGGGACCCTATTCAGTGTCATTGCTGCTAATGGGTAGGCTAGAAAATGAAAGAGCAGGTTTGGGCACAGGGTGTGTTTGTCATTTTGATCCCAGGCAAACAAAGGGAAAAGAGAGGTTGACTGAACCATAACAGATCATTGCTTTGTCCTAAGAGGGGTAGGCTAGGTGGGCAGAGTTGGATGGGAACTTTTACTGGGACAAGCAGGTCTTAAGGGACGATGCAAGATGGCCATGTTTTCCAGCTTCCTGGTGTTGATGTGTCCCAGTGTCTCCAGCTTCTGGAGAAAGCCACTCAGTTATATGGCAAGCACCTGCCCTCGCGTCACCCTCACCACCACACTGTGAGGTAGGTATTGCAGTTGGTAGAATAATGGTCTCTAAAGATGCCCGTGTCCTAATCCCCAGAATTTGTGACTATGTTACCTTACATGGCCGAAGGGAAATGAGATTGCTAATCAGTTTATCTTAAAACGGGAAGCTTATCCAAATGGGCCCAGTGTAATCCCAAGGGTCCTTATAAATGGAAGCGACTGGCAGAGGTCAGTGATATGATGTGAGAAAGACTTGACCAGCCACTGGGGGCTTGACAATGGAGGGAAAGGAACATGAGCCAAGGAGTGTGTGCAGCTTCTAGAAGCTGGAAATGGCAGGGAAACAATTCTCTCCTGGAACCTCCAGAAGGAATGCAGCCCTGCTGGTTGCTTTGTTTTTAACCCCGCGAAACCCCTTTCTGGCTTCTGACCTCCAGAACTGGAAGATAACAACTTTGGGCTGTTTGTGCTCATCCACTGTATTTGTGCTAATTTGTTGCAGGAAGAATAGGAAACGGATATGGGCATTATTCCCTGCACTTTAGAGATGTTGAATTGAGACCTGGACAAAACAACGTCACTTGCCCAAATCAGCAACATTCACAGGCAAAAATGACAGCTGAAATCTGGTCCCCAGTCCTTGCGACCCCAGTATCTACGCAGTGCAGCTCTAGGGTGCTGGTTGGCCCCAGGACCTCACATCACTTTCTTAGATTTGGCAAATGTTAGAGACATTGATGTGAAGGAGGGAGAGGATCACCTCGGCTATGTGGGATGTGTCCTGACAGGGACGCTGTGACATTGCCACTAGATCTAGTCAGGAATAACTCAATATAAATGCAAAATTTGAGGTTTGGTGGGAAGCATAAGATGATAATAGAATTAAGCTCAACATTTTACAAAGCTGTCAGGGCTTCATCTCCATCCACGCTGGCTCCTTGTCCCGGGAAATGCTGAAACAGAACTCAAACTTAGAAATATTCAGAAACTGCTGAGCCAACGGCATTAATATTGATGAGGTGTCAGAGGGGTGCTGGCAGGCTGGCTGGAGCAGCATGACGTCCCAGGTTCGGGTCACTCTGCTCTCCGTCACTGCACAGTAAACGGAAGGTTATCCTGACTTTAACTTCTCCATCACTCCACATGCTGAGCTGTCATTCGTGCTCCTGCAAAGGGCCCCCTCGCTAGTCCTGAGGGTTTTCAAATGCCCCCTGAGGGACAGGTCACACTGGCATCTTTGACAGCCTCCCCTTTTACATCATGACCTTAGCTGGACTTCAGACTGTGTTGTTTGCAGCCCTGGGACCTGCCCGGAAGAATCTCTGGGTCAGCCAACAGGAATTGGGCTGTGCTGTGCCAGGACACCCTCTCCCCATCTCCAGTCAGAGTAAGCCCTCGCTTACCCGTTGTGTATGTGTGTTTCCTTCCACTTCAGGTTTCATTTCCAAAAAGTGGTCTGCTGCTACAAAGAGCTTGAGAACAAGGTCTATGGTGGGGAAACTCAGGAAACCTATTTAATCAGTAACTACTGACATGATGATACACCAGACACGTTTCTAGTCGCTGGAGAGAGAACCTTAAATAAACGAGAAGAAAACGTCTGCCCTCCAAGACTTACAACCTTAGTGAAGTGATATATTATGCCCTAAATTATCACCAGGGAACGTCTGGGTGTTCCTACATTCTGTGCTTTCTGGGCCCCCAAGACTGAAGTTAAAATGTGTGTAATGTCCCACTTAAAGCGTACTGTCTTGCACCTGACCGTTATCTGATGGCGAGGCGCCCCTTCCCCCCAGGCACTCTGGGAGTCTCTAGATGTCCCATTTGTATGGAAGAACATGTGGCTCTGGCCTTTCCTTGGGGACCCGCTGCCTCCCCAGCCCTCACTGCTCTGCCAGCCCCTTCCCAGGGAGGCTGTTCCCTCTGGGAGCACAGCTGGGGGCTGCTCCGGAGAGAAGTGGGGACCAAGCCCTCTTTTTCCTGGTGCCCAAGTCTGGCTGGTTTGCGATGAGGACCACTCCTTCTGTTTTGGCTCCAAGTCTTGTGTCCCCAGAATTCCAGCCAATGTCTATGAGCTGAATCAGGTCATCTGGGCTGGGTGTATTCTGTCATCCTTTGATGACTAAATCTGTTCCTGCCTGAAGTCACCTCCCGGATCTTTTGGGGAAATTCTACCCTAAGAGTTCCCTCCATCAATCCGTTCTCAGAATGGGCTTCTTCAGGGTGGTCCCACCAGGTTTCCAGGCAGCCCTGTCCGGCCCCCATGCTGGCGGCAAATTTGGCTTTTCCTCTCTGTGTCAGTCTTCTGCCCTCACACTACTCAGGAGTTCCTCTCCTTCCCAGACTGGTTGGGAGCGCGTCACCTGCCCTGCCCCCACATGGCCTCACTGATCCTAAATGACATTGTCATTACAAGACAGTCACCACGAGGAACAATTGGGCAAGTCCCAGAGGCTTAAAGGTTGTAGAAAAAGCCCCTAGACTTGTAGACCATGGGGCGTGGGGTGGTGGGCCCTGGCCTTTCATTCTTAGAACAGAAGGGGCAGAGGGGTTGTTACTTTGTGAGGGTGAAAAGTATAACTATTGCATTGTTTTGTACACCTGAAACTAATAATAAAAAAAATAATTTAAAAAAGAGAGAAAGGCTTTCCACGTGGGAAACACGCTGATTCCCGGCCTACCCCACTGGTCCAGCCTCCCAAGGCCTTATGAATTCAAACACACAGCGTTGTGGCCAGAGTCCTTCCAGATGTCCACGGGCTTCCCGAAGAACAGTGGGGAGCATCTCATCTTAATCACAGCTCCCCGGTTTCCTCACTGGACGATGCCGCAGCGCCCACACTCCCCTCGCCCGCCGGTCCCCGGCCTGGCCTGCAGGGTCCTCCCCTCCTGGACCGGAAGGATGAGGGAAGGCGGGAGGTTGGAAGCGCTCACCTGCACATGCGTTTTGTCCCCACACATCGCTCTTTTTCCTCTGAAGAGTGGAGCAGGTCCAAACCTCCAACGCCTCTCACTGCCTCCTTACCCTGAGGGCGCTCATCTCTGTCTCGGCTGCTCTGACAGCTGGGTGACGAAAGGTGTCAAGGCCGTGATGGCAGAGCTGGCATCTCCTGGCCATGGACTGACCTCACGGCCCCTGTGCTCCTGTCTTTCTTCTTTAGGGTCAGGGGTGGAGGGCTGGGAGGAACAGGCCGGATGCTATTGGCCCATGTGGTATCTTTAAGATTTTCACTACATTGAAGACAATTCATTTCTTATCAAAACCCAGTTTCTTCTTTGTCCTGAGAAGTTGGACAGTTCGGTAACTCTGGGTCCCCAGGGAGCAGTCAGCTGGCCACTTCCTTCAGACGAGGCTCCCTCCCTCCGGTTCACACGCCCGCCTGGCCCGCTCTGTCTGCTCGCCTCCCCTGTCCAGCCCCCAGGGCTTCTGCGAGTTCAGCCTCTGCCTTTATTGTAATGGCTTTTGAATAGCCTGAGTTATTTATAGAGCTCACATTCATTTCCTCCAGGCCACACACGTTTTGACCCAAGTGAGAACTGTATTCCCAGATACTAAGAAGAGGGGAAGGACTCTTTTTATCTGTACTGATGAAAAGAAGGAAAGGGCAAATAAAGGTCACCAATTGCCTCCCTTCACCTTCTCATTCCCCACTGCGGGTTATGGTCAGGGAGCGCGTCTCCGGATGGTGGCCTTCCTCGGACGGATGTGCCTGGCGGGGCCGGCGATGGCATGGCCCCTCTCGGACCCAGAGCTGGCTGCCCTGGAAACCACTTTCTGTTGTCCAGAGAAAGGCAGCCCTGTGCTGTTGTCACAAGAGTGCTGGGATGGAACTCATCGACACAGTTGTGAAGTCAGGTGGGGAAGAGAGTCCTCTGCTGTGAGACCCGCAAGGGGAAGGTGGGGTGGAGGGGCCCTCTGACACTGACCTGGAAATCAGGGGGCCCAGGGCCAGACTCAGCTTTGACGGGGTCCCTGAGCGGGTTTGGCCTCAGTTTCCTCTGCGGTACAATGGGGAAAAGCTTCGTCCGCCCCAGAGAAGGTGCCTGTGGAGGCAGAGTGGTGTGTCTGGTGATGGGCCTGATAGCACGTGCCAGGGACCGGAGCCGGGAGAGGCCAGGACCGGCTGGGAGGCAGGTGGTGGTGGAGGAGAGGAAGCAAGAGGGGGTAGGGAACAAACGGGGGTGACGGCGGCAGTGCTGGGGGGGCCGCTCCTGGGGACTCGCCACAGCCAAGGTCAGGGATAAGGGCCTAGAATTTACATTCAATTCCAACTTAAAAAAAACTGGGCATTTTCTGGTTTTCGTGCATGTAGTAATTACTCAATCAACACGCGCTTAGCGTCTACTCTGGCCCCAGGCATCCTGCTCGGTGTTGGGCCACGGAATGACAAGATTGGGTCCTAGCATAAAGCGGCCACATTCTCCAGGACACAGGTGAGCCCCAGAAAGGATGCTGGAGGTCTGTGAGAGCTGGGGAGCCGGCCCCCCCGCTCCTCATCTCTAGATAGCGTTGGCTTTTGCTGCTCTGGCCTGACAAAGGCGAAGTCACTTAGCTGATCAGCTCCTGGTCTGGCCACGGGACCATGGGCTGGGTCACTGTGCGAAAGGGGCCACCTCCTGTGTGCCTCTCTCTCCTTCCTGCCACCAGGCCCCTGCCATCCTGGGTGGGACTAGCCAGGCATCTTCTTCCAGGCCTGTAGTACCCACGGGAGGCTGACCCAGACTGAGACGTGCCCTGCTGACCCCGCCTTTTCCTCGTCTCTCTCTCCATCCCAATGGACACCTGGCTATGCTGGGCCCATGGTCTGTGTTTAAGTCTATTCCAGCCATTTCGTTTTAACTGTAACCTGAGAGGCCAGCAGGGGGCGTACCTGGAGCTCCATCACCTGTGACATGGGGTCATATCAGTGCCCGCTTCTCAGCGTGGCTGTGAGCATCATGTGATGGTCAGGCAAAGCTCGTAGAGTAGACTGACGCGGAGTAAGTAGTGACAGGCTGTTGAGCCCCACTGGCCAGTGTTAGTACAGTAACATTGTTTCCTCTTTGGCCATTGCTTTTGAGTTTGGTCCCATCAGGAAGGAACCCGGTGGAAAGCAGGTGAATAGCAGCCAGCATGCTGGCATTGCTCCAGACCCTGACCATAGCAATAGACCAAGGGAGTTGGGGTCTCGACACTGAGAGTCCACCATGGGCCTCCCCTGGCCTGGGACCTCTTATTGACAAGAGGCGGTTCAATGAAATGAGGAAGAGGACGTTGGGAATCAGCCTGTGCGAGCACTTAATTCTCACGGTGAACTCATGAGTGAGGAACACAGAGGCTCAGGGAGGTCACACCACCTCGCCCAATGTCCCCACCCATCGTGACACCCCACCACCACCCAGCAAAGCTCCCATTCCCCCGGTTCCTGCCTCAGGGACGAGGGGCTGCCCATTCTTCTCTCTGTAAAATGCTGTTCTCCCTCTTTCTTCCAACAGGTGAAATATTTCTCTTTGGGGACAGAGGAAATGAAAACTTCCTGTATTTTGATGTTATGACGCTTTACCCTTTTGAAATACCAGGCTTTTTGCTATTTTTACTTTTAGCCAAAATATTGTGTAACGGTCTCAAAATGTTATAGGACTCTGAACGTCCCAGAGACAGTTTTGGGATCGATGCCGTAAGTAGAATCTGGTTCTCCCATCCAAACTAATCTTTAGTGCTTTTTCACCTGGTCTCCGTAGTTGCTTATATTCCTATTTTCTCCCCTGCCCCCATGCCCTTTTCTTTGGGAGTTTTGGTTTTAGAATAAGTGCCTCAGAATGTCAATGTCAGAACAATGCATTATTGCTCACGAACACCCTCCCCACCCCGCCCCCCCAAAAAGTTCAGTCCTTTGGTTGAATATGTGTGCCCCTGAAACAAGGACATTTGAAAAAGAAGACACTATACACAAGAAAGATGCTTATCTATACTTGTATTTATAATCTCTGTACATGTCAAAGCAAACTATATGTGTAGTTAAGAACTTTCCGTCTTTCATCCACAGAGCGCTATGCAGCCACTCCAAGGAGATGCAGTGGAAACGGGCAGAGTGCCGGGGTGCAGGCTTTGCCCCAAGGACCTGCCGTCCTGCGTGATCCACATTCAACAGGACCCCCATTCAGTGAACAGGTGCTCTGTGCCAAGCGCCATGTGAGGCGTTTCCTTGTGCCCTTTTCATTAATGCTAATGGCAAATGTGAACCACGCATCATTGCTTCTTGGATGGAGTGTCTGAGCTGAAGGTCAATGTCAGGATGCGAATGTCGGGCAGAGGTTTGGGTTGCAGGGCACTGAGGCTTGTTCCAGCCTGAGACTCCATGACCCACTTATAACCCGGATGCATGAGTCCCATTCATCTTCTCCCCAGGGACGGGAGCCCAGTCACCTCTTCCGGGACCCCTCTCTGCCCTTGTCACTACAAAGCAGGGCTCAGTCCGGTGAAACCACAGCACGTGTTCCCGTGAAACCACAGCACGTGTCTGCAAATTGGCCATAGCTCTTGGACTTTCCTTCTTTCTTTAATTAATTAGAAAAACTTAAATAGGTAATATGTACACAATAGAAGGTATAAAAGGGGTAGAGAGTCAACGTTAGGCTCCCTCTGCTGGCCCCAGCCCCCCTCATCCCCAGTCCCCTCCCCCAGAGGCCATCGCTGTAGCCCATTTCTCCTGTTGCCTTCTAGACATAGCCCAGGCATATAAAGCACATTCTAAGCGCAAATATCTCTACCCCGCCCGCCTTGTACCCCTACACCTGTGCATGCTTTTCAAACATTTCCCCGATTCTGACTTTTAATGCTACATCTTGGAGCTCATTTCAAATCAGAGCATCTCAAACTGCTCCCTTCTTTTCTAAAAGGCTGTTGCGATTCCATTTTATGGGCCCTAATTAATTTGAATGTTTACTTAAGGATATTTAGGTTGTTTGCAATTTTTCATAAGGCAAGCAATGCTACAATGAATATGTATGGGCATGCAGTGGATTGTTTTTAATACTTCGGTATTGGTACGATAAATTCCCAGAAGTGAAATCGTCAAAGGATGCGATCATTTAAAAACTTGGCAGACCTTTCCCAATGGCTTCTCACAGAGGTTAACATAGTTTAATCCCCTCAGTGGTTTGAATTAGGCTCCAGTCAGCTCGCATTCTAGTTCAACTCTGTGGTTGTGGGCTGGAGAGGACACAGGTTGGTCCCAGTGGTGCAGACCAGGGCAGCTCACTTCCCGTCCATGAAGCTGCCTCCATGGCCACAGAAAGGTAATACCACCTGTCCAAGCCGCGCCATGGTGTTTTGGTAATGACTGAGTTAGACAGCCTTTAGGGACGCAATGCCCCATCAACTCCTGAGCATTCTGCATTGCGTGTCACCAGCTGTACAGCTAGCTCCATGGGTGTGGCTGCCCAGGGCCTGCCGGAGGCTTTGTCATCTCGCTCCCATGCCCTGGGGGCTGGTGAAGACCCTGAGCGTCCTCAGGAGCAGATAAGGGGGATGATAAGTGGCATGGCCTCTGAAAGGATCCGTAGACATCCTATGTTACTCTGCTCTCCCTCTTGGAACGCAGGCTGGAAGAGGGCTGACAATGCGCACAGCTGACAGGTGTGTCCTCCCCGAAAGCTGGTCAGGCGCAGGGAGATATGCATCTCTCACATCTTCAGAAAACTGCTCGTTGGTCAGAGGACCGCAGCAGCAACTGGGAACCACAGATCTCAAATTTTCATGTTAGCCTTTTGAGGATAAGGACAAGTTGAATTCTACTTAAATCACTATTCTCAGAACGAAATGATTAGATGAGGGAGTTTCTGCCTGGCTCCTTGCAGATTCCATCTTGGCGTTATGAAAGATAGCTT
>NW_017731367.1:3273791-3309819 GCF_001890085.2 Hipposideros armiger | reverse complement strand
TAAGGACCTTCCCCTGAGCGGATCTGAGAGCTCTAGTTTGAGAGTGAGCAATGCGACCCCAGGACTTTCTAGAACTGTCTATGTTATTTTCATTTGCTGGATATAAAAGAGAGACTCACGGCCCTTGACATTCGTAGGTATTTGTAACCATCACAAAGTCTTCTTTCAAAGAGCCTTGTGCATGACCTGTTATCAACCAATTGAAATTTTGTTTAAGAAATAAACAAGAAGTGCCTTGTTTATGTCTTTGGAATAAACTCCGTCTTTGGAACTGACCACTGAGGACCATTTCTTGTTGACATGTCCTTTCCTCCAAGAGCCCACATTAGCCCTATTTCTGGGTGGAATTAAGCTTTATTCTCGCTCAGTATTTTCAGCCTTCAGAAGAATAAACAGCAATCTCAGGAAACTGATACATCTGCAGCTTTGCGAAAGAATAACATTTCTTCCCCTTCCGACTTGGGAGAGAGCGCTGGGTCCCCCATGTTCCCCAGAAGGATGCCAGATGCAAGAAAGTTTCCTTACTTTGGCTGGTCTTTCAAGTAAAGTGAAGAATTCTTGGAGCATGAGTCATCTATCCTGACTCCAGGCAGAATCCATGGCCAGGGCCTCCTGGGGAACAGGAAAAGTGAGAAAGAGGCCAAACCCATGCTTCTGGGGCCCTGCGAAGGTCTCCCTGTCACTGCTCATCTTCTCCAGACCTCTGCCCACGATTTTTTCACACGGGAGCTGTCGTTTTCAGAGTGCGGCTGAAGGACATGGGGCCATACATAGAAGAAGCAATGCAGACCCCGGGGCTGGCAGGAGACCCTGGACAAGGGAGGCATCTGTTCCTGTCCTTTCATGAAGTGCCCCAGGCTGAGGGCCATGTCTGATAACAGGGCATGGGCCTCAGGGACAGCTGTGCTGAAGACCCTGCGCCCCCCGCAGGGCCACCAGGCCCATTCAGAGGTCCCAGAAACACAACCCCCAAAGGGGAAATGAGGAAATCCTGGCTCCCATTCCCAAATACAAATAGTGCCTGTTGGTAAGAAGAGCCCAGTCCAAGGGCAGATCCCTGCCATCCTGAGGTGTAAGCAAATGACTGTTCTTTGTGGTCACCAGACAGTGTCTCTGCCCGTTTGTTTTAGAGCAAATATGTAATTTCAGGGGTGAGAATGGACATTACCAGACGCTTCTTCACTTTGGCCAGTGATTCATTACAGAGACTTGTGTGGGGTTTTCGAGCATCTGCTTCCAGTTCACGAACTGCTTGAATGACCGGAAAAGCCGGCCACGTCCAAGCCACCGTCAGCTGCGGTCAACCAGGAATGAAGAACAAGAGCTCCTGGAGTCGCCCACTGGTCTTCCAGGTCCTAACCCGGAGCCCGAGGACATCAGCGCCGGCTTCTCTGTCCCTGAACCTTGGCCATAGTTAGACGGGTCTCTTCACTGCACACTTTCTCAGACCCTTGCGTGTGGACGTGTGCTTGGTGAGTGGAGCCGCGTTCCAGTTTCTGCGATCGCATTTGACGATGTAGCCCCGTGGATCTGCATTCATTCCTTCTGACCTTGTTCTGAGGAACCGAGATTTAGGAGAAAGCTCATCTGTCAACGGTGCCCCACAAACACAGCCAGTGTTTCATGCAGGAAATAGTTCTGCAAAGCATGTTTGTTTACTTTCATGCAGATGATTGAAATGAAATAATTCTCACATATGTGCTGGAGGCGTTGAAAGCCTCCCCTGGTGGAGCGGGGTAACCCCAGAGAGGCATTTGTTTGCCCTCGGCTCCTGTCCCCCACCGGGGCTCCCGCCCCTCCTAGGACATGGTCAGGACCCAGGGGGACCTGGCATCTACCAGGGCACAGTGTCATATTCAACCACCACGCTATCCACCTCTATGACCCTTCCTGAAAAAGACACTACATAAACTTTCTCAAAAGCCTGGTGCTGTGTTAGCCAGGACGCTGCCAAACAAATAGTGGCGGAATTTTGGCTTTGCTGTAAAAGAAACATTGTGTGGCAGGAACAGTTCCAGCATGAATGGCTGCTGTGTGCTTCAGGGGACTGTTTACCACAGATCGACGAGCAGGTGTCTTGACCTAATCAGCTTAGAGAGACAGGCTTTGGAGTTCGTTCTCACAAATAGCCGCCAATTCTGCTCCATCCTGGTTCGGACACTCTTGGGGGCTTTTCTTATCGGAGGCTGCTGAGTGTGACAGGGAATTCGAAGGGCAGCTCTGCCGTGTTTGTTTGAAAACAACGGTCTGGGTAGGGATTGCTGCACATGAAGTATGTTTCAAAAAGGTTGTACAAGGACCTTTCCTTTGGCGGTCCCTGGGAAGTCATCTGAGGGTTATCTTGATGAACAAAATTCCCAAACGAATTTAAACACACTTTACCAAGGGGCTTCTAGAGTCAGAAGCCACTTGGGTTTGAAACCTCAACAGATTCTCAGGATCAGCATGGAGTCAAATACTAGAAAATACTGTTTAAATGATTTTTAGCCCTCCGGGGTCAGACTCTAGAAACAGGTTTTTATTGGCAGAATTCTCAATTCCTCCTTTCTCCCATCAATATTGAGGGTGTGTGTGTATTTGTGTGTGTGTGTGTGTGTGTGTGTGTGTTAATCAAACAATAGCATCGTTGGGGGATATACTTGAAGGGTTCACCTTTAATTATTTGGCTTGGAATTGACATAACTATAATTTCCCTGTTGAAGATGTGGGTAATTATACACTTTGCATTCTTGATTCTATACTGCAATTGAAAAATACATCTCTTTTTACAAAGATTTGCCTAAAAATCAGTATAACCACCACAAGATTGGACATGGAGCGCCCCATATGCTGATACTGGAAAATATTTGAAAGGGTGACTGGCCAGGGTCACGGGCAGGATGGCGGGGAAGTTAGGGGCTGGGTCCTGGCGTCGGGTCCTGGCATCGCGTCTGGGCCTTGTGTATTCCAGCTCTGTGATCTTAGCTTGTCGCAGCACCAGCAGGTGCACTAGGACCTTACGTCCCACTCTCAGAGTTCTTCCCTCTGCTCATTCAGGAAATGACTCTGCCCCAGGCATTGTCCTCAGCCCAGGGAGATACCACAGGGGCAACGCCAGGCACGGCCTTGGGCAGCTGGGGGATGTTTAGTAGATACTGGCCTTTAGTCCCAAGTTAGTGAACAGAAGGGAAGAAGGGCTCTTGCCTTACAAATACCCCTTTCTCCCCGGTTTTCTGCCGTTGCTGTGAGTCTGTTATAAAGAATTTCCAACCTGAGGAGGAGAAGGGCTTCAGACGCTCTCTGGTGAAGCGTTACCTGAACAAAGGACTTGCAGACACTCCGGTCAAAGTGCGGTGTGAGCTTCCCCTCCAAGGATTTCTGTCCCATGGTCTGCCAAGCACCCTGTTCCGCTGGCTGCTGGCTCTAGGGCCACATGCTGAGCCCAGTCCCCAGGGCCACAGAGCCCACAGCTGGCCCTCCTTCCCAGGATGCATCCTGCGGCCTGAGATCTACAGGGGGTGCGTGCACACCGCTGGATTCGCTCTCAATAAAGAAAACCCTGATTTCAGAACTGACAGCTGCAAAGGCCCCTTGATTTTCATAGCACTTTAATGAATTTTGGAAAATGCACGTGCACACACACACACACACACACACACACGCACACGCACACGTGTAGCTAAACTATGCCAATAGAAATCTAGGAGGCGGGAGGCTAGCCAAGGGTGGGGGCAAAAGGAGGGGACGAAAAGAGAGAGGGGCAGACACAGAGGCATTTGCAGAGGCCAGGACCTGACAGGAAACAGCAGACACAGAGATGCCCTATGTGAGAGCGTGGGGACGGCATTTCTAGGGCCAGGGAGGCCTGGAATTGTGTGTGAAGTTGTTTGCTGTCTTGTGCTGGCCACTGACAGGCCAGCACTGGGTGCTTCGGGGCCAAAAGGAAAGGAGGCGTGCAGCCGAGCAAAGCAGCTGGCAGGGGGCTGGCAGGGCCTTGGTAGGAGCAGGAGAGGGACAGGTGGGGGTGTGTGGACTGGCTCAACAGGGGACATGGGATGCTTACCTCCCTCACCATGTCTCAGAGCAGGACACCCTGGAGTGAGCAGGATATCACTCGGTCACAAAGGAAATACACTCGCTCAGGTTGCTTTCCTTGTCTCTGTGCTCATAGGTAATTTTGAATTTGATTGTCACAGGAAAAGGTGTATCCATGGAGATCTTCCTCACATCATCATTGATAACGGCAAACCATGAGGAGCTCTGGATGCCTAGCGATATTGATTCATTAAATGTCAGTGTTTAATAGTCATGGCCTATTAGTCACCATTAAAACTGATCATAATGAATACTGTAGAGCACCATGGAAAACGCCTATGGCATCATACTTGTGACGAAACGCGGGGCATAAAATCTTACACGCAGTGCGATGATGACTGCCGACGTTCAGCAACGCTTCACTGAGCACCGACCACATGTCAGGGAGGACGGGCTGTGGGTCCTGACCCAGGAGTCCTGTTCTCTTTGAGAATGGGGGCTCCATGGAGGGACATGGAGCACAATGAGAAATGGTGGAAAATTCTAAATCAGTGGCGCCCAAAGATACATATGTTATAACGACGTATGAAGGTTCTATGGAATATGCAGGTAGGGCACGGGAGATAGCGAACGGCCTGCTTGAGAACAGCAGGCTGACAACCCAGCATGTGGACCCCAAGGCTGGAAGGAAATAACGCAGAGCGGGGAGCCAGGGTTCTGTATGGCGGCTGCGTGGGTGCCTCCTTGGGTTCAAGTCCTGACTCCGCCCCTTACCTGCTGTGGGACTCGGGACAAACCTCTTAGCCGCTCTCTGCCTGTTTCCTTATTGGCAAAACGGGGGTAGCAGTAGCCCCTCCCTCCTAGCCTGTTGTGAGGTCTGAATAGCCTAATGTGGGAAATCTCTTGGAGGTGGTACTGGGTACCTGCTCAGTGATGGTTAGCTATTACCATCACTGTGTTGCCATGATTTGTTTAGTCTTGAAATATTGCATAATGTAGTAATATTGCATGGATACTTATAATAATCTCTCAATATAAATAAAACGATTTTTAATGCGTTGGTGTGGGTCCTCCAAGAAGCCGATGACAAGACCAGATGAACCATGTGAGAATTGTAGGAAGGGACACACCTGTGAGAGGAAGTGAGGAGGGAGCTGGAAAGGTGGGCTTACACTTTAGACGTGACTCCAAAGTCCCCAGGGACCTCGCTTCCCAAATAAATCCAAATCCTTGGCTTTGTATTCACGGTCATTCACAACCTGTTCTCCTACTTTGGCCTCTGAATCTCACTTCTCTTGATGGACTCCTCTGCTCACAGCGTTTATCCAGTCAAATGGTCATTGTTCCCAAATTGGTTCCATGGAACATTTCTCTTCTGTCTTGACTCAGAGCTGATGTCATGCTTGATGGCTTCTCCAGAGCTCTGTGGAGGCACCCTTCCCACAGAGTGGCATGGAACAGAATGTCCACTCCCTTCTCTTGGATATTTTTAATCTTTTATTATCCCCATGACTACTCGATGGTGATTTTTTAAAATTCCAAGACTATTGTGGCCTTAAATGTTGTGTTTATATAACTTTTGTAGTCTTTAAGAAACTCCATTGTATATCTAAAGAAGAAAGAGTTTTCACTGATCTGTGAGGCTATCCACTTTTGTTAGATATCATTAGAGGAGAAGATTTACTGATCTGGCTTCCCAAACATTCATTTCAAACATTTAATATTTATCTCCAGTTCCTCAGTAATACCTCTATATATCTTCATACTACATCTATTGGAGCAAGCAACTGTATACCTTAATCTACTGGAAATTCTTGGGTGAGGAAATAAACATTACAAGAGAACCTTGAGGTGCATGCTTTGCTTCTACTTACAAGGAATTAACTCTGCCCAGCATGTTTTCAGCTAATACATAAGTCATTGCCAACCAGTGTCCAGGCATACGCTAGATGAGGAAAACCTGTGTTCTAGTGGTCACCACACTGTCACAACATCCAGGGCCTTGGACACACACCATCATGGTTGCGGTTCTTCTATCTGAAAGAGTCAGGCAGTAGAGATTTTGTTCACCCGGAGAAATCAACGGGCCAGTGTGTACATCATAATACTGTGAATTCAGAGCCCTATATGTGAAGCCAGATGTTCTAATGACCCCTCAGGCAAGGGACGGGGCGATCACAGATGTAGTCTGCCCTGGCAAGCCTGGCCTGGGGATGTACTGGGCTGGGAAAGAGAGTGTGGTGATGATGATAATGAGAATGCAGGAAGCAGGAAGAAGAGACAGTGACAGAGGCAAAAAGACAGAGAACAGGAACTCCTGAATGAGTAAGATCTTGGCCTCATTCTTTTTTAAGCTAGACTCTCTTTAGTTGCAACCCAAACTGAGAGAACTTCAACTCAGATACCTTAAGCAAAACAAAAACAACCCTCTACCCCCAACATAATTGCCTCATTATGTAAAGGCCTAGGGGTATCAGGTTTCAGATATGGCTGGATCCAGGTACTAAAATAAAATGTCATCACCAGGACTCAGTCTCTACCTCCATCCGTGAGCTCTGCTCTTCTCAGCAATAATTTTATTCTCCAGCAAGACAGAGTGGCAAAGATGGGCACTGGCATCAGCTGGCCACAGGGTCTTGAGAACCTTGTAGGAAGAGAGACCACACCCATCCGCACCATGTGCACATATCAATTTGCATGCAGGACTCTGGTTGGTTATGCCAAGTCACGTGCCCACTCATTAGACAGAGGGGTATAATGAATAATGATTGGTCAGGCTTAGGTCACGCAATGATCCTTGAAGCCAGGAGTGGGTGAGATAGCAAATGACACCAGAACCAAGTAAAATAGATTGTTCCCCCAAAGGATGTGATTTAGGGGTATAAAGTATATGTGAATACAGTTCCCACAGAACCGGAGCTGACCACTGGAGCAGACTGAAATCCCCCAGGTGGGGAAAGGGGGCAGGTGGTATACCTCAATATTTCTCCGGTGGCCCTAGCAAGAGAGGTATACTCATCAGGAACCAGCCAAGGACCCAAACTTATCTCTTGAATATTTCTTAAAGTGAAAAATTGGGTGTTTGTGCTGTTGACCATACTCTGTTCCTACCACCTCAGAACAAATCTTGCTCAATGGAATAGGATTAAATTTAGGGTCTTCAATTTTAAAAACGTGAAAATTGTGAGGCATACTTAATTCGTTAGCTGAAAAAAATGTTATTATGACAGTGTTAACAAAGGAATTGAGATCATGGATTGAGCACACACACCCTGCTTGTCCAGTGTCTGGTATTGCTACCTTCTGGGCACCTGGGATCAATGAGGCTTAGAGGTGCTCTGGGCACAACATTTAAGGAGGAACTCACTCCCAGGCCCTTGGAAATGCGGGATCTACACCTGAGAGTAAGCACCTCCTTAAATTTTTCCAACCTGAGTGCCTCCCTCTTAAGGAAACACTCCCTCTCGGGGGCTGACCTTGCAGGGGCCTGAGAGTAGGTGCCTATGGAAATGTGTGCCCTCAGCACCTCTCTGGCCTTGCCCCAGCCTGGCCATGGGCAGGGCGGGATGCATCATAGCGGTGATGGTGGATGCAGGGTGACGCTTATGAAAAGTCAGTGTTGAAGTTGGCTTGCTCAAGGCTCTTGGATGGTCCAGAAAGGAAATCAAGTCCAAACATTCAAGGACTCCAAGGCCAAGCATGACAACCCAAAACGCATTGCCAAAGTGGGATCCAGTAACAAAGTTGTAATAGAAGCTGCGTCTGAGGGATGAATACGTCAGCAGAGCAGCCAGGGGGCAAATAGGAAAGGCAAGACCTCAAAGGAGCAGATCGGAGCACAGCTGCCGTGGGCGTGGGGGCCGGCGGGGTCTTCCCAATCACACATGTCATTTGTCATATACTATGTCATCATGAGAATGTAGCATAGTTATTTTTGGTAACAGCTTTGAGATATACTTCATATAGCATATAATTCACCCATTTAAGATGTACAATTCCGTGGTGTTTAGTTATTCACAGAGTTGTGCAACCATCATCAAAATTACAGAACATTTTCATCACTGCAAAGGGAAACCCCCTGCTCTTTAGGTATGGTGCCCAATCCTCCTGTTCTCTCCCAGCCCCAGGCAACCACCCACATAATTCATTCTTAAATGTCTGCCGTGTTAGTCAATGCTTCACTATTATAAGCAGTCTCTGTAGGGCATGTGTAAATGGAGAACACGTCTCCCCGATAACCACTGTTGCTTTCAGGTGGGTCCAGAAAAGGAAGTGCCTTCCGTCCTGCTGGGCACCTCACTGGCCTGGGTGCCTAGGGGAGGGCCTGGAGCAGGACTTGCTTATAGGAGGACAGCGAGTCCTCCAGACTGGGAGGAGGTATAACCCTCCGTGGGAGGGGTTGAGGAAGCAAGAAGGGAAAGGACAAAAACACAAGATGAGAACTGCGTGGAAATTCTGCAATGGCACGGCGACTGTCCAAAGGCTAGTTTGAAAACAGTGATGTCCAATTGTCAATTCAAAGTTGGTTATGCGGTTGTGATATAGACCCTTCCTCATGGAGTCCCCTCTCCAGCCACGCCAGTCTTCTATACTTGCCACTGCACTCACTCACGAATGCCTGAACAGGTGTGTGGGTGTGTGCACTCGTGCGCATGTGCACACGTGACTGTGTCAATGGGGAAGGCACTGAGTTTCCTTCTAGATGGACATGATAGTGAGGACAGCGTGTGCAGGGGCAAGAACCTCAGGACTGAGGGGACTGCAACAAGGTTAAGGGCCCTTAAAATTCACAAAGCCTTGGCAGGGCTGTGGTGGAATTGAAGGGTTCAGTTGATGTTATTTACATGTCCATGGGCAGCGATGCCCTGGATGACACCAGGATTACGCAGCTGTCTGAATATATCACTTCCTTTCCAGAGGGACTGAGCCTACGTGAATTTTTGAAGAGTTTTGGAAGACTTGTGAAAGGTGAACGGTTTTCCCAAAGTGTAGCACCAATGCGCACACATTCCAGCAAAGAACCTGTGCCTCAATTTTAGTACATCGACTCCAGACACTCACCAACTTAATAGTTAAAAGTCACTCCCAGTTTTTGCTTTAACTGATGTTCCAGTGATAGACACCAGGATATCCTTCCTTCTCTCTAAGGAATTGTACTCTCATACAAGGTCCCAAATGAGTACGTGGCAGAACTAAGATGAGAAATCCAAACTTCGGACTCCTGGCCATTTGTGAGTTCTCTGAGCTATACTTCTTACATACAGTCAGGCCCTGAATGTCTGGAGAGAGATGTTTGGAAAGCGGGAAATCGTTTGCATAAGATTTCATTTTGACAGGTGAAATAAAATGGCACTGAGTCCAAGTTCATCAGGGTCCTTAGTGCTTCTAAAAATGGCTTCCACTGTAGGAAACTATAAATATTTTCAGACAAAGGAAATAAACATTTCCATGCATTTAAACTCAATGTCATTAACTAGGAAAGTGAAGAATGTCAAAGGTGTCTCTGTACTTGACTTCATACTGTAGCTTTGCTTAATAAGGTTTTGAAACAGTAACTTGAACTTAATCACATACTATAGTTGATTTTGTGTAGGAAGTTCCTTTTAGAACATAATGCCTACAGAAGAATTACACTGTTAATAGAACAGTGCTTGGCATAGGGCAGGTGCTCAAGAAATAACTGTGAATGAGTAAATGAATAGATAACAGATATAGCCACAAATCAAAGCTAAAATCACTTCACAAGTCAAGGATGTCTTTTTAGTTAAGTAACTTTGGTTATGATTTCTTTGGTTCTTAATTGAGATTGTCTCTTTTCCTCAATTAGAACACTGGACTCTTTCTGCAGCCTACTTTCGTAGGAATGAACCCATCAAAAAATGCAATAGACCTGTATGGAGAATTTTTTTTAAATTCTAGTGAAGGATATATCCTATACAAAGGAAAACTTTAATAGATGGATAAATTAATAACATTCCAATAAATATGCCAGCAAGATTTTTTGAGGACCTAAAAAATAATGCCAATAACAAACATTCTTGAGGAAGTCGATTGACAACACAAATGCTTATGTGTGTGCAATGAGACCTCATGATTAATAACGCCTTTTGTATAAATGTCGTACAAACATATTTGCTCTGTACCTAGAAGCATGTTCCATGTTATGACACTTATGGTTCCAGCTGCGTAGACCCCATGAACACATTTCCCGTGTAGGTATCATGGATATGTTATCATTTCTATGCACAGGCTAATGCTTATACATATGCATTTAAGTCTTTAATTGTCACACTAAATCATTTCCTCCTCTTTCGAGCATATTTTTCTCATCTGGAGTTAATGTAAATTTGCTTTCACATAAGCATCTGTGGAATGAGCCTGGATATTGCTAAAGAGGGCTGGTTTGAAGGGGAGGAAAGGAAGAATAATGGCTAATCATTAACTTGTAGTGTGGGTGTCTGGTTGGGAAGAACCAGCTGGCCGAGCACCAGTCCGACCTCCGATTCGCAGACGTGGGCGGTGACCCGACGGTCTGGCCAAGAAGGAGCCACGTGCCTTTAGTTCAGTCTCAGAGTTTAACTATGACTTGAAATGACTTCTTTGCCAAAAACGAGATTCAGTTAAGCATGGCTAATTCTAACTTTAGAACTGAGCATGTATCTTTCTTCTAGTCACTGCTCCAAAGTGGAAAGAGGGCTGTTCAAGGTCAGCCATCTCTTATAATATTCAAGCACAACCGGGCATGGGGCAGCTGGAACATCTGCATTAGGTCAGAGTCACAAGGTCCTCAGAATTGTGCTATCGCAGTCACTCAATAAGGTGAGGTCACACTTGGGAATAAACAAAACAAAAGTAGGGCAAGGCTAAATATTTAAAATCTCCAACAAGTGAAATCAGATTCTAGTTGAAGTAATCACTATCTAGTAGGAAAATCGGGTCCTGGTAAGCCTGTCTTTGCTTCATATTTATTTTAATGTAGTTTGGACTCAGATAATATTACACATCATTGAGCCTATTGAATTTAAAACAGTGATAAAATCTAGTAGAATGAAATGACTCCCAAGCCACTTGTTTCATCCCTTCAGTCAAAAAACACTTACTGAACACCTTCCTTACAAGCAGGGCATGGATCTCTGTCATGGCAATCTGACAGCTTTCTATGCACACACCTACCATCCCAACACCATCATCACAAACACCGTCACCATCACATCACTATCACCATCATTATCACCAGCACCACCATCATCACCACTGACACCATTAACACCACCACTATCCCAAACCTTTACCATCATCTGAACACCATCCTTATCCCAACACCACCCCAGCTCCATCCCCACCCCAGCTCCATCCCCACCCCAGCTCCATCCCCATCCCAGCACCATCCCCATCCCAGCACCATCCTCATCCCAGCACCATCCTCATTCCAGCGCCATCCCCATCCCAGCGCCATCCCCATCCCAGCACCATCTTCATTCCAGCGCCATCCCCATCCCAGCACCATCTCCTTCCAACATCATCACCAACACCATTCTCCCCTGGAGCTCCAGCCTTTGTTTACACACTCACTCATGTATTTTCACCCTGACACTGTAAGGTAAGTTTCATAGTTTCCATTTGCTTTCGATGGGAATGGAAAGTTAGAACAGTGACATCTCTTGTGTGAGCCACGTGCTAGTAAATGGAGGAGCTACATCAACTCTCCACTCCCCCAGCTTCTCAGCCTGCTGTGGGATGCATCAGGAGACCACGCCACGATAAAAATAAGGCTAAAAATGACCTTAGTGATAATGTGTTATGTTTATTTCAGTGCTTACATATTTTGAAGTACCTTTACATTTATTACATCATTTAAGCTTATAATAATCCTACCAGAATAACAAGGATGTATTGTTATGGCCAAATTTAAAACATGTTTTACTGAATATCTCAACCCCAAAGAAAATTTGCGGTTGGCTAAGTATCTGAGAGCACATTTGCAAAATTAATTATTAAAGTGTGATGTAGCCACAGAAGTTATTTCAGGGTTGTTGGCCAATCCTGGTCACCCCAGGTGGAAGGGAATAATGTTAAAAAAAAAAAAAGCAGTGGCTAAATGATGGAGCATTTTCTATGTCAGGTGAAAGTAGCTTGGAATTTATCCTGTGGATGACAGGGATCCACCAAAGAGTTTCAATCAGAAATACTACGTGACCAGGAAGGAACGGAAGAGAGACAAGATATATAAGAGAACAGGCAGATCTCACAATAAGAATGGAGCAGGCAGAGGAGAAAGTTGGGAGGTGGTAACATCAGTGGGAGCTGGTGATCAGAAGTGAGATACTTGACTTGGGGGAGCGTTTTGGGGTGCAAGCAACAGATATGCAAGGATGGATCAGACCACAATAGTGTGATGTCACAGGACTGTGCGATTTTTGGATCTGTTGCATTTAAGATGTCTGTGTGACCTTCGCAGACTCGAGAGCTCAGCAGACAACCCCAGTCTCCCCAGGGGTGCCTCTTTCTAGTGCTCTCTTGGGTCTAATTTGGGGAACTGGAAAGATGGAGTTGCAGCTAGATCGCATTTCTTGTGAACCCACTCATTTCAGTATTGTGTTCAGGCCCAATAGATGCAGAGATGAAAAGACATGGTTTTAAATATGGGCTAAAACTTCTCAGATCGGAAAAAAAATAATGTTGATGTAACATTAAAATCTAATTCTTTTTTTAATGATGTAATTTATTTCTAAAGTGAACACAAACTGTGTTGCCTTTAAACATAGATTATGTTTTAGGGCTGACTATATTTATTTATTAGATTTTTATTAAAAATAGAGCTAATATACAATACTATATTAGTTTCAGGGGTACGTCATAGTTACTTAACATTTATAGACCTAAAGAAGTGTTCACCATGATAAGTCCAGCAACCATCTGACACTGCACCACACTATCACAATATTACTGACTATATTCCCCATGCTGTACATTACATCCCCATGACTTACTTGTTTTATGCCTGGAAATTTGGACCTCTTATTCCCCTTCACCCCATTCCCCCCACGTTTTAAATTTTCAATTATAGTTAACATTCAATATTATTGTATATCAGTTTCAGGTGTACAGCATAGTGGTTAGACATTTGTATAATTTAAGAAGTAATCTCCCTGACGAGTCTAGTACTCACCTGGCACTATACATAGTTATTACCACATTATTGACTATATTCCCTGTGCTTTACTTTACATCCTGATCCATGACTATTTTATAACTACCAGTTTGAACTTCTTAATCCCTTCACCTTTTTCACTCTGTCCCCCAACCCCCTGCCATCACCCCGATAAATCTAGTACCCATCTGCCACCATACATAGTTATTACAATATTATTGACTACTCATATATTCCTTATGCTATACCCTATATCCCCATGACTGCTTTGTAACAACCAATTTGTATTTCTTAATTCATTCACCTCCTCAACCCCCTCCCATCTGGCAACCATCAAAATGTCTGTATCTATGAGTGTGCTTCTGTTTTCTTTGTTTATTTTGTTCTTTAGAGTCCACATATAAGCTAAATCACATTGCATCTGTCTGACATACTCCACTCAGTAATGAACCCTCCAGGTCCATCCATGCTGCTACAGATGGCGAGAACCCATTCCCTTCCCTGGCCGAGCAATATTCCAGTGTATCTATGTACCACCTCCTCTTATCCATTCTTCCATCAACAGACACCCAGGCTGCCTCCACATCTTGGCCTTGTAAACAATGCTGCAATTAACATATGGAAGCATATGTCCCCTTGGAGTATCATTTTGAGTTTTTTCAGATAAGTATCCAGACGTGGGATTACTGGTTCCTTCTTTATGTCTTGTTATAGCCTTTGTTTTAAGGTCTATTTTGTCTGATATACATATTGCTACTCCAGTTTTTTTTTCCATTTTTAATTTCATGAAATAACTTTTTCCATCCCCTTACTTTCAGTCTGTGTGTGTCTTTCAATTTGAAGTGAGTTTCTTGTAGGCAACATATATGAGGGTTTCTTTTCTTATCCATTCAACCACACTATGTTTTTCATTGGAGCATTTAATCCATTTACATTGAAAGTAGTTGTTGATAGATATGTAGTTATTGCCATTTTATTATTTATATTTTTGATTTTTTTTCCATCTTAAAGAAGGCCCTCTAACAGTCCTTGTAATACTGGCTTGGTGATGATGAACTCCTTTAGCTTTTTCTTGTCTGGGAAGCTGTATTTGGTCTTTGATTTTAAATGATAGCCCTACTGAGTAGTCTTGGTTGTAGGTCTTTGTTTTTCATCACTTTGAATACTTCCTGTCAATCCCTTTGGCTTGCAAAGTTTCCATTGAGTAATCAGCTAACAATCTTATGGGGGCTTTTTTATAAGTTACTAGGTGACTTTCTCTTGCTGCTTTTAGGATTCTCTCTTTGTCTTTCTGTTTCTTCTTTCTTTCTTTCTTTCTTTCATTAGTTGCAGTTGTACAAAACAATGGAATAGTTCAACATTTATACCCCTCACAAAGTGATAACCCAACTGTCTCCCAATCTATTACCCCTCTGATATTGTATATGGTTGTTACAATTCCATTGACTCTATTCCTTATGTTGTACTCCACATCCCATGAATATACATTTATTTATATTTAATTTATAGTTGACATTCAATATTATCCAGCTTCAGCTTCAGGTGTACAGTGCAATGGTCAGGCATCTACACAGTCCATGAAGTGGTCTTCCTAATAACACAAGTGCACATCTGACACCCTACAAAATCTTTACAACATTATTGATTATATTCCCCCAAATGTGGTATACAATGGAGTAGTACTTGGCCATCACAAAGAATGAAATCTTACCTTTTGCAATGACATGGGTGGACCTAGGGAACATCATGCTAAGTGAAATAAGTCAGACGGAGAAAGACAAATACCATATGATCTCACTTATATGTGGAATCCAATAGAATAGAATAAATGAGGAAACTAAACAGAAATAAACTTAGAGATATAAAGAAAAAACTGATGATTGCTAGATGAGAGGGGGGTGGGCACGGGGGAGAAGGTAAAGGGATTAGAAAGTACAAATTAGTAGTCTCTCTGTCTTTATCTTTTGCCATTTTAATTATAATGTGTCTTGATGTGGGCCTGTTTGGGTTCATTTTGTTTGGGACTCTCTGCACTACCTGGGCTTGTATGTCTATTTCCTTCGTCAGGTTAGGAAAGCTTTCAGTCATTATTTCTTCAAATAGGTCCTCAATCCCTTGCTTTCTCTCTTCTCCTTCAGGTATCCCTATGTTACAAATGTTATTATACCTTATGTTGTCCCAGAGGTCTCTAAACCTATCCTCATTGTTTTGGATTCTTTTTTTCTTTTTGCTGTTCCAATTGGGTGTTTTCTGCTACCTAATTTTCTACATCACTGATTCGATCCTCTGCTTCTAGTCTGCTGGTGATTGCTCCTGGTGCATTCTTTATTTCAGCTATTGTATTCTTCACTTCTGACTGGTTCTTTTTTATTGTTTCTATGTCTTTTTTTTTATGCTTGCAATCTCTCTGTTGGAGTTCTCACTAAGTTCCTTGAACATCTTTATAACCATTGTTTTGAACTCTGCCTTTGGTAGGTTGCTTGCTTCCATTTTGTTTAGTTATTTTTCTGGAGTTTTCTCCTGATTTTTTTCATTTGGGGGTGTATTTCTTTGTTTCTTCATTTTGGTTGCCTCTCTTTTTGTTTGGTCTGAAGCCAACTTCCAAGTGTGTTGATTCTGAGGCCTCTTGGAAGGGACTCTAATGCAAGCCCAGGTCAGCCACTGCCTGTGACCAGCTGGGAACTGCCTGGTAGGAGCTACAAAGCCATCCACAGTTGGTTGCTGCCTGTGCTGGACCTGGAGACATGTGGGAGAAGCCACAGTGTGAACAGAGGACTGTTGCCACCAATGCTAGATCTGGGGTAGCTCTGCAAAAAGCAAGGACACACCGAGGCCTGCTGCTACCTTCTGGCTCCTGTAATGTTCAACCGCTGACTAAGCCTTGAGCGGTATGGAGGTGGGCAAGGCAGGGTTTCAGCTGAGTCAGCAGGGTGGAGCAGGGGGGCTCACCAGACCAATCAGATTCATATTTGGCCTCGCGGGGGTGGGCTCAACACAGGAAAGATGGCACCTGCTTGCCAGCTGCACAGGAGGAGAACGCCATGCAGAAAAAATGGTGACTGTCCTCAAGCTCTCATACGAAGCTGCACACCTCAGTCTGTCCCCCAGCTTGTCTCCAAGGCCCCCTGAGTCACTGTCCCTTAGCTGGAGCCCAAGATGAGTTCCTGTGAGCAAGCAAGTTTGTGCGCAGGTTTTTTAAGAGGACACCTGGGTCTCCTGCAGCCTTCCATCCCACCCCAACGGATGGAATCCCCACTGTTTTTCACAGCCAGATGTTGTGGGGGCTCCTTGTCCTGGCACCCGTACTCCGGGCTGGGGAGGCGGGTGTGGACCTCGCATCTTTCGCTCCTCCAGGGGAAGCTCTGTGGCCGAGATCTCTCTCCTGATTCTCAGCCACCACACGGAGTTTGGGGTCAGCCTGTTTCGTGTCTTCGCCCTTCCTACCAGTCTTGTTGTGGCTTTTTCTTCATAGCTTTCGTTATAAAACGTTTGTTTCAGCTAGACTTCAGATGGTTCTCCATGTTGGTTGCTCTATAATTTAGTTGTAATTTTGATGTGTTCACGGGATGAGGCAAGCACAGCGTTTATCTACTCCGCCATCTTGGATCTCCTAAAATCTAATTCCTTAAGGCAAAACTTTTCATAGCTCCTTGAATCCATTTCCTGTTGTGAGGTTCGGATGTGTTGTGTGGGCAGGAATTATACCACTGGGCAAAAGATTGGGTTCCGGAAGGCATCTGGAGGGCAGGCCCGCCCTCGGCCTGGCTGCAGAGAGCTCCTGGGGACATGGCCTCTGTGACCAGGGTGTGGGGACAGACCTTACCACTCTCTCCACCCCTGTCTGATCTTCCCTCCATCCTGAACCAGGCAAAGGGCACCCAGACACAGTTGATGCCCAGCCATAAAGGCAGAAATCCAAGGGGTGCTATTCAGGGGGGATCCCGTGTGTCCTATACCAGCAAATGAAGTGGGTGGTTTTGGGACTGCATAAGTGAAGGGGAGAAGCAGATGGGAAGCCCAGACGGTCCTGTGAGGGTGGGTCCTGGGCAGGCAAAGATGACAGTGTCTGGGAAGGTGATGGCCATTTTAGGGACAAGACTTTGGTACTCCATTCCCCATCACTCTGCTCGTTGTCTTTTTGGAAGATGCCAGTCATCAGGCTGCATGGGGCCTCCACGAGGCCATCTTTGCTGACAGGCAGACAAGTATCCCCAGCTTTGGGGGACAAAGGGTTCAGATGTTCCAGGACCCCAGATGGTGAGGGGCCACCCCAGAACCTCTCCGGGGCTCTGAGACTACTTTGGCTTGAGTTGTGTTATCTGGAGGGGCTGTGCAGACTTGCACCTGTCTCCAAATCTCCTGGCCACTCCTTTTTTTCATCAGCACTATACGATTCACATGTCGAGGTTGCAGGGGGCAGTCCCTAATCCACACTGGCTTAGGTCTAAATGGAGCCCATTAGATGGACCATGTGACATCATGCACACCTGGACTGGGCCTCCTGTGAGGACCGCCAGTACATTCTCCTGTTTCTCCTCAGCATGTCAGCCCCAGTACTTCACCCTGTTGGTGAATGAGGCTGCTGACAGCTCTCAACTATCACATCCTGCTCATCCTAGCACCAGGAAGCCACTCACCATCTCTTCCTCTGAGCCCAAGTTCAAAAGTCCTCAGAAAGTGCTACAGTGGCTCAGGTTGGCCATGGGGTACCCACCCTGTGGCTGGAGGGGCCTGGCCTGTAAAAGGATGACAGCTCCCACCTGTATCACCTGTTAGAGGTGGTAAGAGGACATCTCACAAAAGGAGAAGACAGGTGCTGGGCCGACCGACAAAACTGTAGGTGTGCTGGGGTCTTTACACATGGAGCGGGCTGCATATGCAAAGACGCTTCTGTAACTGGGAAACTCAGGAGGGTAGCCAGTGATACCCAGTAACTCAGTGAGATTGGGGAGCAGGGCGTTTGAAGGTCTGGAATAGTGCAGGCGAGGACGGACAAGCAAGCAGAGGTCAGGGAACAAAGGCCTTTGACCGTTCTGCCAAGGATGTCATATTTTGTTCTATAAGTGACTCTGAGTTGTGGAAAAGTTGTGTGCCATTGAAGACTACGATGAGGTCAGCTTGCTTGCGATTGGTATAAAGGATGGATGAGAAAGGGGACAGATTGGAGTCCTGAGTATGACACCAGGGGAGCCATGCTGGTGACTGAGAGGAGAGGGTGGAACTGGAAGGTAGATGAGATCAAAAAGGCTCTAATCAATGGGATGGGGTGACACGGGAGGGAGAATGGGGTGTTTAAGATGATTTCAAGTGAACTGATGCATCCCAGGGCTGCAGTACCTTCTAGAAGATGAAGACTGCTAGATCTGGGTCTCCAGTCCTGGTGCACACCAATTCATTTAACTGCTTGCTTATCATCTCACTTCGAGTAACTCACATCTCAAATCCAACACATCCAACACAGCTAGCTTGATCTGCCTCCACCCTTCAACACTTCAGACCTGTTCTTACGCTATTTTTCTCTCTTGTCAGTAAAAGGCACCTCCATCCCTTTACTTTGTAAGTGCCTGTCAGCCACACAAGCTTTCTTTGGGTTACTCAAATGTACCGCTTCTCCTGCCCCAGGGCCTTTGCACGTGCTGTTCTCACTGCTTGGGATGCTCTGGCCGCCAAACTCCACTTATCCCCGACTCAGGCTCAGAGAGGCAGTCCCTGATCACATCAATCTTTTTTATGGTGCTTCCTCCTTTTCCATCACAGCACTGACCACAGCTTAGGGCTGTATATTTATATGCATATTTAAATGATTAATATCTGGCTCCTCTACTGAACTCTACACCCCAGGGGGGCACACATCATCTATTTTACTCATCATCAAAGCTGGCACATAGTAGGCACTTCTTGAAACAACGGATCTCAAACTTGGTTGTATGTTGGAATTAGATGGAAAATTTAAAAAATTCTGATGCCTATATGTTTGCTACAGAACTTCTGATTTAATTGGTCTCGGGGTATGGTATGGACATAGCATTTGTGTGTGTGTGTGTGTGTGTGTGTGTGTAAAGCTCCTCAGGAGAGTCTAAGGTACAGCAAAGTTCAAGGTTATTAAAAACCCATATTCCTGGACCTAGTCCAGATGTACACAATCGTTGTCTGTGTGGGAGGGCCCAGGGAATTTGCACTTTGGCAGACTACCCAAGAAATTCTTATGC
Source organism: Hipposideros armiger (assembly GCF_001890085.2). NCBI lineage: Eukaryota > Metazoa > Chordata > Mammalia > Chiroptera > Hipposideridae > Hipposideros > Hipposideros armiger. Next base: position 3,290,445 of record NW_017731367.1, on the reverse strand, counting down.
GACCTCAAGTGTAAGGCCTGCGGGTGCAGGGAGCCTCGTGTATGGTTGTGGAAGAGGCCGTGGGGAGCAGCGTGGGAGGGGAGCACAGTGGACGCCAGCTGGAGACGTACAGGGTCTGCACTTCGGCTGCAGGTCACCATCACTGGAGGCTGTGAAAGTATTCAGGTGGTTGGGCCTCATCACGTCCCACATCCCGACAGTCTGACTTAATGAGTCTCTGATCTTTGGTGGGGCATTGGTCACCGTATTGTTTAATACTCCCTGGGGTTCTGATGCAGCCAGGCCTTAGAACTGTGGGTGGGAAAAGCCAAACAAGAGGCTGGGACAGGTGGGTGGACAGGGGGCTGGGTTCTGGGTGGGGCTGGCCAGCTCAAAGGAGCCAGGATGACCCAGGGTTTGGAGATTGTGGCTGAAACATCAGGATCTAGGTCAGAGGAGTGTGTGAATTTCCTACAGCTGTATAACAACTGACCATAAACTCTGCAACTTAAAACAACAGAACTGTATTGTCTCACAGTTCTGGAGGCCAGAAATCCAAAATCAAGGTGCTGCAGGTTGGTTCTTTCCGGAGGCTCCAATGCAGAACCCGCTCCATATTTCTGTCCTGGCTTCTGGTGGCAGCTGCCAATCCTTGGCGTCCCTTGGCTTGTGGATACATCACCCCGATCTCTGCCTCCGTCTCCACAGTTCCTCTCCTCGTCTTTCTCCTCCATCTCTGTGTCTCTAGTCTCCTTTTCCTTCCTCTTAGCACACTGGCCACAGGGATTAGAGCCCACCCTATATCCAGCTCGGCCTCATGTTCAGATCCTTAATTTAGTCCCAACTACAAAGATACTCTTTCCAAACAAGGTCACATCACAGGTCCTGGGAGTTAGAATGTTGGCACATCTATTGGGGGACACAATTCAATCCACTAGAGAGGGAAACGGACTTCATGCTTCCCTCCAAATGGGGTGGCTGACAGGTGAGAAAACACCTGGCAGGGAGGGCTCAGTCAAGACACCAGGCATGGACCATGCACCCCTTTCTCCTGCTTCAGAAGCTGAGCCTAGAAAGACGCAGCACGTGGTGGGAGTTCATGGTGGTGGGGGAGTGGCAAGACCCTCAGACTGAAAATCAGCTGTCTCTCTCTCTCTCTCTCTCTCTCTCTCTCTCTCTCTCTCTCTCTCACACACACACACACACACACACACACACACACAGACACACACACACACAGACACACACACACACACAGACACACACATACACACTGTTAATTAAGGTTCCAGGTACATGACTTGGTGGGTGGTCAGGTCCTGCTAGCTCACTCATCCTGGGAGCAGATGATCAGAGAGACTATTCTTGCTGCTGGTCTTATATTTAAGCATCATCATCATCCTCATCATCACTAATTTGGTTAGATTTTTCATGTGAGAAGTCCTTTATTCATTTGGGTGACTTTGGACATTGCTGAAAATCTGCACATTTCCAAATTTTAAAGCAAACTTCAAATACTTGGTAGACAGGAAGGAGCTTTTTCTTTTGATAATACAGAGACTGGAGGCAAAGCCGGAGGGATTTTTACAGCAGGGTGTGGCTGGCATTTTTGTTTACAGTAAATTTTAGGAAGGCGTTCTCCGGCAAAGAAACATGCTGCCGGGAAGAAGTCATTTTGTGGTACTCTACTTCTGCTTTGTGATTAATGAAGAGGCTCTAATGGCTCTGTGAAATATCTGCCCACCCAGAGTTGCTGTGACATTATTTATCACAAGAAACACCTCACAGTTTAGGTGCTTTTTGAATGCAAAACAAAAGGGCACCGTCCCCCATCTCCACCCAATGCCTTTCTGGTTTCATTCAAATGTCAAACTCCAAAACATGTGTTTCCTTGAGTTTGGTTGAATGGGCTGAAAACTGTCACTTTAGGTAAAGTGAATGTTTTTCAGCCATTTCAGTAAGGCTTTTGGCAGCGGCTAAGGACAGAGCTACCTGGGTGCACCCATCACTCTTCCCAGAGAAGAGGATAAGGAGGTGGCTAACATCGCCACTACGTGGCAGGTGGCCAGGGAAACACGCCCACAATTAATGGACCCTCTTAAAACGAGCTTTAAAAAGTGTAATCAATGGGAGAAGATAAGAAAGAACTTGCCCTTCTTAACCAAACGCCCTTCCAAACTTATTTTCGAGTTGCCTTGTGAATGGTGTGAATTAAAACTGTGTTCAAATGTAAGATACTTGTCTTACTTTGAAAGTAATCCATGTTTATTGTGGGAAATATCAATCAGCAGATCAGAAAGAAAGTATAAGAAAGAAAATAAAGTCACTAGAGATCTCAGCGCCCTGTGAAAATACGTGTTCCTGAGTAGCTGACTTCTAGCCCCTTCCGGGTGATCTGCCCCAAATCCACCGTGGGCAGGTTTATCAGCTGGAACAGGACCCCACTGGGCTGTTATCATCCCCTCCAGACCAGTCACCCTTTCCTTTCCTGCTCGCTGCTGATTGTCCAGACCATCGTCCCCTAGAATCATTTCCTGTGAGTTCCCAGGGAACCAGATCTTTTTTTTTTGTCTTCCGTCCCTCCGTAGAAGTTTTTCACCCTAAGTCACAAAGTTAATCTCGGCTTCTAAGTTTAAATGTCATAAAGCTAATTGCATTTGGGGTCAGTGACTAGAGGGTGGTTGAAGAGATGGATGTAAGATGCAGGCAAAATGGCATCATTGATTTAGCAACAGCCCCAGGCATTAATGAAAGCGAGTCCTGCTAGGTTCGTGCCTCACCTGGGGGGCTGGTCAGCCACACCAAACGCTTTCTGCTTCTGTGTTCCCACCCTGTCCCCCAATAACAAAATGAGTTTAATCCTGTGTGGAATGGAGCCTAAACCAAATCAATCCCCTCTTTATTTCTGCTGTTTGGGTAGACATTCTCAAGGGGACAGGAAAGAAGTATGTCGCCCTTTGGGAATTCGAGGGAATGCTTCTTGGCCAACTGTAGTTTCTAAGACCAGAGGCTAGTTGAGGAGGAAATTGTGCAGTGGTCTGAAAGGAGATAATGATTGTTCCCAGGACTCCTGCTTCCATACGGCACGTTAAAAAATGTCTTCCCTGACAAGGAACCCGGAGGTTGGGGTGTGCCAGAATGGCGTGTGGGGGTTCAGCCCAGACGTCAGGTCCCCATCTCTCTGCCTTTCTGTGCCCCGTCTCTCTGGGTTGCAGCCCAGCCTGTCCCCCTGTCACAGGGCAGCTGCAGGAACAGCTCTGGCGTGAGCATCCTTCACTGCCGTGTGGGCTGCAGGGAGCACCTGCTCCTCTGGGTGTTCTCTCTCTCCCTCTCTCTCTCTCTCTCTCTCATTATAAAACACACATTACACAAAATCCATCATTTTAACCATTTGAAAGTGCACAAGTCATGGCATTTAGTACGTTCACAGTGCTGCGCAGCCATCACCTCTGCCTAGTTCCAGAGCAGGTCCATCACTCAAAATGGCAGCTCAGTCCCCGTTAGCTGACGCTCCTGGGCCCCTCCCTCCAGGCCCTGGCGGCCACTAAGTCTGCTGTCTATCTCTATAGGTTTGCTTTTGCTGCATGTTTTATGTAAATGGAATCATATAGTAGGTAGGCTTTTGTGCCTGGCTTGTCGCTTAGCACCATGCTTTCAAGGTCATCCAGGTTATGGCATGTGCCGCCCCTTCTTAGGACCAAATGCTATTCCACTGTATGGAGAGACCGCATCTGTTTCTCCTGGTTGCCTCCTTTGAAGAGCAAGCAGGGTCTCTGCTGGAGCCCATGGGAGGTCACCCTCCGTCTCACTGACCAGACCTGCCTGCGAGGCTCGAGTCAAATCCAAAGGCAGATGGCGATGGGGTCACGGGGTGCTCATCACCTTCCTGTTGGGGACAGTGTCCCTCCTCTGGGCTCTTAGAGGCCTGAAGAGGCCTCCCTGAATAAAAAGAAACCTCTGCAAGAATATACTAAACTTGCATATTCCTGAATATTTTTAAACTTGCTCTCTCGCCATTTCAAAGATTCAGACATCAACAAAGGCTGTGTCACTTGCTGTGATTAAATGGCACAAAGGTACCAGAAGGAGGAGGCTGCACAGTGAGTGAGCAGTGGTTACGTCACACGGCAAAGGGAACTGAGGCTGCACGTGGAACGGAAGGTGCTCGTAGCTGACCTTAAAACAGGGAGGTTTTCCCAAATTATCCCGATGGGCCTCATTGTGTCCTTAAAAGTGGGAGACAGGACAGGAGTTAGAGCCAGAGAAGATGTCACGGCAGAAGCAGGTGAGAGTGACCTGCTGTGGGAGAGACCCGACGGCTGGTGGCTCACTGAGATCTGCGGAGGCCACAAGCCAGGGAACATAGGTGGCCTCGGAGGCTGAAAATAGCAAGGGACGTTTTTCCCCCATAGCCTCCAGGAAGGAAAGCAGCTGTGATGTTAGCCCTGAGACCCGTGGAGGACACCTCACCTACAGGACCGGAAGAGAATAATAAATACATGTGTGCTGTCTTCAGCCACGATGTTTGTGGAGATTTGTGTCAGAGGCCATGGGGAATTAACAAAGCCAACCTGGATCGAGGCCAGAACACACACGAAGTCCACAGACATAACTGCTTGCTCTGTTATAAGCCAGACAGCAAGCCTACTGTGTGCACAGCCAGAGGCTGGACATTTCTGGAGCAGACCTGCCATCTTGGTTTGGCTCTAGAAGGGGTAAGCCAGCCAGGAACTTCTTGATAGATTAGTCAGAGCTTTCTCAGGAAGTGTGCGCTGGAAATCTGAGACCAGCATCAATCACGGTGTTTGTGTAAAGTGGCATATTTCACCGCCTTCAACATTTGTAAAAGACCAGGCTGTCGTGTCTGACCCTGACAGAGCGCAAGTGATGTTCTCCGAGCTGTGAGGAGAGCACTGGTGAGTCCCTAACGGTGAAGGGCCAGGCACCACTGAAGAAACTTCCTAATTTCATTCTCTGTTGCCCACAGTTGCTGTGGAAGGAGAATAAAAATTCAACACCAGGCATATGGGGGGTTTCATCGGGGCTGCAAGCCTTCAACGAGGATGAAACGTGTTTCTTCCTAAGCCCCACACACCTTTGGTTGTGGAAGTTTGGACACTATACATCCCACATCAGAAGTGATCTGTTGTTAATTCAGGTTTTGAAAAGTTCCATGTTTTTTTGCTTTCAGGTCAAGTTTTACAAGCATAGAATGTTCTTGATTTTCAATTCTAAGTCCATGGCATGTTTGAAACACGCTCAGCTCGCCTGGAAGCTTTGAGTGGGTCTTGTCCTGCAAACATTCTGAGGGCCCTTGGCTTCATTCATAGGGACAGTGAGGCCACCTTTCAGCTAAAGGTTCTGCCCTCAGCCCGCAAGGCAGTATTTTATCAGCTGTTCTCCTGGTTGCTTAGGAACTTGGAGCCTTTAGTCCAACAAACACTGGCTTCTCTCCCAACCTTCCGTTCGCTGTCCTGATGTCAGGACCTAGGTGGGGCAGGGAGCTTCGGGGCTGCCTCCCACTCATGAAACTGCCCACAGGGGACTTCTCAGAAGTCATGAGAGCTGGAGAGAAAAGCAAATAAATTGTGTAATGAGATCTATATTTTTCCCTTAGCATGAATCCCGATGATGAAATTTGACACCCCCACCCCCACCCCAGGCTGTGCTAATTGATGAGGTTTCACTTGGGACACTGGCAAGTGACACCCCCTCCCAGACACACCAAACTTCATGTAATCCCAGGGCTTCCTGACCGTGAACTAGGCTGAACAGTCTGGTTCCTGTGGCACTTGTCTTTGGGGCCTGAGTGAGGGAGGGGGCTTGAATCCATGCGTGGGGTTCCTCTCCTCCATTGTGTTAGGACACAGGCAATGCTGATGGTTGATGGTGCCAGGCACTGCCCCTAGCTGAGGGCAAACCCTGAACAATGCAGGCCCAGACTCGGACTTCATGGAGTTTCATGTAAACCAGGAAGCAGAGTGTAAAGAAGCAAACTCGGCAGCGACAAGCACAGTGAGAGACGGGAAGGCTATGGGAGGAGAGTGAGGGAGTGATAGAGGGTGCTGTTTTCCAGCAGGTGGCCAGGGAAGAATTTGGCGGAGGGGAGGAGACATTGCAAGAGACATGGATGAAGAGAGGGTATGAGCGGTGCGTCCTCCTGCGGGAAGAGAAGTCTCAGCTGAGGAAACAGCACATGCAAAGGCCCTGAGGTGTGTGCATGGCGTCGAGGCACAGCAAGGGGGTCCATGAGCCTGGAGCCTGCAGAGCAGGGGCAGGGGTGTGACACGTGCCTGGAGCACCTTTGTAGCTGGTCGTGTTGCTGCAGGTCCCTATGTGCTCAGCTCTGTGCTAAGGGCTTTCTATGCATTATGTCACTGAACGCTCACACCTCCATGAGGTAACTGGTGTTTTGATTCCAGTTATGCAGTGAAGGAAATGACACTTAGAGAAAGTGAGGCACTTTCTTAGGCTCACAGCTTGCAAGAGACAACACTATCAGAGCTGAATCCCAAGTTCATTTGGTGGAGTCCAGGCCCTGGTTTTTTTGTGTGTGTGTGTGTTTTTTTTTGAGATAGATGACTGTAAATTAAAATGTATTTTCCTATTTTAATTCTTCTAACAACAATTGATTGTCTAAAGCACAATTATTAGCAATGTATTTTGTTTTTATAGATTATGTAAATGTAATATGTATGAAAACAATGAGAAAAAAGATAGGAATAAATAATTGAAAATAAACTGTTGTAGGTCCTTATATGTGAAGTGGCATAATATGTTTAATTAATTAATTAATTTTTAATTTTTAATTTTTTTTATTGTTAGTTTCAGGTGTACAGAACAATGCAATAGTTATCCTTTTCACCCTCACAAAGTAACAACCCCCCTCTCCCCCATCTATTGCCCTCCCACCCCGATATCATGCTTATCTATTACAATTCCATTGACTCCATTCCCACACTCTACTCCACGTCCTGTGACTATATGTACATATAATTATAGTTGACATACAATGTTATTCAATATCAGCTTCAGAAATGCAGTGCAGTGGTCAGGCCTCTACACCGACTATGAAGTGGTCTCCCTAGCAAGACATGAGACCATCTGGCCCCCTAAAAAATATTTACAACATTATTGATTATATTCCCCAGACTGTCTTTTTCTATCCCTGAGGCCATATTGTAGTTACCAATTTGTATTGTCTCATCCCTTCCCCTTCTCCTTCATCCCCACCCCCTCCCAACTAGCAACGCTCAGTTTTTCCTCTGTGTCTCTGAGACTATTTCTGTTTACATTTCTCGTTTATTCAGTTTTTTAGATTCCACATATAAGTGAGATCATATGGTATTTGTCTCTCTCTGACTGACTTATTTCACTTAGCGTGATGTTCTCTAGGTCCATCCATATCGTTGCAAATGGTACGATTTCATTCTCCTTTATAGCTGAGTAATACTCCGTTGTGTAAATGTACCACAGTTTCTTAATCCAGTCGTCTGCTGATGGGCATTTCGGTTGTTTCCAAGTCTTAGCTATTGTGAATAGCGCCACAATGAACATAGGGGTGTATATATTTTTTTTGGATTAATGTCTTGGGTTTTCCTGGATAAATACCCGAGTAGAATTGCTGGGTCATAAGGTAGTTCCATTTCCAGTTTTTTGAGACACCTCCATACTGATTTGCATAGTGGCTGCACCAATCTGCAATCCCACCAACAGTGCACCGGAGTTCCCTTTTCCCCACAACCTCGCCAGCACTTGTTGTTGGTTGACTTATTGATGATGCCATTCTGACTGGGGTGAGGTGGTATCTCATTGGCAGATTCTGCTTTTAACCATTATACCTGTGGTTCTCAGACCAGCCGCATCGGCACCACCTGGGCACTGGTTAGAAATGCAAATCTTCAGGCCCCAGGGCAGACCTTCTGAATCAGAAACTCTGGGGCGCAGCTCAGTGAGTTTTTCCAGGCGCTCAGGGGACTCCAGGTGAGACCACGGCACTGTGCTGTGTTATACTAAAGTGCCTTGCTGTTTGCACTGTTTCAAGCCCTGGCTTTGCACCCACCACGTCAAAGATCTTCCCTCAGGACTCCTCTCCTGTGTGCTGGGAAGCCTTCCCTGACTACCTGACCCCCGAAGGTGTCCCCTTTCCATGTTCCCAGAGGACACTGTGCAGCTTTCACACAGGGCACAACGCCCGGCATCCTGGGTGCTGCCTTACGGGATTCCATGAGACTGTACCTTCCCCGGGGGGAGGGCAGGGGTGGTAGGGAGTGGTTGTGCTTTTACTCCTTGAAGTTTATACCATTGATATAAACTTCTGAACTATCCATATCCATGTCAACATCAATTATCTATTGCAACAATGGTGCTAGGTAATAAACAACCAGGAAACCTCAGTGGCGTACACAATAAACTTCAGTCTTTTCTCCAGGGTCTGTAGGTGGACTGGGCCACTCTGTTGACCTGAGCTGGGCTTAGCTTGGTGACTTTGTTGAGCTTGGTTGGTTCTCCCCACATTTGGGGCCTCAGCAGGGATGACTGTGATGCTTTGTCCCCCACATCCCTCCAGCAGACTAGCTGGTTTTGAGAGAGAGGGAACCCCACAGGCCCCTGGGAAGCGGCACAGTGTCAACTGTGACACAGCCTGTTGACCAAAGCTCGTCACAGGCCAGCTCAGATTCAAGGACAAGGGCCTCGAATGGGAGGGACTGCCAAGCCACACTGCAAAGGACGTGACTATAGGGACCAAATTTACAACAAATTGACCACAGTTTGTGAAACAGAGTAACTGTTCGAAATACGTAGGTTTGATTTTGTTTTTGAATGAATGGATTTTTTCAATGAGCAGTGGAGAGAATTATTAAGTGTTTAGAGGAGCCTTTAAAAAACCCATTACAGTTCAGATTCCATTAAATTGAAAATCTTTGTGTACTGTAATATTTTATAAATCTATCGTATTTCAGCAATGTTCAGTAAAATAGAATTTCGGTAATCAACAATGAAATGATTGGAAAAGTCATTTGGAGTTTGCTGTATTGGAACGTCTGCTATTTACAAGTGTCAACACAATTTCAGAACGGGCTGTCTTGGCGATGGAGCTTTGGGAGTGGCATTTGGAATGTCTGAAAGGGGAGGCAAGTATGTCCACTGCTGGGGCTGGCCAAGGAGCGGGGACCAGAGGGACCTGGGCTTTCAGGAAGAGGGTCTGGTTAGAACCCAAGGACGTGTGGCAGTTGTTTCTTCACCTTGGTTATTTGTCTGTGTTGGTGGCACAGATGCTGGTTGTGTGGAACTAATGGGGCACCCATCCCTGCCAGGAAATCGTCACCATTGCCGGGTGGTGCAGCTGAAAAGAGGGAACGTCAGAAAAACAGGCTCAGGGTGCTTGTGTAGCAAGAAGACTCCAGAGCTAGGGAGCAGTGGGCTGCGCCCTAAACTCCTCTTGCGGTCACTAGACATGGGACCTGCCCCGGTCACTCAATTCCTCCAGCGTCCTCCACGAAAGGGCACGTGATCTTCACTCACGTGAAGTCTGAGCCGTGTAATTGTCTGAGTTTCTTTCTGGCCCTAAGAGCAATGATTCATGCTTTTGAATTAAAGAATAAATTAACAATTAACAGCCTCCGCCTTCCCAACAAAAACAAACAAATAAAAAACCTCTTGCACTGCAAGGAAGAAAAACAAAGCTTATTTATAATCCTGGGTTGAGAAGAGCCATTCTTAGAAGGGCACGAAGGCTAACGTTATTAATCTATCAGTGCATAAAACTTAAAAACCAGACCAAACCAAAATAAAACCATAGCATCATAAAACTTCAGAATGGTAAGAGGTGCTGAAAATTTAGAAGAGTTTGAGCTGTTGGACCAGTCTGTAATAATTCTTCCTGAAGCAGGCAATTTCATGATGATCCACGCAGGCCTCCCCAGAAGAGCTGGGCTGCTCCCCATGGCGGGTGGCCTGGCCTGGCGGGGGGCCCTGTGGGCCTTTTGAGGCAGGAGACCAAGGTGCAGAGGGGTGGCGGGGTGGGGGGCTTCACGCCTGCGCTGTCTGTGGTCCTTCGTGGTCCTTTGGTGGAAGCATCTCACCTCTGAGAACCTGACGCTCTAGACCCACAGATCCCAAAGGAATGGAGACAGAAGACACACATTTGCCCAGTGGGTCCCGGGCATAGTGCTAAGTGGATCCACTTCGACTCGCCCATTGGTTCCTGGAGCTGGACAGTCTACCTCCCCAGGACACAACACCACATAGTGCTTGTTGTTTAAGGGTTAGATATTGAATTCTGGAAGAGGGACTCCCATCCTTGTAGGGTATCATCCGCGACGGAGCCTTAGCTTCACCTTACAAAGGCCATTCTACCTTCTTTCTACCCAGGGCCAGGAAGTCCTGGGGGATGCCATGTGAGACAGGCCCTGTGGTCCTGTGCCCTCATTTGCTTTAACATGTGTCCCTTGACTCAGAGTGACGTTATGTGGTGCCTTGCACAGATGGATCAAACCTATCCAAGGCCTCAGATAGCTGTGGCTGAGGCTTTGCAAGCAACGGCAAACCCATGTTCAGAATGCATGTCAATTTCAGGCAAGGCAAATCACTTCCCAGGGTGTCAGAGTTTCCACTGTAATCAGCTTACCCTTGGGTGACTGATTGGACTGAAATGATATTACGTCAGGGGCTCAGCATTGGTTTCTGTTGCTGAGAGTTGACACTTGGCAGTGGCAGCAGCTAGGTTAGCCTTGGTGAATGACAGCCCCTGCTGTTGAGCCATGCATGGCCCCCACCCCTGCCATGATTGCTATTTCTTATGTGAACCCGTTGGACCATTGCTGGGGTGGCTAATGACCAAGGCTGGCTGGTGTTAACTGGCCGAGTCACTCCTCTGTGTGGTTTTTTAGTGCCTTTTCTATAGTGGGTGCTCTCTGGTGCATGTTAGCATGGCATACACATATCTTCACACCTCTTGTCTACTGCCTTGGCCAATCCATATGCTTCTATCTCACAAGTCCTGTCTCTAATGTTTCTAATTAAGTCCCCAATCTTTCATTCTTACACCTCCGTACCACTGACCCTCCAGTTGAGCCATTTGCCACTGCCCATGAGTCCATGTATATTCTCAACTTGGGCCGTGTTTCTTTCCACACAAAGTGGTGATCAGGAAGGTGATTATATCTTTAAGATCTCCCCACCACTGTCATTTTGTCTTTAGGAATGTATCTCTTAGATCAGTATTTCCAAAACCAATCATCTGGACAACTTGTCCCTCAAAAAAATCTTTCAAAAAAGGGATTTGTGGGCAAAGAGATTTGACAAATGATGAACTCTAGCTCCTTCTTGGAGACACACCCTTCACATCAGCATGTTAATGATTCTGAGAGGTTCTAACACAGAGACTTTTTAAGTCCATTATTTCTCAACTTTTATTCACAGACCTTTCTCTTTCTCTCTCAAGAAAACCAACATATGTTAAAAACCACTTTGTTTAACTAAACCCTAAACTCTAGATTTAAAAATTCATGTAGCCCTGGGCAGGTTACCACATTATGTCTCATATCTTTGCATGAATACATTTATTTAAATTTTCCTTAAGGACCCAGGGAGTTAAGGCAAAATAAAAATTCTGGTTAGTGTAGTATTCCAATAGAAGAGGGAGAGCTATTTGAGATAAATTTCATGCCGTTCACCATTTTTCTTCTCTGGCCCCCTGGCAGTCACTCTCTGTTTATTAAAATCAGGCTCCACAGACATTTGTGTAGAGGAGGCAAGATGTCGAAAGACTTCTCTGAGCCTGTGATTAGGGGCAGAATTTATAGCAGTGCTGGAAATTGCAGCGTACAAAACAGCACAGTAAATTACTGCCAGGGCTGTTAATAGGGAAGGAAGATTCTTGCTGTCTGGGGTCGCCTTGGAGACGGATGGAGGCTGCAGCCTGGCCATCATATGCAAAACCTGTGAGCGCAGGGACCGTTACAACAGAGACTTCTCGGTCAAGTGTCAACAGAGTCCCAGGACAGTGAGCATTTTGATTATGGAGGCAAATGCAAGACCTCTTTCTAGTTTTTGCTTTGAACTAATTAGCTGGGTCTCTTCCATAGGAGCTGACTCTTGGAATCTTCACTGAAACCGCTTGTTATAAATTCAAGCTTTTTGTGTTGGTTATTATCTCTGTTTTGTCTGAGAGAGATCATCCCAGACCTGAGGTTATGCTGGAGAGATTTCATTAATTTCAATAACAGCAAAATAAATCTACGTCTCCAGAAATAGGTAATGTTCCCAAGCAGTGACTCTATCCAAATCTTAACTTCATGTTTAAAAAAGAGTGCTTTGGAAAGCATGGGAGAGGACAGGACTCCGTGTCTTAGAACTAGTGCACATCTGGGGGCATGGGGTGAGCTCTACACCCACATAGAACAGAACTGTGCAAATAGTAAGCCAATGTACAAACAGCAAACACCAAGTCACAAAGATTTACAGATAGTCCCAAATTCCATTTCATACTTTGTAAGTTGTGTGTGTGTGAGAGAGATTTTTGTCTGGTCATCAGCACAACAATTTTTTTTTAAAGATTTTATTGGGGAATTGGGGGAGAGAACAGCATTGGAGAATTGGGGAAGGGGAACAGACAAGTTGCTGTCCTTTTGTTCTTCAGTCTAGTTGTGGAGGATGTTGCTTCACTGGCCCAAGTTGGTATTATCATTGCGCTCTTCCCTGGTGAGGCAGATCCGTCTCCGGCCACTGGACGGCTGCTCACGGCGGCTCACGGGCAGCTCACGCCGGCTGCTGGCCACTCACGGTAGCTTACAGGAGCCCACTGCAGCTCCACTGCAGCTTATGCCGTCGCCAGCAACTCACAGCAGCCCAGCTCCAGGTCGAGCTGTTGTTCAGCATCTTAGCTGTGGAGGGCGCAGCGTCACTGTCCCATGTGGGATCTGAACCAGTGGCCCTGCTGCTCAGAGTTTGCGCTCCCAAGCCAACTCTTAACCAACGAGCCACTCGGCTGGCTCCAACAATTTTTAAATAAGTATTTACTCCATAAAACAAATCCGAAAGCTGCGGTTACCACGGGGAAGAGTGACTGGTGCTTGATGAAGAGACACATAGGAAGGGACTTCGGCAAAGTGAAGGAACGTAACACCTAACCCGGAAATCCTCTTCTCGTTAAAACAAACAAACAAACAAACAAACAAACAAACAAACAAACAAACAAGCTCACAGAGATGCAAACACATAGTGGGCAGTCCATCCAATGACTTATGTCCCACCCCAGAGTTATGGGAGGCATGGAGCTGCAGAGAGTTACTCCCCAAAACCTGACAGGTCTGTCATCTGCACCCACAAGAAGGTGGGGAGTGAATTTCCACAAGTTCCTGAGCAGTGGGGTCTGTGCAGCAGCCTTTCGGGGCTAAAGACACCAAAGCTCTAGAAATATATGTGATGAAGACCTAGAGGCTGTACTTACATTATGAACTTCAAGCAGCTGAAAGACAGAGAGAAAGCAAGTCTGGGAAGGGGCTGTGAATTATATTAAGTTCTTGGTGCAGAGGTACACAGATCGTGGTCACAGAGGATGTCATGACTTAAACAGGGGAAAGGGAGGAAGTTGAAAGAGAATCTGCTCTGTGAGAAGGTCCTTTGTCATGGGCATTATCACACGCAGATGTTGAATGTACACCTTCTATGCCATCCCAATCCTTTCTGCTATCTTGACAACATTTTGTGTTGCGAGAACTTTGGGGAGTATAAATTAATATCCATTTTTTTAAATAATAATGTTCATCTTTTATTGAGCTTTTAACAAGAGCCATTAGGCTAAGCACACAATGTCACAATACTGTGAATTCCACAGTAACCCTGTGGAATTATTTCTAGTTTGTTGAGAAAATGAAAACTTAGAGAATTTAGATAATTAGTCAACAGGGCTGGGTAGTAACAGAGCTGGGACTTGGGATATGGGTGAGGGGTCCTAACCAGGTGGCCCCAACTAGAAAGTGGAGCTGAGATTTAGTTCCTAGAGAGGGCAGACCAGGGAGACGATGTCCTTTCAGATTTGAACCTACATGAGTCTTTGCCTACATGGGTTTTTCACGTTGCACAAAGTATGGCCCCCCCCATTCAATTTTTCATAACAGTTGGTGATTGTGCTTTTAGAATTAATCACTTTCAAAAATATCAAGCAGTAAAGTCACCGGTGATGATGCAGCCGATGTGTTCAGTTAGACAAGACCTATTTTTCTGTGACAGCGTGTTAATCTTAGTAAACTAATTTCACAGCAAACACAATGCCTGACTTTTAAAATTTGTTGCAAGTGTTCTAACGCACAAACCACTTATAAGGCTCTGTTAACCTTACAAAATGAAAATTACTGTGCCTACATTCTAAAGAAAGACCCAGCTCTCAACTGGTTAAAGGTCACCATTTGCTGACCGTCTTTTTAGGTCCAGCTTAATTGTAACATCTGCCATTGTTTTCACTTTGAGTCGTGCCTTGTTATATCCCCTTTGATACTCTAGAATAGATCAAGTGTCTTGGGATCACCATTTAAACTGGTAATGACTGGATGAGTCCCAGAATGCTTTTCCTTGTAAGGGATCTGTTTATTTCAAACGATGCCTCCCTGGTTTTGAATTCATTTTCAACAAACTCATCAACATGTGGTCATCTCAAAGATATGTGCAAATTCCAAGCATTCAGGGAAAAGAAATACAAAGACACTCATGAACCCTAGTTGTGCCCACCCACCATGCTCTCCTCTGAGGTGCCACTTCACTGCATCATCTCCAGTGTCTGCCTGGCCGATGTCCCCATGAGCCCCTGGCCGAGCACGGGGCCTGCTGGATGGTATGTGCTCCATGTTGCATGAAACAATGGGTCCAGCCAGCAGAAATGAAATATGAAGAAAGAGGAATGTGAAGTGCAGTTGCTGTGAAGTCCAACCCGATCAAATCAAAGGGTTTGACAGGTGAGGAAGATGAATGGATACGTGCATAGAAATGGGATAATAGCAGATGAGGCACTGACTTTGCAAAAGAAGGATGGTCTTCCCGGAAAGCATTTATCTAGACAGCTTCACTCTCGGCTCCAGTGCCATTCTGGGTTAAGTTACAACACCATTCGCCCGTCATAACTCACAGGTGTTAATGCTAAAACGTGATGTTGTATGGCACTGTGCGGTTTTCACGGCTCTCTACAGACATTATTTCATTTGAACTTCTCAAAAAGGGTTATTATTCCTTTTCAAGGATGGGGAAACTGAGAGCAGGAGGGGTTAAGTGAGAAGCCCAAAGCTTGGTTGGGGGTGCAGCTGGGACTAGCACATGGTCCGATGTTATGTGTCCTGCTTGGGAAACACCGGCTGTCCCCAGGGGTCTGCCTCGCCACCCCGACTTGCATGAGAAATGCAAGACAGCATTTTTATTGGCTAAGCTCTAATACTCTTTTCGGAAAAAACACTTTAGAAGGGCTTTGTAAAGGAAAATTGATGGGGTAATTATGCTCCTTTCAATGGCCCCAGACATCTGCTGGGCTTGTGGATTGTCTGGAACCCCGGTGGCGTGTGCAGCAGGGTCTGGGAGCCTCTCTCAGCCACAGGGAGAGCCTGAGTCATTTTCTGGGCGGCCTGAGCACATCGTGGGGCAGCTTTGCTGCTGAGCGGTTCAGCATTCTGTTGTACCATATCTGTCGGCCAAAGTTCCCCTCGAGACACGACATGCGCACTAAATGAGGTCAGAAAAGATGCCTGCGACTGTTGGTTTCAAAGCCACTTTCTCGGCAATCTTATGTGATGTCACCCAGAAAAGCAACCCATTTTCTTCCTAGAGCAGGTGCCTCTAACAGGGATTTCGACGGGTCATTTCATTTTAGTTTTGATCTGTAAACATGTCCCCTTTCTATCGCCAGTGTTCCCCTTATTTCTCCATCGTGATCGGTCTCTAGCAGTTGAACCATGTGCTACATTCCTTTCTGTATCTTTTCCTGTTCCTTCTGGGTTGTAACATAGCAACTGAAACATACAAAACCGTAATATGTGCATGTGGTCAAATTTTAAAGTGTATAAAAGGGTATTAGTGAAAAGTAGGGGTGGATTTAAGTTTTATGGGGTCAGAAGTTTATGCAACTTTGAGGGCCCCTCTGTAAGAAAAAATGTCCTGCTTTGGTAAGTCTCCCCAAAGCACATGTCTGCGTGAGCACGTTGTCAGGTCCCCACACCCACCCAGAGCTTGCAAAGAGGCTGGGTTGGGCCACGTGCCCAGCACCGATGAACCCACGACCTGCCCTCCGCACTCTGTTCCCCCTGCCACGAGCACTGGGACCACTTTGCAATCCATCGCCCCAGAATAAATCTGTGCATACCCTAAGCACATAAGAATATTAGTTTTGTCCAATTTTCAGTATTTTTAAGGGACTTATGATACACAATGCATGCCTGACACCTGCATGTACACCCTCTCACCTGCACACTCACCCTCACTTGCACACACACTCTTTCACCTGCACACTCACCCTCTCACCTGCACACTCACCCTCTCACCCGCATACACACCCTCTTACCTTCACACTCGCCCTCTCACCTGAACACACACCCTCTCACCTGCACACACACCCTCTCACCTGCACACTCACCCTCTTACTTGCACACACACTCTCTCACCTGCACACTCACCCTCTCATCTGCACACACAC
>NW_017731367.1:3218757-3272626 GCF_001890085.2 Hipposideros armiger | reverse complement strand
CCGTCAGGCCCCGGGTGTGGTACCAAAGACGGGGTGAAAGGTGAGTGACAGCCTTGCTAGGCGACGACACAGGACAGGAGGCTAGGAGACCGGGGCATGCGGAGAGTGGGGGTGTTGGTCGTGAACTGAAACAAAATGGCCCAGCGGGTCAGCTGTGAGCAGAGCAGGGGTCCTGGGAGCGTCTCTTGCTGAGTCCTGGCCATGTCTCAGGGCTGGGCAGCTAGCTGGCTGGGAATCACTGGGGTGAGGCTTTAACAGGGCTGCAAACTCAGGTGCCTCAGGGAAGCTGGAGACCCGCCTAAGAAAACCAACAGGTGAGTGTGAGGACGAATGGCAGCACCAGGACGGTGGAGACGGGCAGTGTGTGGAGTGGGGGATGGGGGCCACAGCCTGGCTAAGGGGCTGCAGTTCCTGGGCTCCAGCCCATTGTTGTCATGGGGGGAGGGGGTCACGGCCTGGTTTTGCCAGATAGTTCAATATTTCAAGAGAAACCAGAAACCCAAATTTCCACGTCAGATCTAATAATGTTTAAGTGTTGAAAAGTAATTCAAAATTTGTTTTGCATTAAAAAAAAATTATTGCAATACTGTGGCAGTGGGCCCTGGACAAAGGCCTTCCCAGACCATGTGGTCACTAAGGATTTCGCGCAGGCTTCAGACAAAGACATTTCTGGACTGTATGGTCAGCAAGACTTCCGCGTTTAATATTTCCGAATTCCTACCTCACCCAGGAGCCAGTCAGGAGCTGGCACAATGGCCACATGTTCTAATGATAAATTTTAGCTGCCAACCTGGAAACCTCAGGGTATATAGCCCCGAGTCCCGCCCGGGTCGGGGCTCAGCCTCTGGATGTGAATCCACTGAGCCAGTGCCGGCATTAGTAAAGGTTTCTTCCCACGCCTTGGTGTCCTGTCTCTCTGTCTGGGTTCCCCGCAACAATACCACGTACCTGCCGATGTTGGTGGGACAGTGACTGGAAGAACCTTTGGCAGCAAAGGAGTGCGGGGGTTGCTCAAGA
Source organism: Hipposideros armiger (assembly GCF_001890085.2). Lineage (NCBI taxonomy): Eukaryota > Metazoa > Chordata > Mammalia > Chiroptera > Hipposideridae > Hipposideros > Hipposideros armiger. The sequence goes on along the minus strand of NW_017731367.1, from coordinate 3,271,609 downwards.
AGGCGCCGTGGGCCTAGAGGACATCAGCTCCCAGGTGCGAGCCAGGGATCCCAGAAGCCCTTGGGCTCCTGCTCCCAGCTGCACTGTTTTCTCTTTGTTTGTCACTTTGGGCTTTCTTTGACTGCATTGTTGGGTAAAATCTGTCTTAATGTCTCAGTTTTCTCACTTGGTTTGCTGTAGAATATCCTCAAGAAATTTACTCAGAAAAGGTGCCTGGGAAGAAATGGCCCAAGTCTTATTTGGCTGAGCCTCGTGGAAGCAGGGAGACAGGCGAAGCGTGGGGGTGGCGAGGGGCTCCTGGGGGTGGTCCCGTGCTTCCCTTTGCATGTAGGGGGAGGGAAGGAAAGACCACACCCTTGCTCTTTCGGCTTGGACCTGCTTGGAAAGCCTCACTCTGTGAGACCATCAGAGTTCTTGACTTTGACCAGTGCAGATAAACTCTTCTCACCGGGGCTGAAGTAGAGGGCAGGGGACTCAGAGCTCCCCTCGCATAGTCCATAGCCTTGAGTGTCACAGGGGCCAAAGCCAGAGTTTAGGGGCAGTGCTGTTGGGGGGCAGAGACGAAGATGGACTGGTCAGCAGGGAGACGAGAACAAGGAGACCCTGGCTTTAAGGATCCAGGCAGGGGAGAGTTTCACGGGGAAGCAAGTTGCCAGTGCTGACGGTAGTTGTAGGCATAACCGGCACATTTTTTCTGGGCTGCTCACTTACCTGGGGGGGGGGAAGGGGTGCTGGTGAAACCTGGTTTGCCTATAACTTTCTTTTTCACCTTCATGAGGCACTCTTACCATCCTTTGTCATTTTTCTTTCTTTTTCTATTCAACAGGATGCTAAACTTCTTGTTTTCCTCTATCCTGGGATATTTCACTGTCACCTTCTCCTAGCTGACGTGTAGGAGGTACAGAATTTTTATTTTATTTCATCGTAAGAAAGCAACCCCATCTTCTTATTACTAGTGTACCAGCCCCCCTGCACTGGAACCTTCTCTGATGCTGTGTTTCTTTACCGGGGCTGATGTAACAAATCATTACCTCCTCCTTCTTCTTGAAATGCTCTCCTCACTTGGCTGCTGTTAACACCACATCTCTGTGTCTGCTACTATGTGTCATAGGATGTGGTTGCTATGGTGATGAGATGCTGAAACTGGAAGATGGTTTATGATATTTGTGGCCAAGGGGCACATTTTTAGTGCTTTTAAGCTCTATTAATCAGGATTCTTGGTTAGAAGCAAATGAAATGAACTCTGGCTATTTTAAACAAAAAGAACAATTCTTAGAAGACTAAAAGGGCTTATGGAACCAGAGTCCAGAGGCACAGGCCTGGAAAGGTAGCAAGAAACCAAAGGCGCATTAGATGGTTCAAAATTGAAGAGAATGGGAGACAAGAAGCGGAGACAGTAAATATAAAAGGGAGTTGGGGAATCATAGTGATGTCAAGGCAGGTCAAAGATGGGTCTCTTTTTGAGAATGAGTAAGGCTTGAGCACATTTATCGACAGAGAAAAAAGAAAAGCCTGAAAAGGAAGGGTTGCTCTGATCATAATGGAATTAAACTAGAAATTAATAATGGAAAATACTGGGAAAACTTAAAATATTTTCAAATTAAACAAAAGGTATCTAAATAGTCACAAGTCAAAAGGAAGTCACAGGGGGTATTAGGAAATATTTTGAATTGAATGAAAATGAGTCTCTTTTCCTTTCGGCGAGCCGGTGAAAATCGTGGTATCGCCATGGGCCGCCGCCCCGCCCGATGTTACCGTTATTGTAAGAACAAGCCGTACCCAAAGTCTCGCTTCTGTCGAGGTGTCCCTGACGCCAAGATCCGCATCTTTGACCTGGGGCGGAAGAAGGCAAAAGTGGATGAGTTCCCACTCTGTGGCCACATGGTGTCAGATGAATATGAGCAGCTCTCTTCTGAAGCTCTGGAGGCCGCCCGTATTTGTGCCAACAAGTACATGGTGAAAAGCTGTGGCAAAGATGGCTTTCACATCCGAGTTCGGCTCCACCCCTTCCACGTCATCCGCATCAATAAGATGTTGTCCTGTGCTGGGGCTGACAGACTCCAGACAGGTATGCGGGGTGCCTTTGGAAAGCCCCAGGGCACAGTGGCCAGGGTCCACATTGGCCAAGTCATCATGTCCATCCGCACCAAGCTGCAGAACAAGGAACATGTGATTGAGGCTCTACGCAGGGCCAAGTTCAAGTTTCCTGGTCGCCAGAAGGTAATTAGTGCTACAGTTTTGGCCCTGCCTTTCCTTGCCCCAGTCGTCTTGACTTAATTATTTTCTTTCCGCAGATCCACATCTCCAAGAAGTGGGGCTTTACTAAGTTTAATGCGGATGAGTTTGAAGACATGGTGGCTAAAAAGCGGCTTATCCCAGATGGATGTGGGGTAAAATACATCCCTAATCGTGGCCCCCTGGACAAATGGCGGGCCCTACACTCATGAGTGTTGGCACTGCCCCCTCTTTACGCTCACCAATAAAAAGTATACTTCTGTCTGTTAAAAAAAAAAAAAAATGAAAACATGACATAAGCAAGATTTGTGGGATACAGCTAAAGCAGTGCTTAGAGGGAAATTAATAGCATTGAGTGCTTCTATTAGAAAAAAAAAGACAAGTCTCAAGTCAATAATCTTTGTTTGTATTTTAAGAAATGTAGATAATTGGGAAAAAATAATAAATCAACCCCAAAGCAAGCAGAAGGAAAGAGTTAGTGAAGAGCAGAACTGATAAAATTGGAAAAACAGAGAAACTACAGGAAGATCAATGAAATCAAATTATGGTTCTTTATAAGAGACAGGGTAAGAAATAGGTGTGTTTGCATGTATATGTGGTGGGGGTCGGGGGAGGGATCTGTGACTAACTGATGAAGGACTATCAATCTGCCTGATTATTTTTTCTTGTGAAAGAGTAGTAGAGTGGTCCTCTGAGAGGTACATGAAGCTCTAGAACTGGGGAGGAGAGAGGTGATGCTTTGGTGTATTTTCTGGGGGGATACACCTAATGCTGTCCTAACAAGTTACCATAAACTTAGTGAGTTTTAAAACACAAATTTATTTTCTTACAGTTCTGGAGATAAGAACTCCAAAATGGGTTCTACTGAGCTAAAATTACAGTGTCAGTAGGGCTGTGTTCTTCCTGGGGCTACAGGAGAGAATAAGTTTTCTAGGCTGTTCTAGCTTCTAGAGGTGGCCCCCGTTCCTCGGTCCCATTCTCCATCTTCAAAGCCAGCAGTGTAGCCTCCTGCAATCTCTCTCTTTCTCTCTGGCCCATTTCCATCATCACATCTCCTTCCCAGATCCTGACCCTCCTGCCTCCCTCTTGGAAGGACGCTTGTGATTACATTGGTCCACAGAATAATTCAGGATACTCTCCCCATCTTTAGTCCCTTAACTTAATCACTTCTGCAAAGTTCCTTTTGCCATGTAAAGAAGCATAGTCCAGGTTTCGGGAATTAGGTCAGGGACATCTATGGGGGCTATTATTCTGCCCACCACAGTAGATGACCAAAAACAAGCAAAAGAATTGAGAAGAGCCCTCAGGTCCAGTTGTGGCTGGAGATCATGAACTAGCTGTAGCCTAAATGTGGGACATTTAGGAATTGAAATAAAGGAACTAAGTTTGCAGACTGTGGGTCTAGACCAGGGAGTGGCATTTTGCTGGGAGTATAGCAGGACAGGGATACAGAAGCTTTTAAAAAATGGTCATTTCTTTGCTGAACAGAGGGATCAAGACTGGGTAAGCTGGGTGGGGGAAGAATGCTTACAGAGAGCGAGGAAATAAATGTACCAAATGGTGGTAAAATGCTAAATTCAGATGTGAGAGAGAGATCATGTAATATTGGGTTGTCGGAAAAGTCATGACGCATTTTTGCAACGAAAAACATAGAAAAAATATGTCATGACTTTTCCGACAACCCAATTCATAGATACTGATAACTTCAGGTAACTTTCTTAACGTAGAAAATCTTCTCCACTTCCATTCCAATGAATATCAATGAACAGACCCAAAAGCAGAATTTTTAGATATCAGATCTTTCCCCTAAAGGAACGCATTTCATCTACATTTAATACTGATCAGAGGTCTCAGAATAAAAAAAACAACAACTCTGCCTTGCAGTGTACTACAGCCTATCCTTGCATCGAATTGTTTTCATCTATCAGGTAAAATCTCGTCACTCCCACATCTTATGCACCAAAGATCAAACAGGTCCATTTTGCTCTGTGTGTCATGGTTAATATTTAATCTAGAAAAGGAGACATGTTTATTAATAAGCTACAGAATATTTTTCAGAACTAAAGGGGAGGACTTGATGACTGTCGGCCCTGAGAGCAGGGTTAAGTGCTTAAGGAGCGTGGGGTGCAGAGAGGAGAGAGAAAGGTGCTTGAGTGGGGTTGGGGGAGGAATTAAGAACATCGGAGAATGGTTCTCTGCAATTTATTTAGGAAATAGGAACTTTTTTTTAATCTTAGGCATAGCAGAGTAGAGCCTGAGTTTGGATCCTGGCAACACGACCTGGTGAACTTGGATGGTTCCCTGCCTATGTTTCCTTATCCACAGTGTGTAAATACAGAAGTCCTTACCTTATAGTTTTGTTATGAGGACTCTTGAGTTAATATTTGTAAGTCACTTAGAACAGTATCTGGCACAGATGTGTTTGTTAAATAAAATAAAATAGTCCATCTAACAATGACGTCCACTGAAGAAAAAAAACAAAACCAAAAAATTTGTGAATACATCAGAGAAAGCCTTGCATTGGTTCAGAACCAAGAGTGACCTATACACATTTTGACTGTATCTGGATGAGGGTAGATCCATGGTCTTCATTTGAGTAAAATGTGGCTGGCAGTTTACTCTACCCTGTTAGTGACAGGAAAGTATTTCCCCTTCATTTGCCTGGAGCTGCAGAAACTTGGCCAGTTAAAACAATTGTGTGTTTTCAATCACCTTTTACTTCACTAAACAATGCCTCCTTAACCCAAAGGCAAACAGCAGAGCTAATGAGGTCATTTAAGCCTTTCTGTGCCTCCCTATGTAGATATTGTCAAAGCCAGGTGAGGAATGTGGCAGGTAGGACTGAGCACAGCTGCCTAGTTGATGTGATGTGATAAGGCCATCTAGCCCCAACACAAATCCTGTCACCACAGTTGACCTTACAGAGATGTCAGCCTCTAAGCCAACCAACCAGGACTCTTGTGACCACTGAGTTGGGTCCAAGAGTGGCAGCAGTTAGTCACCCGAAATTTTACAGGAGATCAGTAGCTCTTCAGTCACAGCTCTCAAAACAGGGCTGTGTCACGTGTCAAGGCCAACATAATAGCTTACGGGGACCCTCAGGGCAGCAATAGAGTGGCCCCAGGCATTTTGGAGGACCCCAGTGTTGAGGGGTCTCCCCCATCCCCATTACTTTTAAGTTACTTGAGCAAGTTATTCAACTTCCCTGAATCTTTATTCTCAATAACTCAGATAACACCCACCTTGAAGGGATATGGGAAACTTCAATGAGGATGACAGCTGGCTTCCCCGAACGTAATGGGCAGTCGGGGCTGTTCGTTTGCTTTATTTCTTCCCCACTTTTATTTCTGCCTCTCGGCTGCTTGTTTTTGAAGAAATAAGACACAGCTACTCCCCCGCAGCACTCAGGAACCGTTGTTTTAGAGCTGGGGAGAAGGATCCACTTAGGTAACTCCTGAGAAACCCTGAAGTCCTCTCTCCAGCCCTATGGTTCTTGCACAAGGTCATTAACTCAGAAATGAGTTACTGGTGTGACAGAGCCATCTCCTGCCTCTCTTGGCCGGGGAGTCCGGTGTACAAGGGCGGGAGATTTGGCGAATGCCTGGGAGCCATTGATGGGGTGGAGGTGATGGTGGTGTCGCAGGGACTCAGCCACGTTGTCAGGCATTATCACAAGGTCAGGGGAGCTGCTTCCTCAGGCCAGGCCAGGTCCATCTCCATAATTCCAGGCACATCTGCAAGTTTCCAGGAACTGCAAGTCATTGCACTACCTGTCCCCTCAAGGGCACTCGGGGACCGTTCATTCTCCTCTGGGGATAAGCCCACTTCAATGTCAGCGTGTGTGCAGAGATCCCAGCATCAAATGACATTTTTCTTGTCCTTCCTCCCTATGGCCTTACTCCTCCTCCCCAGTCCCTCAATATTCCTGCTCTCCCGTTCACTCCTAGACATCAGAACCTAGTGCTGCCATTTTCTGGAGGGCAGTGTGCATATATTCAAGGGGAGGGAAGAAAAAGAGGCCACCTGCTACATTTAGAGAGAGCCCAGTGGCAGCCACGGCTCCCTGGCCTGCTTCGTGGCCGCAATCTCAGCCCATCACTGCTCCCATGTAGTGATGAAAACCACACGGGGAAGTTGGATCCATTCAAGCAATTCCTGAGGAACTCCTGAGTCCATCTCTCCAGCCCTGTGGTTCTGTGAACCGCAGCCCCTGACGAGATCCAGCTGTCTGCTGACGTCTCCACGGGGAGGTGACGTGTGCATCAGAAACTGACTTGGCCCAAACCAACGGCTCAGTTTTCACAGCACGCCCCCACCCCAGCCTGAGTCTCCTTTGCTCAGTCCAAATAGAGGACTTATCCTGGGTTGCTGTCCTGCCTTCACCCCTCTGTCAGCACCTCCTAGCTCTGAAACACACCCCACATCGCTGCCTTCCTCTTTACCCCGCTGTCACCTCACTGCCCGAGCCTCCAGCACTCCCCCTGGATCACCCGGTAACCCTCTACACGGGGGTCCCTGCTCAGCTCTGGCCCATGCGTGATCCGTTCTCCCACCACAGTGGGCAATCTCTGGGGACATACCAGAGCCCCTCTCTCTCCTATCTCACCCCGCCCCCCCTTCTCCAGCAGATGCCCTACATGCCTGGGTGGACCGCGAAGCCCCTTGCCTCAGGCCGGCTCCAGAAGCCCCTCAGGTGTCATCCCCACCTGCTTTCTCTTTCCTTCCTTTCCTACAATGTCCTTGTGACGGTTCCTCAGGCACGTCAAGCCCCCTCCTTGCAGTTGCTGCCCTTCTCGGCCTAGAAAACTCTCTCTCCTGATTGGCCAGTGGCCTGGCTCCTTCCTTCCTACAGTTCAGATCTCAGTTTAAACGTCACTTCTGCAAGGGGCCACTTTAACCACCAGATCAGAAGCAGACATCTCATCCCTCCCTATCACACAACCTTGTCGCAATTCTCCAAGTAGCCCTCATCAGCGTCTGGAATTTTTCTGTTTGTTCATTTTGTTCCTGTCTCCCCCTCAGCCCCTGCAGACTACCTGCTCCAGGTGACTGGGCCTTGTCGGCCTGGTTCATTGCTAATCCTTGGCAGCTGGAGGAGTGCTGGGCGCACAGCTGGCACTCAGCAGATACTGGTCCCAAGCACGGTCTGTGGCTTTGGCTGATTCAGGGTACCTGGAGGGGCTTTGTGGCGGCAGCATCGTGTAGGGAAGCTTCCTCAACCTCAGAACAATGGGCATGTGGGGCTGGACATGCTTCGCTTTAGGTGCTGCCCTGTGCATCGTAGGATGTTTACAAGCACCCCTGATCGTTAGCTACCAGATGCCAATAGAAACTAACCCCCCCTACCCCCCAGGTTGTGACACCTGAAAATGTCTCCAGACATTGCCAAATGTCCCCTGGGGAGAAAAATCTCCTTCCTCCCCCATAAAAACCGTCCCCATTGTAGGGCCACCCACAGCTCTGCATTATTAATGACACCTACCTCAAAGTGGGGCTCCCAGACCCAGAGGATGATGCCCAGCAGGTGACCCGAACAGGAAGTTGGTGTACCAGGAGGGGCAGAGCACACACTTTGCAGTTGGCAGACCTGACTTAGATCCCAGTTTCATCCAGCACCAGCTGGGTGAACTGGCTTAGCTTCGAGGGAGTGGGTGACATTATTTCAGAATGGGATTGCATCCTCCTCTTGGGCTTGACAGGAGAAGAGCAGATGCAACCACTGGCCAGCCAGGGCTTGGTGGCCCCTGCAGCGCTTGCAGCAGGAGCTCTGTGCAGCTGCCAATTTGTCTGCCTTTGACCCAACCGTGTCTTCTGTGTTCATGGCAGGGTGGAGAAGGGGACTTGAGGCCTCCATGCACGCCCAGCTAACACGCTGGCTCTAATACCCTGCTTCTTTGACTCACTCATTTTCTCGTTTGCACAAAGGCTGACTGTGCTCCCAGCAGCTGCAGCTGGTCGGGGCCCCGGGAGGCTGTGGGAAGGGTCGCGGGTACCGCTGGCAGCTGTGGGGACAGTGTCCCAGTGCATCTCTCTGTCTTTTATCAGGGCTCAGTTCCCCCAGCGAGGGCATCAGGAGGGCTGCCAAAGGGTGTGGGTCTCCCCTCCCCACTCCTGTGTGGTTTTCATTCATGATTTCATTCTCCTTCCAGACTCTTCTTGGTGGGGGGCCCAGCGGCCGGGGTTACTGGGGGAGAAGGGAGAAAAAAAGCAGAAATGTAAGCAAGAATGTCTGATTCTCTTAAAAGCCCCCTTTCAAACATTTCCACCCCAAAGTCCTCTGTGAGTCCTAAATATTTATATCCAGCAAAGGGTCTTAAGAAAATGTCTGCCCCAGATTGGAGGGCAGCTGTAAGGATGGGGACCTGGGAAGATTTTCAAGTGGGAGTAAGAAAAGAAGCCTTTCAGTCTTCTCTTGCTTAAAAAATAATAATAAAGTCATGGCCTACTTAATTAACTGAATTCTAAGGAGATGAGCAAAATCATTGTTAATTAATTAAAAGTTGATGTAAATGTATTATTATGCCTGAAGTATTTGTCATACCTGTGTTCCCTGGGGTGGGTGATGGAGTGGGGGACAGTTCTGGACAGGTGGTGCCCCGGCCAAGTGCCGGGGTAGTGTGGACACTTGTAGGGCCAGCTCTACTGGGCTAGTCTACTCAGTGGCAGTGTTGTTTAGGGACACTCGTCAAGGGTTCTATCAGAAGCGAGGTACAAGTACGTTTAGGGTCTCAGGAATACAAATGGGGCTTTGTGAGAGCTGGCAGAGCTGCAAAACTGCGCGGGGGCAGGGGACCGCGTGAACTAGGGCTGATGACAGGCTCTGTGTCCCCCGACCTCCCCGCCCCATGTCCGCATCTGGCTTCACCTACTCTTGCTGCCGAAGCAGCTTCTCCTTGAGGGATGAAGATGATGACACACACCTTCACAGCCTCCTGGCCTCACAACCCCTGGAGATAATAATCGCCGCTCCTGGCATCCTACAGAAATACTGGGAAAAAGTTCATGGACTGCTAGGGTCGTGGGCCCAGCTGGCACTGACCTTGCGATTGCTGCTGTGATCCCAGAGCTGGCCCCTCTGTCCCCAGGGGGGCTGGGTGCATTGTAGGGAAAAAAGTGACCAGAAATGTGTTGGCAGCTAAATGTAGCAGCCACAGCCACTCTGCAGGACTTCATGGCAGCATAGCAGGTCGGTGTTCCACAGCTCATTTCCTGCAGAGAGGGGAAAACTCAGGCAAACATCCGAATGGGTTTCGTGTAAATCTAAGAGAAAACAAGAACATCTGACTGATGCTGTATCTGTGGTGTACTGACTCAGATTGAACTGCTTGTCGAGGCCCAGAGGCAAAAGGCAGGAACATGGCCCTTCTTTGATGGCCCCCAAGGGACTTCCGGGAACCTTGCTCGCTTCCCTGTAAGGCTCTGTGGATGTTCCAATGTGGGGCTTGAGGCTGAGCGAGGAGGCTCCGGGGTCTGACCAGTGACATTTGCTCTAATGTTGACTTTACTGTTGTTGCTAAAAAGTTTTTAAATTGAACGTGCTGTTTGTTGTGGGTTGAGCTGTGTGTCCCTCACAAAAGATATACCCAAGTCCTAACCCCCAGTTACCTCAGATTATGACTTTATTTGAAAGTAGGATTGCTGCAAATATAGTTAGTTAAGATGAAGTCATAAAGTCATCCTGGAGTAGGCTGGCCCCTTAATCCAATGTGACTGGTGTCCTTAGAAAAACGCACGCGCGCGCGCGCGCACACACACACGGAAGACATGGACACGCTGCCACGGCCAAGGAACGCTGAGGTCACCGGAAGCTGAAAGAGGCTAGAAAAGGTTCTTCCCTAGAAACTTCAGAAGCAGCACAGCCCTGTCAGCCCCTTGATTGCAGACTTCCAGCCTCCGGAACTGGGAGAGAGTCCGTTTTTGTTGCTTTAAGCTGCCCAGTTTTGTGCTTCTTTGCTAACGGAGCCCAAGTAATACACCATCTTACGGAACTGCCTGCTTAATGAGTTTTGTATTTGAACTGTCAGGCTTTGTAATCCATCCGACTGCATCCCCTCCTTCTAGTACTGCAGGGTCCCCAATAACCACATCTTTCGTAATTATGATTAGAAAAATACTTTCTATTTGCGGAATGCTTTGATTGAAAAAAAACTACCCAGCACATTACCTGTTTCTTCGGTTTATGGAAGTACCACCTGCAGAGAGTGAAACTCTTGGCCGAGGTGGGTTTGAGCACATGTACCTGCTTCCAGCTTGCTCATCACCCCACATGTGCTGAGATGTCCAAGGAGGCGCCAGGCCCCGTTTACACGGAGGCTCAGAGGACTGAAGGCTCCTGTAGGTTCAATGTAATTGGCATGATTCTGGTTTCAGTGATAGAAACCCAACTCCAGTTAGCACAGGAGGCAGTTGGCTGACATGACCGACTGCAGGGTGAGGAAGCCACCCTGGCCTCGCGGATGGCGGACGCGGGCTCTGGACTTCATTCTCCCTATTTATTCTGTGTCTCTGAGTGAACCGCTATCTCTCCTACTTCCGCAGGAGACCTGGCTGCTCACCTCACCGCCTTTTGGCCACCTGGGAGACACTGACCCCTCCCCCTTGATTCCTAGAAAATCCCGGGGAAACACTGCTTGAGCCATGTTATGGAAGGTCCTAGTTCAGTGCCAGTCACTTGTGACCAGGGACTGGAACTCTGATCAGCCAGATGGGGCCACTGTACTCCAGACCGTCACTGTGGCCAGGGGTTGGGATCAGTAGGAAGATGGCGGCTTCTGTTAGAACCATGTGACTGGAGGAGGATTCTCAGAGGGACAGACAGGAAGTGGTAGCAGAAAGAGCTGAGGTCTCCCTTACTCTGTGGTATGCACATGTGTTTGGAGGGCCTGCCATTGTTTTACTCCAAAGCCCTCTGCATTGCTGCTGAAAATGAGACTTGTGCATGACCAGTGGTCATGGAGATGGTTTTTATGGAATTTGCTAGTAAGCAGCCTAGCAGGCAATGCATGCCTGCAGGGGGTAGGCTCTCAGTGGGTGTGGATTAGGCGAGCTTCTGGGTGACCCCACACTGTGTCATGACCCTTGCCATGCTGACATGGTTCTTTTCCATTTTTACACATTAAACAGGAATATCCCCTAATTAAATGTTAATATTTATACATTGGAAAAGAAAAAAATCTTTTGTTTAAAATTTTACAGAAGATAACGTATTAGAGAAACAGAACCAATAGGATGCATTTGTGTACGTATGTGTATGTGTGTGTGGAGAGAGAGGTTAAGTTTATTGTACGGGATTGGCTCATGTGATCGTTGGGGCGGACAAGTCTGGGCTCTACATGGCAGGCCTGCGGCTGAAGGCCCAGTGGGAGGAAGACGCTGCAGCAAAAGTCTGCAGGTCATCCGGGGGCAGAAGTCCTTCCTCTTCAGGGGACCTCAGTCTTACCTCTTAAGGCCTCAACTGATTGGACAAGGCCCACCCACATCATGGAGGGTGCCCTGCTTACTCAAATGTTTATCGCATCTAAAAAATACTTTTGCAGCAACACCTAGACTCCTGTTTGACCGAAACCTGGGAGCCGTTGCCTAGCTGAGTTGACATGTAAAATTCACCATCACAAACATGAAAGGTGGGTTTCAGGAAGATGGAGCACTTTGCACTGTTTTCGTTTTTAAAGATGTCTTGCCTTGTTTGAATTAGTTTGAAGATAATTCAGATAGTTTTTGCCTTCATATGGAAACTGTAGCTCTTGTCTTGTATATGTAAGCTTTATGCCTTATTATTTAGAAACATGACTGGAATGAAAAGATTGAAATTTTGTAATACAGAATACAAGTTTTTTTTTAATCATGTGCCTTTATATGAAGACTTCTTAAGAGGCCTTTCTTAAGGAGAACACTATTATTAGAGCAGGAAAGATAGCAACCACTGTAATTAAAACATTTTTGCAGGGTCAACGTTTACTCCTATGCTTGCATATTAACTTTCAAAACCTTCTCCTACAGTTTCCTAACATTTATAGGTAATTAACTTTAAGCCCAAAATAAATTTGAGCTTTTACAACTAAACAAATAAGACAAAAAGTGTTGATCGTTCAAATGTTAGCGTATAAGGGAGCTTCATTTCTTTATTCATTCATTCATTCTTCCATGAATCCATTCTTCCATACGGTCATCCTTCAGATATTTGAGGACCCAGAATATACTGCGAAGTGCTGGGAGTGCAACATGACTAAGAGAGAGCCCCTCTCTTCAAGAGGCTGATACTGTAATAGGGGATAGAAGGATAAAAAAAAAATGGTTCTGTGTGTGGTAAGCGCTGTATTAGAAATACAGAGATGATTCTTTTGGAGCACATGGGGAAGGCGTCTAATACCAGTACATTTAACTGGGCACTTATCATGTTACACGGTCTACATATATGATCTCATTTAGTCCTCACAGTAGCCCCTGTAATGTAGGTACATTATATCATCACCTTCATCTTACAGGTGAGACAGCTGGGGCAGAGAGGGTTGGAATACCTGACAGCTGTTTAGTAAGTGCAGGAGCCTCTCCCTCCAGGCCTTGCTCCTGCTGGAAGAAGAAAGGAGGTGATCAGACTCCTGTGTTGTACTCAGGGGTGCAGGGCAGGAGGCTACTGCGATGGCTCAGGGGGAGTAGATAAAGGGCTGAATGAGGGCTTTGTGGGGAGTGCAGATCGAGAGGTGGGGATGGTGGGAGGGCCAGCACCTCGGACTAGACGGCTGATTGGCTGCGGGTGCGAAGAGAGGGAGGAGCCTAGCATGACGGGCTTGGGTGTGTAGTCCATGGCGATGCTGTTACTGAATCAATCGGAGAGGCGCACAGGAGGCAATGGGAAAGCGGCCAGTCTGTCCGCTGTAAGATAAACCTCATGCAGTTGGTGGAAACACCCAGAATGACTGTGTGCTTTGAAGTCTCTGAGAAGTATGCCTGCTCTGTCCCACTGCGGCTGTGCTCAAGCTGGGACCATGGGGGCTGCCCCAGTTTCTCTTCCTCTGCCAGTCCAGGATGGGGGGGCCTGTGAATGCCCTTCAGGTCACCTGCAGGCTTCGTGGGAGCAGCGAGGCCAGCACAGCTAAGGATGGGCTGGAAGAGTCTGCACCCCAGAGTTACATGGTGGGAGAGCAGACATCTAATCCAGTCCCTGGGGTGCTGCACAGGGGCCTGAGGACCGGGTGGGGTGCAGGGGGACTAGGACAATAAGGCTTAGGGCACAGTTGGAGGGTTGGGGGAGGAGACTGCCCCTCGCCACTTCGGTCAGCAGGAGCCAAGCCCCAGGCCAAGAGCTTCATCCAATGGACGCTGGAAAGATCAGGAAGTTGCCTGACTCACCTGCCAAACACCGACTCCGGGCCAAGTTACATGTTCTACACTAATTAGTTGTCCTACTAACAATGTGCCCGAGAGTGATTACAAGACGCTGTGTCTGGAGAGAGAATCTTTCCTTGTTCTGGATAAGAGGTATTCCCAAACTCACCACTTAGTGAGCAAAGGGGGATGGTCAGAAACATGTGGACAGTGGCCCTCAGAGGGGAACCAGCAGGCAGGTCATGAATGAGGCAATGAATTGTAACCACATCCGACTCAATCAGACGTATTGAAATGGCTCCCAGCCCATATTTTCTAAAGTTTGCAACTTTCTCTTAGGACCACAATGATCTTTTCTATCACAGTGGCCCCATGGGTTGTTATGGATTGAACTGGGTTTCCCCAAAAGAGGTTGAATTCCTGAACCCCAGTTCCCGCGAATGGGACCTTATTTGGAAATAGGGTCTTTGCAGATGATCCAGTCAAGATGAGGTCACTAGGAGGGAGTGGTAATTCAATATGGCTGGTGTCTTACAACAGGGAAATGTGGACACAGAGACAGACAGACAGGTACAGAGGGAAGACGATGGTGGCCATGTACAAGCCACTGATAGGCCGGAGACAGCTCCTTCCAGAGCCGTGAACGAATACCTGCTTGTTGGTTAAGGCACCCAGCTTGTGGTGCTTGGTTATGGCAGCCTTGGCAAACCCATTCAAGGTCTGAGTGCCTATAGCCTATCATTCAGATATCTGTGCTGGAAAGCTGTAATTGTGGCGGGGCTGGCATTATTGTTTATATAAGAATGAAAGCAAGCATATGGACCTGCTGGAGTTGAGAGTCAGGGGCAAGAGAATGTGGCTCTGCTGGGTGGGAAGGTGGGAGGTGCAGGTAAAGTTGCCTTTTGGCCGCTCCCCATGATGGTATGGCCCTCCCATTACACCCCATGATGGTATGGCCCTCCCAGCCAGCCAGGCTTGCTTTCCAGAGCCTGGTGTCCTGGGGCGTGTCGGCCATGGGGAGCCTGCTAACGGCGATTTCCCATTCTGGCAGAGCATCAGAATCACGGGGTGTCCAAAGTGCAGTTCCCAAGGCCCCACCACACCTACATCATCAGACCCCAGAGTGTGGGGCTGGACCTAAGCATGAAAACAGATACTCTCCAGGGCGCTGGCTAGGGTGTGCATGCGAGGCCCACTTTCCACAGAGAGCAGGGCTGGACCTGGCTTCCATCAAAGAAACTGCAACTGAAAATTAAGGAGCTCTGAGTAGGGCCTCCGTCTGCTGTGGGCTATTTCTAGAATCCTAAGACACTCTGTTAAATTATTTAATCACATTAATTTGTTATTTTATAAAACTGGCATGGCTCTGCTTCTCTCCAATTATTAAGTACTGTTTTGCTCTATGCATTCCTAAATTTTTTGCAGGGCCAATTAACATAATTGGCTTAATACGAATCTAAATGGTAATGGAATAAATCAATTTATACACAAGCTGTATTGTAAATCAACTTACTTCAGCATAAGGTAAGGAGAAACAACACTACAATACCTTGAGAATAGTTATTTAACCAAGGATACCTTGAGAATACCTTGAGAATAGTTATTTAATCAGGTCACTTACCGGGTTTCTCACTGTCTCAGTAGAGCCATGATAGCAGAGCTGCATTGCTCTGTTATCTTCATGGGACAGGTGAAGCTGCAGCTGTTAAGCAGGACTTCAGAACTGATGGACCTATTGCAACGAGTACAGAGAAATTGTAAAAATTTCAGTCATGAATATTTTACGTCAAAATAAAGAAAAGATTGGGAAAAGATGACAAAGACCAAAATAGGAAATTGTGTGCTCCCAGGTAAGGTGTAACGTGATGCAGCAGAAAAAGGCAGGAATTTGGAGCCAAAAGTCCAGGTTTGCATCCCAGCTCCAGCCCGTGTGCAGATTAATCTGATCAGTCTTTCACCACTTATAAAAATGAGAATAGGAAGGATTAAATGAGAGAATGCAATATTGTGTCATATAATACTGGCATTAGTCTGCACTAGGTTTGAGTTTCTTTTATTATTAAAAAGAATAAGCAGCTCTTACTAGGGTAGGACACATTTGGAGAAGCTACTGAGAGTGATCCTTTATTAGAATTGTGTATGGTATGTGTTGCCAGTCTTCCAGAAGCGTAGCGATAACTTGCTGACAACCAGTTGTCACTCCAATTGTGGCCTGTAGACCATCAGCATTGACATGACCTGGGAGCAGGAAGACATGCAGAATCGTTGGTCCTGCCCCAGACACACTGGAACAGAACCTGCATTTTACTAAGGGTTCCAGGTGTATCACATTAAAGCCAAGAAATGCTGCCTTTGACTGCTGCCCAGGGGAGAGGTTAGGGAGTGTTTCGCTGGCTCATAGAAACATAGAAGTGTCCCTGAGAATATAATAAATGCATATGTATATATAACATCACATCACATCACATAACATAGTACAACAGAACAACAAAACATTATAAACATAACATAACATAACATGACATACGAATTTCTAATTTGGTTAAACACGTATCTTTCAAAAATCAAGTGGATAATTCTCAAGAGATGGTAATATTTATCACATTTTCCTGCTCTTGGGGAGCTTATATTTTCGCAAGGGCCGAAAGATCAATAGTCTAATACATAAGGAAGATATATAGAATATTTTAAGGTGATATGGCTTACAGAAGACAGAAAAAGTAGATTAGGGCCAGAGGGATCAGGGGTGCAAAGCTGGGGTGGAGGCTGCCACTTCGTACTGGGGGTCAGAAGGTGGCGAGGCCAGGAAGAAGGGAGTCAGATTACACAGGACTCGTGAGGCTGATAGAAGGACTTCGAGACTTCACTTTCCACTAAGGAAAATGGGAGACTTGCCTGGCGAGGAAGGACGTAATGGGATTCCGTTTTTAAAGGACCCGTCTGGATGCTGTGGTAAGAGCACTGTAGGGCCAGGGTAGAAGCAGAGAGACAAGTTATGAGGCTACACAAGCACTCAAACAAGTGAGGAAGGTGGCTTGAACTAGACTGTAGCAGAGAATGTGGGGAGGGGTTGCCTGGGCTCCCCTTAATCCCTGAATGCAGGCGAAGGATCTGGGAGAGCGTGGTTTTCCCTTCTACGGGCTGTGGTCTTGGCTAGTCACCCCTACATGCCCGTTTTGGGTTTCATCTCCAGTGCTTCTTCTCTGTCTGGATTTTTCTTTTGTAGTTCAGAAATATGGTGCTGGTGCTGTTTGGAGGCCTTGCATCCACTTAGTTTGCTGAGTCCCACACGTATACACCATGATCAATTTCTGGGCCATCTGGCAGGTCTCATTGTTACAAGCCCCAGCAAGACTGATAGCTAATTCGAGATCCTAATGTATGTATCTGCATACTGTATTCATTTATTGTGATCCTTCCCTAACCACAAGTCATTCATTCCAAAGTAAAATCCAGTATTTGTGGAGTTACTTCAGATTTTTATACCCAGCGCATGTAATTCCCGAGGCACTCTCTAAACTGGCCGCCATTGGACCTCGGGCTTCTACCAAATCTGTTTCATTTGCCTGTTGTTCCTCACGCACGTTCCCACATTCTCACTCAATCCCCAGAGAATACGTCATCATTTTTCTGTTTGAGATGCATGTTAACATTTGGTACTTAGCTTCTACTTTTTTACTTTTGTTGCCTGCCAACTCAGTAATGTAAAATTTAAATGAAAAAAAATTCTATGTTTACCCAAGTTTGGATAAAGCTCGATTCCTCAACTTATGACTCAAGTGAGTGGGTGGCAAGGGTGTTTTCAGGGTTGCCAGGATTCAGGTTTAGTTAAATGAAAATCTTAAATCTTTCCAGGTTAATTTTACTTAATTTTTAGAAAGGTATGAGATTTGTTGGGTACAAAATTCCAAAGATGCAAAGAGGGTGAGGATGATGTTTCCCCCCGACCTGCCCTCAGCCCCCCAGCTGCTCTTCCCAGAGGCTACCACTGTCATCGGAGGGGCCGTGCTACAACAGCAAGTGCACAACGAGCGGTTCGGGGCAGGTCTGCCCAAGGTGCGAGTCACAGTGTTGCTGGGCATTTACTGGGTGTCAAGTGAACACATAATTCATAAAACGAAGAGAAAAGAAAACAACCCAAGAAGACACAAGGCCAGTTCTATGAGCAGCCTGACCAAATTGCTGATATTCATTTTATTCAGAACACCATTTTTTTAAATGTTATCTTCGTGATAGTTTACAAAACTTAGTGATGGTATAACTGGCTGAACGTAAACAAACACAGACACCCTTTTTTGTCCCCAAATGATTTGGGGGACAAATAACAATGTAAACAAATAACTAAATGAGAGTGAAAACAGGTGTCCCTTACTGAGTGTGTAACGTGTGCCGGACACTCCACCTGTGTTGCTGAACTTGAGCCCCGTAGTCCAATCGTAGTAATCCTGCTTTCTAGGCGAGGAGGTGACTTTGGCCAGATGGAGTCGCGTGTCCCAGGTCTCACAGCTGACTAATGGGTGACCTGTGCCTGGGGCTCGGGGACTCTTCTGTCTCCCACAGCATGCTGTGTAGGAAGTGGTGGGGAGTCTCTTCTGATGGAGACGGCTAGGACCCTAACCAGTGTTAAGGAGGTCACGCTGCACGAAGATAATTTTCCTTTAAGCAAGAAGACTCATTTGGATTCCGACCTGTGTGGCTGAGGAAAGAATACCAATCTCAGGCAAAGTGAGAAACCCAGGTGGTTTCATTCTGGGGGGTTATTTGTATTTCAAGTTTTTTCACTAGCCCTTCTCATGTACTGCCATGCTGGCACTTGTCAAGGTCAGTCTTGGATGTACGGAAAGTCAAGCTGAGTTCTCAGCTCCCCAGTGAGTGTAAGCATCGGCATTGTGCGCTCACTATAATAATAAGATGGAGGCAGGAGAGCACGGGAGGGGGATGCCGTTCTCGAATGGCAAAGAGTGTTTCCCGGTCAGTTGGCCGTGGCTGCACCGGGAATAACCTGCAGGCATAGCGGTTCGGCTTCCCTTGCTGGTTCAGTGTGCTTCCTACATACACAGATACTCTCCTTCACACCGGTCTCAGCCATCAGGACCAGGAAAGTGACTTTGGTACATTTACATCACCCAACCCTCCAGACCCCGTATAACAGCCCCAGGACCCGATCCGGACCACATCTTGCATTCTGTAGTCAGGCCTTGAGTCTCCTGTATTCTGTTCCTTGTCTTTTCCTGACTTGGGCATTCTTGAAGCGCCCAGGCCTTTGACTGGTACAATATCTCTCTATTTATATTTGTCTCATGTCACCTCATGATTCGATTCAGGTGATGCTTTTCTGGCAGGCATCTCACAGATGTTGATGCTGTGTCTTTCTCAGCACGTCCTCTCAGGAGGCACCTGTTGTGGGTGCCATTACTGGGGACGTTAACTTTTTAATCACTTGGTTAGGATGATGTTTGTCAGGCTTTCTGGCTGTACAGTGAATTAATAAGTATGATGAACTTATTGATTAATAAGTGGCTAAAAAATGTCCTGAGAGGTGAAGCTTTGAGACTATGTAAATATTTTATTTCTCATCAGACTTTACCCCTCCAGCTTTAGCATCTGTGGATGACTTTTGCCTAAATTATCACTACTTTGGTTGCCAAGCACTGATTTTCTAATTCCATCATTTCTCCTGGATTTGTTAGTGAGCATTCTACTGTAAGCCCTTCCTTCTCTTTAACCAATTAACTACTGACTAATTTGTATGATGGATTTCCATTTTACTCAAAGAGTTGTAATAATTCATTACTATCATTTTTTAAAAATTTTGATGCTCGAATTGTCCCAGACGTGGGGCGTCCCTTCAAAGTGGCTCTTGTGTTCTTTTGACACAACCCCATCATTCCTTGAGCACTTCCATATTTTGGGGCACAAATAAGATATTTCAGCTTTATCTTGTATTTCCCCTGCCACAGTCCTGAAGTCAATCATTGTTAATTGTTGGTCAGTAAATTACTGGGGGAGGTATGTTAAAATCTACCACTATGATGGTGAGTATTTTCCTTTTTTTTCCCTTTTCTTTTAGTTCTGTCAATTTTTGTTTCTCTATTTTAAGGCTCTGTTACTAGATATCTCTGCCTGATGACTTGTACTTGTAGAATTTAATAGTAACCTTATTTCCAGTAACACTTTTTTGCCTTAAGATTTAGTTTATCGCTTATCAATTACATGCCATAGTTTATTTGTTGACTAATACTTTCCTGGTATATCTTTTCAACCTTTCATTTTTATTTTATTTTGTAGCCATGTAATTTATTGTATTTCTTATAAAAAAGAGGTAGCTGCATTTAAAAAAATCCAGTCTGCTCTAAAAGCATAATTTGATATTTTCTTTAAATATGACATATTCAATTCCCCTTTAAAATTGCAGTAATTGGTATATTTAGATTTATTTCTAACATTCATTTGTGCTTTCATTTTATCCTGATTTTTCTGATTTCCTCCCTCCTTTCTTGGTTTCTTTGAAATTATCATTGAGTCGTTTCTTTTTTTTATTTCTCCCCCTCTTCTAGTTTTTTAGTTATATACCTTATTTCTCTTACGTTGTCTTTACTCTAGAAATTAATTTTAATGTGAATAGCTACTATTTCAAAATCTTAAACACTCTAAGGGCACTAGGGCAGTTCAACTCCAATTAGTCCCCTCCCAAATGACATATTATGCATATTAGTGCTGTCTTCTAAAAAATGTTATCCCCCAAGAAATTATTATTATTCTTTTGTGCAGTCAATTTTGTTTAGATTCATCAGTTTATTTGCCAGTGTCTCTGCTTATGCCTTTCTTTAATCTCACACCATTAATGTGCAATTACTTCCTTCTGCCTAAAGCACATTCACTACATTTTCCTTCAGTGAAGTGCTGTTGGTAGTAAACTTTCTCAGGTTTTCATTATCTGAAAATGACCTTATTTTGTCCTCATTCTTGAAAGCCATTTTTGTCCTCCCATGGGATATAAAATTTTATTCGACTGTTGTTTTCTCCCAGTTTATTGAAGATATCATTCTACTGGCTTCTAGGTTTTTTTTTTTTATTGCTGTTGAGAAATCAGCTATCCCTCCAATTTCTCATCCTTTTGAAGTCAATTGGCTTTTATTTCTTTGTCTTTGGTGTGCTCAAAATTGCACTATAATTTGTTAGGTGTGGATTTCCTTTTATCCATCCAGGCTTAGAATTAATTCAACTATTATGTTTTCAAATATTGTAAATATCTCTTCTTTTTTCTTTACAGGGATGTGATTTCCTGCATGTTCAATCTTTTCACTACATCTTCCATGCTTCTTAATACCCCTTTTCCAATTTTTAGTCTCTCAATGCTGGGGATTTCTCCCAATCTATCTTTTAACTCAGTAAGTCTCTTTTCAGCTATGTCTAATTGAAATTTTAATTTGTATTGTTGTATTTTCATTTACATATATTCATTTTTGTTTTCCACATCTCCTTGCTCCTGTTGATAGCCTCTTGCACCTAATTCATAGATTTAATTTTCTTCATTTTCTTTTATCTATTAAACTGCTCATTTTATCCCCTATGTCAGATGATTCAGTGGCTGTAGTCTTTGCACGTCTGACAGCATGTTGAGGTTTCTGCTTTCCCTGGGTCATTGCCTTGCTTCCTTTTCTGTTTTGTGAGATTTGAAAGTGAGCCGCTTCCTTGGAAATTGACTCATGCATAGTCCTGAAATCTGGCTGATGGTGGGTACCCCAGAACAGACTGCGTGTGTTTCTGCAGCTACTTAAGGGGACTAGCAACACTAGGCCACCTTCACCGTAATTCTCAGCATAAGATTTTTCAGATCATCCAGGTGGCAAGATTTCAGACTGTAAGGGCTGGTTTATTGCTTCCAATTTTCAGAGTAGATCTTTTTCCCTCTTCACTCAGTACCAGTTTTGGAGACAGACAGTTTCCTGTCAGTACCCTTTGGTGGGGACAACTTTATTGCTGGTTTACCCATATACTTACGGGGTCTGACATGGGGTCATGCATTGAGTGAAGATTCTTATTCAACTCATCAGCTGGGGAGGTCCTGGGGCTGTCTCTCCTCTTCAATGTATCCTATAAGGCCGTGGAAACTGAGGCTGTAATTCCTCTTGATTTAATCAATGCCCTCAAAGTAAATGCTGGCTATCGTGCTCCATCTACCTCCTTAAGAGTTTCACTTCCAGTTATATTTAATTCCCCAGGCTGCTATAAAAAATGACCACAGATTGAGTGGCTTAAAACAACAATTTATTCTCTTATAGTTCTGGAGGCTAGACGTCCAAAATCAAGGTGTCAGCAGGGCTGTGCTCCTTCGAAGCCTCCAGGGAGGATCCTTCCTTACTTCTTCTTAGCTTCTGGTGGTTTCCGGCAGGCCCTGGCAGTCCTTGGCTGTGATAGCAGAACTCCAGCCTCTACCCACCTCCTCGCATGGCCATCTTCCCTCTGTGTGTGTGTCTCTTTGTGCCCAAATTGTCCTCTTATAAGGACACCAGTCACTGGGCAAGGACCCACTCTAATTCAGTATGACCTCGTCTTAACTTGCTGATATCTGCAATGACTCTATTTTTAAATAAGTTCTGGGTGGGCATGAAATTTTGGAGGAAAGTATTCAACCAAGTACCTATGTTTTGTTTTGTTTTTTCAGCCTATCAGTACATTTTAAAGATACTTATCTTTGTTTGTTTCAGTATGGGAGTGGGAAGTTATAATGTTATTCAGTTGTACTTCAGAAATAAAAGTCTATATGTTTTTCTTTAATTTTTACTAAGACAGTAAACACCACAATGGCAAGGACTGTGTTCATCCTATCTAGCCTTGTGCTCTCAGGGGCTAGCACAGGGAACAGGCATTCAGTCAATATTTGTAGAGTAAATGGATATATTATTAAGTGATTTCCAGAATATAACCAACAGCTAACTGGGCTACAGCGTTTGGAACAAGAGTTGTTTGAGAGCCTCATTCCCAACATTCCAATTTAACGCTTGGGGCTGGGTAGTTTTCTATGTTATTTGAATTAAAAACTCAGCTGCTTCACATCTTTTCTTGGACCCTCTGCTGTTCTGCCTAACCCTGCCCCTATCCTCTCAACCTGCCTTCTTCCTTTCTGTAATAGCCACACAATGACATTTTTCATTCAAAGTCCGAAAAATTTCCCCCTTCTCTTCTTTTTCCAGGAGGTAGCAACTATATATTTTTGGGCCCAAATTGTGCTAATTGTTTTACACATTTGAACTCATGTAATCTTTACTAGGAATCCCATATAATAGGTATTAGCATTATGCTATGTCATGATCACGGTCATTATCATATCACCAACACCATCACCAACACCATCATAGTCGTCATCATCATCATCATCATCATCATCATCATTTTATTGATAAGAAAACTGAGCTTTAGAAAGGATAAGTAACTTACCCATGATTAGGTAAACTAGGATTAGAACGCTGGAAATCAAACTCCAAGGGAGGGTCCATATTCTTAATTGATATTTGGTATCTATTTGGTTAATCTTCTACCCTCCCAAGCCTGTGATCATTTTCCCTCCTTCTATTTCCTAAAATCCTCTAACATTTTGCTCTATTGTGGAAAAACATACAATATCTTCACCCCTGGTTTTGAATAAGTTTCCCACCTACGTACCTGAATCTGAGTTTTCCTCAATGACCCCGTTTATCAACCACCTTTGAGGTGTAAGCCAGCGTTCTGATCACCCCGATGGCGGGACTAGAAGGGAGTCTCCCCTCCTGACTCAGCTTCCTGCCCTGTGCTTTCCTCTACTGCTCATCAACTCATCTTCTGCCCAAGGCCCACGTTATTCACTTCTCTCACCCGCTCCCCACTCCTTGGTACCATCTCTGACCCTTCACATGGCCCCTACTCTGCTCCGATAGTTTAGTATAAGTTTTACAGTCTTTCTATAAAGTAAAATTTTCACTATCAAACTCAGTACATTTTTGTTTGCATAATGCTTCTACATCTTAGTCTTAATCCTTTTCCCCCTTCATACCTTTGATGACCTTAATGTCCATTCTCTAACATATCAAATTAAAACTCTTTGTCATTGGATTTAATTCCATCACAGTCTAGACCTTTATTTCTGTGTATCTTTCTGTCTCAGGAAAAAGGCCTAACTATACCCATCTACTGGTCAGCCCACACACATGCCATGTAGTTCGCTCCTGCCTTATGACTGGATTTCATGATTGAGCCAATTCACAAGTCTCCGACCATTGTGAGAGAAGCCAGGTGTTAAACTCCCACTGTAGCTTAAGATCCTCCGGAGAGAAGGAGTAATCCTTGGGAAATCACCTTAGCTCATCAAAAGGACAGCTTCCCAACCAATGAGTCCATTAGAAGGCCCTACAAAACCCTTCTCTAGATAGCACATTTTCTGCCCCACACACATTCTCTGCGTATCACTTGTTACCAACTGTGTAGGTGACTCATACATAGATTCTCTCAGGACATGCAATATGCAAAGCAGAAGTTATAACAAAAAGGAATGAGGAAGAGAGTAAGGAAATTCAAGAGTAAGAATGAGAAAAAAAGAGTAAATCAGAATGGCAAAGGAAATGATAGAAATCATAACTATATAGCTAACTATTACTAAGAATTTAGCATGTTGTTCTGGTAAACAGAGACAGTTTTAAAAGCAAATGCCAATTCATTAAGAAGTGTTAAACATCTCTGGAATAAATTGAAAATGTGGTGCAGTTAACTCAGTTTTTCATATGTAACTCTACATACATGAGGAATACAAATAGGGGCTATTCCTGCAGAAGCAGACATCATGTTCTTGAAGTAAATAACACAGAACATGGCAAAACTGTTTCTCTGGTCTAGACTTACCTTGGTCAAGAACTTTGTGCAACAATATATCTTTAACTTTCTGAGTCCAAATATCAGAAATTTGTTTGAAGTGAGCTGTTGTAGTCTCCAGAAAGCCTGGAACCAAATAACAAATGGTTTAGTTCTATTTAGCAGGAATGAGTCGTTTGTGTTAATTTCTACATTGAAAGCATACAATATTCCTCTTTAAAGATGAGGCTTGGTTAGGAAAATTATAAAATAAAATAGAAAAAAGAAAAAGAACTACATAAAATTAGGAAATATTTTGCCAACATAAAAGACAGAAAATAAAAGAAAGGATTTCTGAGCCTAGTTTGAATCACCTTTAGCCTCAGTGTGACTAATGCAATCCAGTTATGACCAATGGAACAACTGTCAAATGCAAGATAATTTCAGAGTTAAAATGCTATGTTATATCCAGTGTGAAATAAATACCTGGTTTAGAATATAAAGAGGTAATAAACTTTCAATGATCAAAAATCAGGTTTCTTGCTTACTCCATGTAGCAGAACTCATATTTTTTATGCAATTCTTCAGTCACCCAGACCCAGCCTTCCTGGAGCCCAGTGCTCTCTTGGTTAAGGACTTGCAATGATATTAGACAGATCTGAGGTTGCTGTTGATCGTCATGATAAATCCCTATGTGGGTGTCTTCTAGCAGGGAGGGGATGGTGGAGATCGCAGGCAGTGGTCTAGGAAACTGGGCCATCTCAAGCTCTGCAGCCTTCATCAACACAGAACAATTAATTGAATCGTCAGTAATGGTGCAATGAATCAAACTGTGGTAGAACCCACCAAAACCGTCACATCACTGAGGATCTGTTTGGATATTTGGGGCTCGCATACTGGTGGTGATGGCAGTGGTAGTGGTAATGAAGGTGACAGTTATGATGGTGGGGGTAGTAGTGGCGGCATTGGCAGAAATGGTGGTGGTGGTGGCGGTGGTGATGGTGGTGGTGGTAGCGGTGGTGTGAAGGCGATAGTCCCAGGTGAAGTACCAGGTGGAGAACGCAAGCTTTCATCCTGAGAAGCTCTGTTCTGTGCTTCTGGAAAAGATCAAGGAAGTTGCAGGAGCTGCCTTCTGGAGGATGGCTATCATCCTTTCATCGCAGTTCCAGCTTACTTCAATAGCTCTTTCTGGAACCAGGCATAACCTCTCTGTGCTCAGAATGATCCATGAGCCAACTTACACTGCCTCTGCTCATGGCTTGGACTGGAAGGTTGGTGAAAAAAGAGTTATATTGATCTTGGATATTGGAAGGGGCATTTTGATGTGTCTGTCTTGTCTTCTGATGATGGAATCTTTCATATCAAATCCTCATCTGGAGAAATCCACTTGGGTGAAGATTTCGGCAACTCAGTAGTAAACCATCTCATTGCAAGTGTTAGAAAGACAAGAAGGCTGTTTGTTACCTCCAGGCTGTCACTGCAAGCACCTTATCAAGGAAAAGATCAAATCCTTCCTGAAGAGACTGATCCTATATACCCATCTTCAATTTGAAGAATCGGATTCTCTTTTGTCCACTGGCCTCTATTGACTAAGCCCTTCAAAATGTCAGGCTCAGTAAGTCTCAGATCTATGACATTGTCATGGTGGGTACTCTGTTCATATAGCCAAGATTAATAAACCTATGCAGGACTTCTCAATGTCATGATGAGACTGTCACTTAGGTGAAATTGTCTGGACTGCCACTTTATCTGAGACAAATCTGAATTTTTTTGGATTTTCTTTTCTTTTGCCTGAGGCTGTGCCCCTTGGAATGGAAGTCACCAGTGGAATCATGGCTGCCCTGATATGATGTTCCACCAAACAGTGCAGATTTCCACTGCTTGTCATACAATCAGCCTCATACCCTCATTCAGGTTTATGAAAGCGAGAGTGTGATGACCAGGGCTACCTGCCTGGTGGTTTAAGGCACTCCAAATTGATGTCAACTATGACAGCGAGGCCAGTGGCAAGCCCACTGTGACTGCAGAGTTGTGCACCAGCAGAGGGAGTAAGCTTATGATCACTAAAGATGGATGACCTTGTTTGAGAAAGGACGGAATTGAGGTTATGTTGCAGGACACTAAGACGTACAGCCTGAGGATGAGAAGCACAGACATAAGTGTCTTCCCACAACTCACTCAAATCCTGTGCTTTCTACGGCAGCCACAGTGGAAGATGAGAAACGTCAAGACAAGTGCAATGAAATCATTAAGGACAAGAGTCAGTCTACTGAGAACGGGAGTTTCCAAAAAGAAAGGTCCAGAGAGCATCTAGCCAACCCAACATTCAAGTCTGTCCAGATGGCAGTGCCATGCCCGGGGAGATGTCCTAGGACTTCTGAGGGGCCAAGCTTTTTGTGATAGGTAGTTCTGGACCCATCAAGACCGGAAAATGCATATTCCACCCAGCTAGTCAAACATACAAAGAACATAACTTATTCCTACATCCCCACACTGGCAATATTTTAGTTGTATAAATTTCAGGGCATTCCAATACTTGGGTGTCCATTCAGGGAAAGGATGAAAACGTTTCCACTATTGGGTCTGTAAAAAAAAATATATATGGAAAATGCAATTCAAAGTGGCTCTTGTGTTCTTTTGACATGACCTCATCATTCCTAGAGCACTTTCATATTTTTTTAGTACAATAAGATATTTTAGATTTACCTTGTATTCTCCCTGCCACAGCCCTGGCATCAACCATTTTTAATGGCCGATCAGTTAATAACTGGGAGTTATGCTAAAAGCTAGCACTATGATGGTGAATATTTTATTATTTAGTTAAAATTAGCACCTTAGAAAAGGAAGAAAATCAGTCTTTCTCCATCTCCTGAATAAATAATAACAAAAACAGAGACTCCGTCAGTTTGAAGGTGCCCCGAATTATTAGCCTGCCTGAGGGAGACACAGACTTGCAGCCGTAAGAGCTCGGGCAAAAGCGTGGTGACAGAATTCTCATTGCTGGACACCATTTCATCAGAAGACTGACCCTTCTGAGATTGTAAATTTGGAGAAAAATCGATCTTGTGGATCCTTCAGAAAGGAACGCTAAACAAGATGATGACTAATGTCTTTGTGAAGTTTTGCAGAAAATTTAGAAATGTTTCCATAGAGATGATTGTTAAAGGAACCCCTGAGAAAATCTGAGAAAACTCACACTCAAGCAGGACCAGGTCACATTAATTCAAAGCAACAAATGTTCCTTGAGGAGATACTAGATGCCAGGCTCCGTGCCAGGTACGAAGTCACACACTGAGTAATATATATATGTAGGTATATGTATGTATATTGTAGATAGATAGATAGATGATAGGTAGATAGATAGATAGATAGATAGATAGATAGATAGATAGATAGATAGATAGATGATAGATAGATGTAAAGACTTCAAATGTGTATTATGATGCCTCAGATTTACATAAAGAAAGCAAAACTAATCAGTGGTAACAAACCCTATTTACTGAGGAGAAAATAAGTTAGACTAGAGTAGAAAATTCTGTCCTATGTTAATTTCACTGTTCTTCTTCTTGTTGATTTTAACTTTGTACTTTGTTGTTTATTTTTATACAACTGAAGTTCTTTTTTATTTTGAGGGTAGCATGGTGGTTTTCATTGTTACTTTGTATTTACATTTTCATCAACATAATTTGTGCACATAAACGTGTATAGTTTAACGAGTACTGCGAAGCTTACAATGAAAACAGTCCATTATCCTTCTCTCCCTCACCCTGGGTTCAGTCCTACCATGTAACCAGTTTCAACAATTCCAGCTGTCTTATTTTTTTCTATCTTCCATATTCTAAATAACAAGGATATACTACTCTTTGATGACTTAAAGCTTTTGACATTATATAGTGACTCCCTTCCACGAAAGAGGCAGACCCTTTGGCTTTCTTACACCAGCCTCCTTCCTGCCTTCGCTCACCACACCCTCTCCACGTGTAATGCTAAATTCCTCAAGTTGGCATTCTGCATTTTTATTGTCTTGAATATACAGTAATACCTTGGTTTGTAAAGCATAATTCATTCCAGAAACAACTACTCATATTGCAAGTCATCGCTCACTTACCAAGTTAAAATGTATTAGAAATGTTTGCTCGTCTTGCAGAACACTCGCAAAACAAGTTACAATCCAAGGTTTTACTGTATTTGGCAATATTTACATGATTCACAGCTGAAACATATAGATCCTTTGGTAGCATTTCTTTTCTTATATAAGTTTTTATTAAGAACTACACTGTTTCTTGTGTTTTTGTCTTTTTCTTGTTTTGTATCTGTCAGTAATTTATGTTCATACTCTGTCAGAAGTCCATGTAGAGAAACACTGATCATCTCTCAGGTCCGTGCTTTTCCTGGAGGGCTTTCTCTGCTCCAGTCCTCATGCTTGTCATCTGCACTGGTTATTTTCCAGTGCTGCTGCACAGCTGTCATCCTGGACAACTTCCTTTGCCATCATTCTGGGAATACCTTCTCCTCCCTCCTATTGTGGGGCCCCTGTTTTCAGGAGACCGTCTCTTCTTCTCTGGTTTACTCCTTTGTTTTGCTGGAACACATCCTACAGTGGCTTCCTAACAAAGAGCCTCAGGATATTGAAAAAAGAAAAATGTTTGGAGAAATTGCATGCCTGAGAGTGTCTTTGTTCTATCCTCAAACTTGACTTGTTTGGTATAGAATTCCAGGTTAGAAATAAATAAGTTCCCCTTAGAGGTCTGACGACATCACTCCACTTTCTTTTCAATTCCAGAGCTGATTTTGTGAAACTCAATGTTGCTCCAGTTCCTGACTCCCTGTGCCCACCCTGCATTTCCTCTCTGGAAGTTTTAGGATCTCTCTTCATTCCTGGGTTCTGAATTCCCCAGTAGTGGGCTTTGGCATGGATCTATTTTCAATCATTTGTTATGAGCACTTGTAAAAACCCTTCAATCTGGAAACTCAGATCTGTTAGTCCTTGGAAAACTTTTATATCATTTTTTTAAAGTAATTTCCTCTCCTTCATTTTTCTCTGTCTTTGTTTTCCATGGAACACCTATTGGACTGCTTAGACTGAATCTCTAATTTTTAAATTTTATTTATTGTCTACTATATTCTTTTCTTTGTTGCTATCTAATTTTAGGGAGATTTTTTCAACTTTATTTCAACTGACGAATTGGGGATCTGGTGAGAAAGAGAAGTCATGATGTCTGATCATGGGGCCCCCTTTTCCTGATGTGGGGGACAGTGGGGGAGGAGCAGCTGGAAAGGGTGACCCCACCTCAGTGTGGGACCTGCCAAGTTTAATGTTTGTGCTGGACATACAGAGGGGATGGCTGGGTAAGTGAGTCTGGAGTTCCATGAAAACTAAGGATAGCAAAAAAATGGATGTACTTAGAAAAATGGGATTGTAGCACAGGCTGTTTTACAACTGCTCTAAAAAAACTTAACGATATATCATGAGCATTTCCTTCTCGTTATTGATCCTTTCGATTCCACTGGGAATTGTTTTTATTGCCATCTGGGGAAACCTTGTATGTTTGTGAGACTCGCATTTCTCCTCTCCCCACCTCTCCCCTGGGAGCGTGCAGTGTGCTCTCTGTGTGGGTGCAGGAGCTTGTGCCACCCTTGAATGGGTCCTAAGAAAAAGCACAGGGAGCTGAGGCCTAAATGGACGTTGCCTACCTGGCCAAGGCGCATAGCATGGGAACTTGGTAATAGTTCATACAAGAGGCCCGGCTGGGGGTAATTACCCCCAGTGTGCCCGTGGGGCTCCAATGCATCTGCCGTTGATAGGACAGGTTAGCTGGCTTCTGTTAGCATTGGAGGGTGCCTTACAGCTGGGGAAAACCTGTGTGTGTGTGTGTGTGTGTGTGTGTGTGTGTGTGTGTGTGTTCTGGCAGGCGTCTCCACTCCCAGGTCCACCTCCACATCTGGGATGTATCACTTTTGATTCAGGCCAGACTCCTTGGAGAGAGAGCCCAGTGAAATCTTGAGTGAAGCCAGGCCCCTCAACTCCTTCTATACCCCAAGAGGCCTTTCAGGGTTCCTTTGCCGCCTTTACCTCTCCCTTCAACTCCCATCACCCTCCTCTCAGCTCCAGAGAGCCATCATGGGCTAAGGAGAGAGGCCGCACTCCAGTCCAATAAAAGAAAGAAATACAGATTCCGGGTTGTGGGGAAACACGTAAGTGTTGGGGTCCCTGTCTTTAGAACAAGGTGGAGTTCTGCTTGCCAGGATGTCAGCCATCAGCCAAAGCAAATAAAGAGCCCAAGACTGGAGAGCAGAGCATCTGCTCCTCCTAAAATGAGCATGGATCAGGGCAGGGTGGAGCCCGGAGCGAGAAAATGGGCAAGGTGGCGGTGCCACAGTCTTCCAACTCTGTCTCCGCGTGCCGTGACTGCAGCGAGATGGCTCAGCTGAGAGCAAGTGTGCTAGAAAAATGCAAAGCTGTTTCCAGAAAATGAGCCAGAGAAGAACATATGCCCGTGTTGTGCTTGCCATCACTATGTCTTCTTTGCATAACATGTTCCCGAAAGATGTTTAAAATGCTTTAGGAATCATGTTTCATCAACATCTCTTGACGGTGCATGGGCGGGAAGGAGGCGGTGAGGCAGTTTGTTCTGTGGAGATGCTGTGTTTCAAGTGGAGAGTGAAATCTCCGCAAGATGGGGTTTTGCTACCAGCAGTTGTTCAAGAGGGTTTGGCAAGGGCAGAAACACAAAATGAGGGTCACTGTGATACATCTGTTCATTCAGTAAGCACTTATTGGGGGTCCCCCATGCCAGTTTCTGTATTGGGTGCTGGGCAGACAACAATGGGGAAAGTCTAGCATTCTCTGGATGATGGCAATTTGAGATTAAAAGAAGACATTCTAAAGGAAACAAAAACAGTCATTTTGTACAGAAAAAAAAAGCAAAGTTAAAGGTACTGTGAACATAAACAGTAACTGTAGAATACGAAAGGTAGAATCTGAAAAATAGTCTTGATTACTAAATTTGAAAAAGCAGGAGATTTTTAAAAATTTAACTTTGAATAGGTAATATATTTAGGGGTGTAAGTATCCAAACAATATAAAAAGTGATGGCCTGAAAACTTTTTCTTCTCCTTCGGACATACCCATTTCTCCCTCATTCTGTGGGTAATTATTTTTCTTAATTTCCTGTTTATCTTTCCAGTGTTTCTTTGTAAAAATTTAAGCATATGTATATGTTATTACACTCCCCCTTTCTTACATAAATTATAGCAGACTTCATACAATAGGCGTATTAGTTTTCTAAGTTGCATAGCAAATTTCACCAATTTAGTGGCTTAAAATAATATATATTTGTGATCTCCCAGTTTCTGTGGGTCAGGAGTCTGGGTGTGGCTTAGCTGAGTTCTCTGCACAGGCTCCCAACAAGTGGCAATCGACATGTTAGCCGGGCTGCATTCTTATCAGAAGCTCGACTGGGGAAGGACCTGCTTCCAAGCTCCCTCAAGCTATTGGTCAATTTCATCTCCTTGCAGCTATGAAATCATAGCTGTTGCTTCTTCAGTCAGTAAAAAAAAAAAAAAGGTAAAACTCATTTCAGTTATATATTAGGTTGTTGGAAAAGTCATGACGCATTTTTGCAATGAAAAACAGAGAAAATACATCATGGCTTTTCCTACAACCCAATAGCTTCTATAACCTAATAGCCAAAAGTTTATCATTTCAATATGTGACCAGTAGAAATCACTATGAATGAGGTATTTTCCATTCATTTTCTACTATGTCTTCAAATACAGTGCGTTATCTTACACTCACAGCACATCCCATGCACATTTCAAGGGTCACTAGCCACCTGGGGCTGGCAGCTGCCATGTTGGAGTGCATTGTCTTGGCTCCTTGTGCCTTTTGTGTCAGATCTCCATGAGGAAAGGCTGACTAGGAATTTGCCAACATGATGTAGTCATGTTTTGTCTCCTCAGAAGATCACTCCCCTCCTTTAGAGACCTTCTCTTCCTCCTGCTTCAATTGTGTGGGGATGGTGGGGCAGCCAATGAGAATGCCCAGGCACTTGGCCTCGGTGATCAGCCCAGTGATGGGTTTATGACCTCAGCTGCCCTGTTAGAGTCCTTCCCTATGATTTTAAAAACTGAAACTGGGGATAAATCTCTGCCTTGACTGGTCAGGAGGTGGTAAGCCTGCAAGACTTATGGAGGACAGAGAGCTCTGATGTGTAGATAGACTTCTAGGGCCAGCTGACCAGAGGGAATGAGGCAACTCAGAGAGAGACATGGTGTGTGTGTGTGTGTGTGTGTGTGTGTGTGAACTAGTGCTGGCCTCGCTGTCCTATGAGTTTGTGAGCTGTTCATTTTCTTTCCCACTTAAGTTATTTAGATCGGCTTTTGTCCCTGTCAAAAACCTTGGCTTATATATATTCATCTTTTAAAAAGTTCCACAAGAAAAGGCTGGATGTATATGTTTGTCAGGGTTGTCCGTTTTGAGGAGCACAGAGCTCTTCTCCCAAAACCCCTGCCTTCTTTCGAAGCTGTGGGGCTTACAGAAATAAAGATAATTTTGAAAACACAGCGTTAGTGCTCTCTTGTAGTCAATTAATGTCTGTGTTAGGAGAGAAAAGTAGCCAATTTTAAAATGGCAGATTTCATTGGGGGATTCGAAGCTCTCTGTATGCAGAGAGATGGGAGTTTCCATTATTACAGTTCCAGTGATGGGCTTATGAGCAGTGACTATCTTTTTAGCCAAATGGTAGGGTGTTTTGGGAAATGTTTACTTGCTTAATTAATTAAAACCTCTCTAAACTCAGCTGTTTGGTGCTTGAAAGTTTTAGCTTCTTTTATTAAAATGGAAATAAACATGTCACTTTATGTATAATAGTTGGGTCAATAAGGGCAAATCACATTATTCACATCCTTCCTTTTGGACTCTTAACTCAATCCTGGTTAACTCGATCCAGTGAATTTTAAGTCTTTAGATACCCACCTAAGAAATGCTTAGCTGCATAAACCCCATTTTCCCTGCACTATCAGATCCGAGGGTCCAGAAAATTGTGTGCGGCCGTGTTCTAAATATTGTAACTCTGCTCCCTGAACTTCCAAATCCTATTTAGCTGTTCAGTTCTTCCTTGCCTTGGATCATTTGATATCCTGGCTTCACCCTGAAGCTTGCAGCGTAGACGCCTCATGAAGCTCGAATGTTATGTAACCCAGTGTGTGAGGCAGGGGGTAGGTGGGGAGGAACTGGCAAAATCAAGCCAAGGGCATTCACTAGTCACACAAAAAGGCCACGGCGATAGTTTTTAACGGCAGTGCTCATGACCTTCTGGAACCCCTGCACAAGAGTCCGTTTCTTCGTCAGGCCCAAGCTAAAGGTGCTCTGATGTTGACCATGACCCTGGGAACTGATCTCTGAAGTCTGAGACTCCAGGTTTTCTACTCCTGGCCCCACGGTCACTGGACGGGCCCACCCGGTGACGGGATCCGGCCTTGTCGAGCCTCCCAACACAGCGGCAGACGCCGACCTTCTCATTGTGACCGCTGCTGGCACAGTCGGAGGTCACTGATTCTGACGTCACTTCCGGTGCCCCCTGCTGCACGGGAGGTGAGGTGAGGCCTCCCCAGGGGCCAGTTTGTGAAGAGCCCCCTAGCGGTGCACTGGGGCTTGCTGGCTCTGCAGCCCTCCCGCCCCTCCGGTCGGCTCTCAGCACAAATGTCCCTCCCGCACCTCTGAGGACACCAGGAGTTACTCAGCACCGGGGAGCACCGTTGTCTTCCCAATTCTATGACTTCAAGCCATTCGCTCTGGAAAGGAGATGATCTGGAAACCTCTCCCCTCAGGAAGAACCCACTTGATAAGGGTCTTTCTAAGACCTTGTAAGGGTCTTTGCCTGTCACTGAGTTCGCTCGAGGGCCTCTATTTTTAATCGAGGAATCATCTCTGATCATTCCTGCTGCCCAAAGCTGCCTCCTGCCCCATGGTGAGCTAGCTCCACGGCCCGCTGTGGGCACTGGGGCGCTCGGGGAGTTAGAACCATGGAGTCACATGGAGTCCCCTTGCCTCATTTCAACGTGGACCCTGAACCCCATCAATATCCGCAAAGCACTGTCAGTCGGGTTCAAACCCCCTCTGCCTCTCATCCTACAGTGAAAGAGGAGCTTGCATTGTTCACAGGAAGTCGCTGTCACGTTCAGGCTTCTCTACTCGCCAAGAAAGCTCCCGTTACATTGGGCCAAGTCATCTCCTCCTGCTGCTTCTATCTTCTGACTCCAATGTTGTGCCCCAGAATCATAACAAACGATAAGCACACTCCTGCTCCATTTTGGAGATGACCATCTTGTCTTCCCAAGCCACCTTGTTTTAGCCCAAACATCCCACATTCTTTCAGTCGGTCCTCATCAGCTGCATTTCCACTCCCGCTCGTTTCGCAGCAACTTATGGACAAGCTCCAGGTTGTAAATTCATCGGGCTTTTGAGAATATCCTGCTGGGCTTAAGCTCCGAGGGCGGCCTGTCCTGCACATCATGGGGCAAGCATGCCTGTCGCCTTCTGCGCGGCTAACAGACCTGCCGTTTGGGTGGCTTTGGAGCAGATGAGCTTTCTTGGAACCTCTTTGCAGGTTTCACGAAGTGATCTAATTCATCTCAAGCCCTTGCCCCCGTTTCCCTGTGGTTTCTGCACATGTGTCTGACTTCTGGCAGAACCCTAACTCTCCCTGGGTGATCCCCTCTACAGCAGCTTCCTGTCCTTTGTGCAGATCTAGGCATGGAGCTCAGCTTTGTTTTCTTGGTTTTTACGCCCCTCTGTTTATATGTCTGGCATAACCGAGTCCCGCGGCTTCTGGTTCCTCAAACCGCTGCCCGTTCTCACCCACGTGGGCTCCAGTGCCCTCCCGCCCATTTGCTCTCTCACTTCCTTCTCTGCTCATATCGTCTCCTCCCAGCAAACCCAACAAACATGCTTCCATTTAACATGCAGAATGGTTATGCTGTGTGTTTTGTACCACCCCGCTCCTCAAAGCCAGGCTTCGGGCCTCTCTTTGCAGACCAGAGACTCATGAATCTCCTCTGCTAAGAAATGGGACATTCATTTCAAGAGTTGTTCCCTCTCCCTTCCTCACCAATGTCTTCAAGAAGAAGAGAAGGCAGAGCGGTCCAGCTCCACCTATCTGTGGAGGGTGCTCCTGATTCTCTAAGAAGACAGGAGGCTGCAGTCATCAGGAAAGGTTCGGTTCCAAACAACAAGTGTTTCCTTCCATTGCTCTTGCCAATGTGGTCAGCACTGGAGGTCCTGGAGGCAGTGCCTGCTCTCCAAGGAAGTCTCTGGGACATTTCAAGGAGCCTCATTGGCCTCCAGCACTGCTGAGAAGTCAGAGGGGGGTCTTCTGGCGGTCACTGCTTCACGAGAATGGTCATTTTCCTGGGGAGCATCCTTTGCCACTTTTATCCAAGGCCAAGGATGATGTCTAAGAGTTAATATTTACACTCATTGTCTAGGCTGCAGGGGTACTGTTTTGGGAGAATTCAATTCCCAATTGTCTTGGAACCACTGTGGTTTGAAATCATCCTTTTGGATTCGAGGGCTCAATCTTGGATCCTCTGCAGGTCCTTGAAAACGGCTTAGATGTGTGGTCACTTCCAGCTTCACTCATTAATCCAGCAGCGTTTATTGAGCACTTGCTAGGTACCAGGAACTTGGATGTGTGCTAGAAAACAGCTGGGACTGACTGAGTTCAATGCCAACAGAGAGTCTTTTCCATCATTGAGCTCACAGCACAGAGGGGAATACAGACACCAGAGCAAATTAATGCAAGTATAATGGCAGTTACAACACAGAAAATTCAAACTACAATCTCAGTTATTCCCTTGAAGGAACATGACATGTTTCCTCTCTGCAAGTATTGGGTTGTCGAAAAAGTCATGATGTATTTTTTCTGTTTTTCATTGCAAAAATGTGTCATGACTTTTCCGACAACCCAATACATTTCAAAGCATGCATCTAGGACTCCAACATACCTTATGAGAATTGTTCCTGGGTATTTCATATTTATTGTTATGATTGTGTATGGGATTTTTTCCTCCCATTACGTTTTCTGCCAGGTTATTATTGGTGTAAAGCAAAGCTATTGATTTTTGTAGATTTATTTTGTGAGCTGGACACCTTATTAAACTCTTTTATTGTGTTTTAAAATTTGGTAATAGCTTTTCCACCGAAAACAATTTTCACTGACCTCTGGATGATGCTTGCTTTCCAGGCCTGCCTTGTCTCTCCAATCACGTTGAAAGTAAAATTGTGTATTTAAAAAAAAACCACTTTGGACATCATTCTTTCCTGCTCTTTGGAGCAAATCCACTTCTTAGGGAACATATGTTCCAGTTCATCAGATTCATGCCCTTCTCATGAACTCCATCTTTTTGTCCATCCAGTGACCTTTCCGTTCTGACCCAGGGAGACCTGGGTTGCCCATGACAGGGATCTGAGGTCACTGCTTTCACATGTGTGCACGTGTCCAAACCTTCAGTCTCAGGTAACATAGATGTTGGAGAGTGTGGGCTTTGATGAATATGGAGGCTAGATCCATAGCACTTGTGTGAGCACCATTCCTGTCCATTTTATTTAATCAGCAGCCACGGCCCCCTTTCCCCTAAATTCTCCATCCCTTACCTGCTTCCATGTACCTCCTGATATTCATCGCCACCTGACTCGGGATATGATTGTCTGCTGGTGGCCTTGATTAGAATGTAAGCCTCGTCGTGGGGGACTCTGCTGCTCAGCTCCTCCCTGGTGATTCAGCCACTGCTGGGCCCTTTCTGGGATCTCAATAAATATGTGTGGAATGAATGAAGTCATTCATTGCATACCTGCTCTGTGCCAGTCGCTGAGAGGGTTCTGGAGACAGATTGGTGAGCAATCAGATGTGGGGTTTCTTCTCCAGATGTCCGTGCAGCAAGCTCTTAGTCAGGAAGTGTAGTGCTGGGCCCCCCGGAAATGCTTCTTTTCCTGTGTGGGTGCAGGCTCTGTTCGCTGTGGCATGCTCACTTCTGCCTCAGGCATGGGTGGAGGCAGGCACTGAGCCTGCTTGGGGTGAGGACCCCGTCGTCCTTGCTGTGCTCGGGACGTCTGTCCCCCACGGGTTGGCTGCTCTTGCTGTTATGCTTGGCCTCTCCCACTCTGCATTTGAGGGCATCCTGTCCACTTACTGTGCAGGCAGCTCCACTGTCACAGGTGGAGTGGCAGAGGTGCCCTCCGCTGCTTCTGTCTATGCTGTACTCACGTGGCTTGCTTCTGTACTGTTCTGTTTTCCAGCCCTCATATTTTTCACATGTCTAAGTCTTTTGGGGACTTTTCCAATGTCTGAAATTGGGAAGCGTGCTACAGTTGGTGGCTTCCGATGGCCTCTGTTTGTCCAACAACAGGATATCTTTGTCATTGGCTGCACGTTTGTGAGGTGCAGCTGTATTTATTTCTGATGGACTCTTGGACCACGGTGGCCCCTCTTTCAGTCAACAACCCATTAGAGGGCCCTTTGAAAAGGGAACTTGAGCCCTGACTTTTGCCTGAAAGCCTGCCATTGACACCTTCTGGTGAGATCTAGAAAGTTCTGGCATTAAAACCTGCAGAATTAGAAGAAAAATCCAAGCATTAAAAAAAGACCAAAAAAACAACAGCATTATGTCAGCAGCATGAACATCAGTGACACTAAATTGGGAAGAAATCTACAAGTGTTAGAGTCTAAATGTGAAAAAAAATTAGGAATAGCTTATCTAAATTATGTTCCTTATAGGATAAACATCTATATCTAAGTAAGTCTAAAAGAATTTTTTCAATAAAATGAAACTTCTGAGGTATGGGAAGGCATTGTGCATAGTTTAATTGGCAGCTTATTCCTTTTTTTCTTAGTGGTACATAAAATAATAGTTCATCTTATAATTATTAGTATCTTAGATTTGACAAAATACATGACACATTGCCATAAAACATATTCACAGAGATTTTAATGATCTCTTCTCTGGTTTTTTCTTCACATACTCCTCGGCCCCATTCTAGCATATTTATCTAGGAAGTAATGCAGTTCAAATCGAGAGATTAATCCTCCGTTAAATTGGGGAAAAAGTGGATATACTCATTCCACAATGCATGGTTTTCTATTTTGATTTATTTATTTGTGCTGACAGGAAACATGAGGCGCCTTGTAATTGCTGACCTGGACAGCTTAGTGTCACTACCCCAGGCTCCAACAGTCCCCCACCCCTCCACCCTCCCACAGGGCGATGTGGTGCGATCCGGACGTACTGTGCACATACAGGGGTTTGTACCACTGGAGAGGAACTCCAAAATGATGGATGTTAGAGTTTAGGCAGGAGCTGATGTCACAGTCACTCTCCCCCACCCCCCAACCCAGATAGAAAAAGAGCTTCTGCTCTGGATGAACAAATGCTCTCTAGGGAGAGAACAGGAAGGCCTCTAGGTTCATTACCCTGTGCTATGTACACACCTGTCTCCAGGAAAGAGAGAGCTATCAATCTCTCCAGAGGTGACTGTCTTCGACTTCCAAGGCTCATTGCTATTTGAACATCCTGTCACCCAAGTTGCCACCACTCTACTCAGAAAGTGCTGACCGTGCAGAAACATGGATATGGTAGTTGCTTTCCAACAACCATTCTATTTTTATTTATACCAATTTCTAAAGAGGAATCTTATGAAATGGGGGTGGGAGGGAACAGTTAGACTCTACTGTGAACTTGATGAAGTGGGATGAAGAAAGTCAAAGTCACCAAAAGTCTATAATGAGACAGAGCTCTGCATTTGTTCAGAAGGGTTTTGATAATACATTGGTTGGGGGTGCAAGCTAGTACCTTAAAGGAGCTGAGTATAGGCTAAACTTTGGGGACAGAATCAGGTGGGGATGTCTTGGCTATACCAAGAGGAAAAAGAAGGACAGCAGGTGAAGAAGGGTGCAGTATAGCAACAACAGAGAGTGCAAGTCCATTTGTGTGGTGCCACGGAACTATTTCTTTGGTCAGCCTAATCTTCAGTACAGGTTGAACAAAAATCATGCAACACTTGGTGTGAATGGATTCCCTGCAGGAAACTGCTGTAGAGGCAGGATTCTGTGCCTCAGTTTCCAATAGTGCCAGGCCAAGTGGTCACAGGAACATAGAAGAGAGACGTGTGGGCTGTTGGGAACACACAGAAATTGTGGAGAAGGCTTCCGCCAGCCAGAGGCAATGGCATGGGAGTTAGGGTTAAGTTCATCTAAGTCTCCCAGGGGTAGCGAGGGTCCAGACAAATATGTGCACTGCATTTAATAAGTCTATTTTTGCAGAACTGTGAGTGGTTAATTTGTCAGCTTGTGCTTTGTGACACGATTTTTCTGGATCCTATTTGTCTACAGTCAGGGGTGGTGAGTTCAGGGTTAGCCATCCAAGCCTGTTCTAGGCCTCTTATCTTTGTCAGCTTCATGGATACAGGTTATATCTCCACATCCCACCATCTTATGCACTGATCCTTCTGTTCCGAAGGCACAGCAGGGGTCAGACAAGAGTCTTCTATTGGAGAGGTAAGTCAAAACCCATTTCCTATTTATAACAGTGTGGGGGAAATTTCTTTGTGGCTAAAGTGTGTGTGCATGAGATTTGCCTTCATTTATTCACTCATTAAAACTCACCCAACCAATAGGCACTAGGCATAAAGATACACATCCCAGTCCTCCATTAGCTCACATCTGGAGAAGGCACTAGATGAACACATGTGAAATTACAGTCTACCTGTACTGACGTAGTAAGGACCATTGCAGAGTATCATGGGAGCACAAGAGAGAGAGACTCTTCTGCCTGGACTCTCCACAAGGCTCCACATATGAGTAAGAGTGTTGCAGGGAGCCCTTGAAGAGTTAGTTGGCTGTGTGATGGCTGCCAGTGGAAAAGGTGAGGTTGGCATTGCAGCTCGGAGGAAAGCATGAGACAGGACAGCAGGGCAAGAGCAAGGTGAGAGAGAGTTCACTGTGGGAGGAGCGTGGGGAATGTGAGGTGGAATGCCAGGAAACAAGACCGCTTTCACCATGGCTTCTGCAGGACTCTATTATAAAGATTAATACCAGTGGTCATTACGCTTAGGACCAAGGCAGGTCATCACGCTGCTTCTGATCAAGTGCCCAGTGTACATGGCGGGGCAGGGACCACGCTGGTCTTTGTCCACTGCGTCTCCTGGGACTGGCACAGGGCCTCGTACAGACTCAGTGCTCCGTGAATGTTTACTGAAGGAAACAAATGAATCCTTGAGTGGCCTGCTTTCACGTGTTCAGCAATTCTAACATGTAGGTTAGCCAAAGCAGTGTCCTGGTACTATCTGATGTTCTTAAATATTATCTAAGAATTCCTTATCGAGCCCCGGTGCACAGAAATTGGGCTTCCAAGTTTAGAGAGCACATAATCATTTCACACATCTCAATGAAGATGCAGGTGTGAGAAGAATCCGTGGAACTCGCTGAGCACCGGTGGCTTGAACAGGGTCCAGTTGTTCAATTGCTTTGGGCTTGGTGTTCATTTGATAGGGACAAAGGCTTTCCCTGAGTTTCTGGAAGGAATGGACATTTTCTGGCCTAAAAGCTGGCAGTAAGTGCTGTGACACTTCTAGCTACTGAATGTATCCTGGGCCGAGTCCCCAGAGTCAGGACAGAATAGACTGGTGGTCAGCTCTGTGCTGCTGCCACGCTGAGCGTTACCCCAGACACCCCCAAGGAAGGGCTCCTCCCAGGCCCAGTCAGTGACTGGTGTTACTGGGGGCTGCCTCGCCTAACTATAGTTCCATAAAATCTGTTCCCACAACTCATAAGAGAAATGTCTGGGGAGAAGGGGTGGAGCTGAGGGCTGAAGATGCTGGGGTTATTTCTAACAAAGGTATTTCTAAGTATTGTACATATATACATATGCCATGAGTAAGTGCAGTGGGCCCCCATCATGCTATGATCCCAGGGTCACCTCCCCGCCCCCAAAGAGCAATTGCACTTGTTTTGTTTGGCAATTCCCTATTGTGCTTAAGCATTTTATTCTATAGTCAGAGTTATGGCTTAAAATTTAAATGCCCTCTGACCCAGTAATTTCACCCAAGGCAAATAACAACAGTTGATAT
Organism: Hipposideros armiger; assembly: GCF_001890085.2. NCBI lineage: Eukaryota > Metazoa > Chordata > Mammalia > Chiroptera > Hipposideridae > Hipposideros > Hipposideros armiger. Next base: position 3,230,103 of record NW_017731367.1, on the reverse strand, counting down.
GGAAAAACATTCCTTGTAGGATTATTTTAAAAGGAAAAACATGCAAAGTATGAGAAACAAATCACAATCTATCAATGCACTGGAATATGTGCAGCAATTAAAAAATATCCCTCAAAATTTAACATGTAGGAAAATGCATAATATAATCTTAAATAACATAAAGCAGCCAATAACATAAAGTTGTGCTTATCACAAGATTACAGTTAAGTAACATGTACACACACACATGCACACACGTACATACACACATAACTCGATTCTAACCTTACATTGAGATTGGCCAGTGATGTCCTGCCGCCGACTCCATTGAGTCTATTTGCCTGAGTAATTGACAAGGCCCATGAGGAGGGAATTTGAGGAGTGGGGATGCAGGCTACAATGTCTGGGGCTATTTTCCCAAAGGCAGATGGCAAAGTGCAAAAGAAATTGGGAGAAAGGACATTTCTCTCTTCCCTCAAGGACTATGGACTAGGTCCATGGCTGAGGGCAGCCGGGGGAGAACACAGCTCCATGTGGCCCTTGGAACCTTTGGGCTATTTTAGGGGCTCCCTGGTGAGGAAGGTGGCATCCTCCTGGGTGGCTGTGGCTGTAGTGCTGAGGAGTGTCCTTGAGGCCCTTGACGTCACCGGGTGGCTGGAGTAGAACAGCTGAGCCCTTCCCCTGTGTGAGAACACCTGTGGGTGCCCAGAATTAACTAGGGGGAGATGGGGAGTGTGAGGCCAATGAGCTGCTGTGGACTGGATATCTGTCCCTTCCATGCTCACATCCCGTGGGAGGGTATTTGGAGGTGGAGACTTTAGGAGGCAATTAGGTTTCAATGAGGTTGTGAGGGGGCGGCCCCCATGATGGGATCAGTGCCCTTGTACCAAGAGGCCTGAGACCCCCTCTGTGAGTGCACTCACCAGGGAAAGGCCATGTGACGGCATGCCCAGAAGGGGGCCCCCCACCAAGACCCCATGCACGCTGGCACCCTGGTCTCAGACTTCCTAATGTTTGCTGTTTAAGCTCCCCCGCCCCCAGTCCATAGCAGCCGGAGCTGACTGAGATGTGAACCCCGAGAAGCAGGGAGCAGACCTTATTGTACCTCCCGAGTACTCCCATCACAGGGACACCCAGGGACATCTGAGACACCTGTTTAGCAAAATGACTAGAAGGAAATGCATCAATAGGTAAAGAACCAGGATGGGGTTGTTGATGGTTTCATTGTCTTCCTTGAACTTGTTTATGTTCTTAAAGTTTTCTAAAGTAAGCATGTGTTCCTTTCATAACTGAAGGACAAAGGCCCATGTGGATTCTAGCTGAAGAGTGGGGATAATCACCTCCTGGGCTGCCTGGTTCAGCCTCCTTCCAGAAAGCAGAGGTTCCTGGGGGAGCGTGCGCAGAGCGGGTGGGGCCGGAACTCTGAGTGCGGGCGACCCGGTGCTCCAGGAATGTCTGTTAGATGGGACTGAAGTGAGGACAGGGAGGCGGGGAGAGGAAAGGCACCCTGCGCCATCATTTCCTCAAGAATCAGCTCCCCTTCCCTCCTCCTGTGCTGTTTTCCTGTGGCTGCTGGGATGAATCACACAAATGTAGTGGCTTACTGACAATGCAGATTTACTGTCCTATAGTGTTGGAGGTGAGAAGTTTCAAATGGGTTGCAGGGCTGAGCTCCTTCTGGAGGCCCCAGGGGAGGAGTCTTTTCCTCGTCTTTTCTATTATGGTTTCTAGGGCCTCCGGCAAAACCTGGCTCATGGGCCTCTCCTCTTCCTTTAGTGGAGTATCTTCAAATCTCTGTCATCTATCTACCATCGATCTATCGATCTATCACCTATTTATCTCTAGCATCTATCTATCTACCTATCTATCTATCTACCTATCTATCTATCATCTATGTATCTACCTATTATCTATCGTCTATCTATCATTTCTATCTATCATCTATCTATCTATTATCTATCTATCTATCATCACCTCTGCTTCTGCCCTCATGTCACCTTTGCTGAATCTTCCGCCTTCCTCTTAGAAGGACCCTTATGATGACACTGGGTCCACTTGTGTAATCCAGCACAATCTTCCCATCTCAAAATCCTTAATTTAACCACATCTAAGTCTCTTTTCCATGGGGAGTACCATATTGGCAGGTTCTGGACCTGGACATGCTTCTTAGTCTGCTCCCTCGTGTTGACTGCAGCATACTGTACCCAGTTAAATAAAATAACATAATAATTATACACAACAATATTTGTGGGTTTGTCTTATCAGCTGTAGAAAAATGCATTGACGACCATCCAAAACTGGGTGATATGTTAGCACCCTTGGAAAGAGATCTCTAAGGGAGCCAAAGGAAAGCCGCTTGTGATGACCACAGTAAAGAAGATCATTAATTCCACTACAAAGTTGAATTTCTTGAGAGGCTTTGTTGGGGAGTGTGGGGGGGGGTGGGGGGGAAACCCAAGGGAAAAACCAAACCAATAATTCCTCCTTTGAAAAATTTTTCCCCTTTTTGAGATCTTGTTTCTCTTAAGTCAGAGCCAAGAATATGGAGATTTTGCATGAATCCTAAACAGTATCTTCCTACAAATAGGGCCGATGAAGACAGAGTGAGACTGAACTGTTTGCTGGTGTGTCCAGCCATATGCTCCTCAAAGATTTACAAATACCTATGTTTGTACATAATCTGTGTAAATCTTTGAGGGGCATATGGGCTGGACAACAAACATTAGGGGGTCTGAGACCAAGGTGCCAGCGTGCTTGGGGTCTTGTTAGGTTTGGAGACTATACAAGCAAACAGGACCGTCCTGGTCCATCCCCAGCGGTTTGCACTCCAGTGGGATGGACAGACAGTGAACAAGGCACACACGGATCTTTAATGGCCATTTGCACTAATTAGCACTTTCAGATAGTAGGTTCCTAAAAGGGAGGGCAAGAAGGAGAGCGAGCAGTGGTGGGAAGAATGCTAATCTGCTAGGAAGAGTGGCAGCTGCCGGTCTTGCTAGGGCCAAGAGCGTCTGCCAGCACAGATGCGATGCAGGGACAGGGCTCTTTCCCAGGCACACCTCTATCTGGCTCACAGGTGCCCCTGTGTGCTGAGACTGTGGGGGAAGCCCTGGGTCATCAGCATGTGGGTGTCAACCCTCCCCCCTTGTTATGCCTGGGGGGTTAGGCATGGGGCTATTTGATGGTTGTCACAATGTCACTCAGTGCCCAGTGGTTCTCATTCTCCTCTTCCCATCTCACCCGGACAAGCTGCCCCAGTTTTTCACGCTGAAATCTGCTCGTGCCCAAAGCAATTGGAGACTAAGCAGAAAAACTTCTTTTCTCTCCAGAAACTGAATTCTTAGTGGCATGTCCTCTCCAAAGAAAGCTCAGTTTTTTCTTGAATGTGAATAAACTCGATATGATTATATGTATGAAGCCTGTGCCTGCAGCTTACATCAGAAGAGTAGACAGAATGCTTTAGAAGGGAAAAGCGCCAGTCCATATTTCAGAGAATTCATAGCTTTTGGATCTCATTGGATTTGAACAAGAAAACCAATTTGTGTTCTTCAAAAGGATATAGAAACACAATAATCACTGGAAGCATGGATACACTCCTGGTCAGTTTCTATTCTCATCTCTACGCTCTCTCTTATCCAAGCACCCCACCCCCAGCCCCGCACCCCTCTGCTACCACGTTTTTCCACTTCAAAGGTTGTTACACGTGGTTCGTAAACACAAACATCTCCAAAGTGATTGGGTTAAAAGTCTAATGAATGTAACACATTTGGTTGGCCCTTGTAGCTACACTGAGGGGTTTGTGTGCTTTCTCGAAGCTGGTTCTCAGGGGAAGTGTTTGGGTGCCTAAGCAGCTGTGAGGCTGTGGGTGAAACGGCATCGGCTCAAACACCAGGTTGGGGTGCTCTTACCCCCCTGCACACGCGAAGCATCTGGGAGCCTGGTAAAAGCCTGGCTGCCCAGCAGCAATGAGTGATTCACTGACTCTGAATCTTCGGGAATGAAGACCCAGGTCCCCGCAGCGTTTGAAAACTCTCCCGGCGCCTCAGAGAGGACTGAGGATCCGCAAAGCAGGAGATGCAATTTTTCAGCTAGATGAAGACGCTCTGTCATCCTCAGTCATTTGGAAAATCAAAACAAGCTAGTCCTGGGGAATCTTGGGTAAAAACAGAAGCATTGGAACACCAATGAGGAAGTTAAAAATCACTTGGTACTTTCTGCTGAGTGTTTTACATTTGGATTGAATTTATTGTAGGGGCAGGTTTACCAAATTTGCCAGGAAGACACTCCTTCTGATTTCCATGAGATTTGATGAACTGGCATTATTGTTCCTCTGCTTGGAAAGTCTGCCCTGCCCGTCCCAGCCTCGGTGCAGAAACGCAAACACGGCTCTTTATCATCAGCCCCAACGTGAAACCCAGTCCCTTCTTTATCTCTCCACCCTCCCCCACCACCAGGATAAGGTCAGTCAGGCTATTGGGACTTTTCTAGATGGACTTGCGTGACAGTGTTACAGAAATGGGACATAAAGCACGAAGCAGGTGCTCTGATGCCCCTGGGGTGTCCCCTGTTCTGGCCTGGTCCCAGCCCCTTCCCTTGCTACCCGCTCCCTCTCCTCATTTCCTTGCTTCCCCCCTCACTCTCCCTCCTTCTCAGGTGGGGCAACTTTCCCTCTTCTGAAGCAGGGTGGCCACCCACCTGCAGCCCTCAGGGCACGCAGCTGCCCCCACCCACCCACTTAGTGCAAATCCTAAACAAAGACCAGCCTCTCCCTCAGATCTTCAGATAATCAACACCGCCCCCTTCTTCACAGACACCGCCCACCCCCCCTCTGTGTGTCATCACTTCTCTGCCTCTGGGCTTTTGCTCCCTCCCAGCCGGGTCTGGCTTCATTCATTCATGCACCCATTCATTCAGTCAATGTCTGCCAAGCATCGTGGGGCATCAGATGGGAAGTGACCACAGAAGGGGCCTGCTTTCCTGCAGCTTACCTTAGCTCAGAGGAGAGAATCAGAAATCCATCCACTATCCCACAGACAAAGGTGACATTGGGACTGTGACAAGGGCTTAAAGAAGAGGTATGTGATCCTCTACCCGGGGGGAGGGACCTAATTGTGGGGGTCCATGAAAGCTTCCCCTCAGGAGAGCCCTGAGGAATGAGGCTGTGCTTGGGGACCTGTCTAACCACACGCAGGCGGATGGAGGATTGCAGTTTGTGAGAGTGTGTGAGAGCGCAAGGGGCGCAACACAAGAGTTTGTGAATGTCTGAGCGTGCATCCGTGTGAGTAAGTGTGTAAGAGGGTGGGAGCCCATGTGAGTACACATGTGTATAGGCGAGTGTGCGTGTGAGTGTGCGTGTGCAAAGTGTGTGTTCGTGAGTGTGAGTGTGTGTGTTGGGGGGTATCTGAGCGTGCTGGCCTGGGGCTGGGGGAGGCCAGGGGGTGGAGTCAGGTAGCACCGGGGCTTGATTGTGGGCGGGAACTCCAGGGCAAGCATTCCACCAGGGATTTAGCAAGCCTCCTCCCCACACCCATTCGCCTCCTGCCATACTGGGCAAGTGTAGACAGAGGGCCCTGGTCTTCCGCGTTATCTGAACCCAATTTCAGTTCCCACCCTGCCCCTTTGGGTTATGTGAGCTTCATTCTCTGGCTTCAGTGTCTTGGTCCCAGGTAGGTGGAATGACCCCCAGTCGCGCTCACGTGGGTGGACCCCAAGACCTGGCCAGTGTCCCCTTGCGCAGGCCTGCTCACCAACGTGCCCCTCTTGGGTCCCAGGTGAATTCTCCCAGAGGTGCTTCTGGGCCCCAGGGCGGCAGCTCTCTGCCCCTCACTGTGGCCGTTAAGCTTTGCTCTGACACCTAGGGGACAGGATGTGAGGACAGTATTTTCTTTTCTCCTCCCCTGGCCCTGTGTCCACGCCTCAGACCTCAGGCTGTGCCGTGTGTCATTGGGCCCCGCTCAAAGGTCCTGCTTGCTCTGGGTTACAGTGGCCTCGTGCCCGGGCACACTAGATCTCAGGCAGGGTTGGTCGCACAGATGCCCTGGAGGAAGATTTGAGCATCAGGAGGAGGGAGACACTGGGGACTGCTCCCAGCTCTGCTCAGCTGCCCCCCACCCCCAGCTCAGTTCCCGCTGGGCAGCCCCATCATGGTTTCCTCCCCAGTCCCAGCCAGCCCTGACAACATCACCTCTGCCCCCATCCCTACAGCCTAGGTGGCAGTGACTGCCTGCTGTGCTGACCCCTGGGTTACTCTCCATCCCTTTTCTGGGCCTCCACGTCTTCCTCCATCTCTGTCACAAAGTCCCTGCATTGCATGCTCTCTGTTTGAAAACCCTGCGGTGGTTTTGTTTTTCCTGGTACGGCTCTGAGGTATACATCTAGCCTTTAAAAGATCTCACAAATCTTTTCCGTGATGCTGCTTCACCCCACCCCTTATACCCCATCTCCCCCAGATCCGCTACAAAACTCCTTGAGAGAGTCAACACTCACCTACCCACCAGGGCTGTCTTTGGAATCAGATATAGGAACCCACCTTCACTTTTCCTTCATGCTCCCCACGCCTCCTCACAAGCCCCCTAAATTGTTAGGGCATCTTACTCATTCCCCAGGACGAAACAAGTGGTGCCGTCAGGACACTGCCGAGTTCCCAGACTTTTATGAAGTTCTTCTTGTCACAGGTCTAGTGTTCTGACCTTTCAGTGTGGTGATGATGGGACCAACCCGATTATAACAAAAGTAACTGTCATTATCTAAACACCTTTCCTGCACATGGTGTTTATCAAGCACTGCTCTGTGTGCCTAACAGTTGACATTTAATCCACAGATTTGTCTTATGAGATAAGCTTGTCCTCATCCCTTTAAATGAGGAGACTCAGGCCAAGAGAATTTAAGGGTCAGAGAACCCATTGTATGTCTACTTTCATTGTATTTCAAGTTCTCCCCTCAGCTTAACACCTTCTCCCCAACAGGGTCGCTCTTACCTGGTGCCCTATGTCTGTCTCTGACTTACAGGTGTGAGGGTTCATGTGTGGTGGCAGAGAGAGTCCTACAGACCCAAGGCTGGGGCTTGGGGCCCAGGTGTGCATCCCATCTCTTGCCCCCGGTTATGGCGTGTGGAGTAGGTGGGTAATTACTCGTCATCGCCTGAAGGAATAACACAGGAGTGAGCCAGGGAAAATTCTCCAGCCTGGCCAGGAGCCAAAGGGAGGTTCTTCAAGAGTGGAAGGCAAGGCTGGCCGCTGATGAGCAGAGGGCTCTGGGGAGCGGATGGGGGCAGAGTCAGGGGCCCAGAGTTATTCCCAGCTGCTGTGGTGTGTCCTCCATGCTTCTGGCTTGGTTCCCATGGTGGCCTGCTCCGACATTCCATGTAGCATGAGCTCCCACCCAGGCCTCTGCTGACCAGGCCGGGCCAGTCTCACCCAAGGTGCTGGGGGCCTGGCCAAGGGTGCTGTGCTGGAGACAAAGCACTTGGCTGTGGGTCTTGGGACCCCTGTGGAGTCCGCTGCCTTCACGTGTCAGGGGACATGTACTACACCCATCACGTGCCTTGTGGTCTGTCCACAGCCACGTACGTCCCTGACCTGTGAGGCCATCTCCTGTCACTTTTGGCCCCACTCTATTGCCAGTTTCACTTCAGCCTCGCCACACTTTTCTTGGCGTCTGCAGCTCCATTTTTCCTGTTAAAGCCTTTATCATCCTTTCAAGGTCAGCTCCAATTCCACCTTCTGTGGTGAGTCTCTCCTGCTTCTAGAATTCCCTCACATTTGCTTGTCATGAGTTTATGCTTCTTTCTGCCTTATAGTAAGTCAGGTCCTTCCATATCTTCTTGATTTTATATTCTTCAAAGTTTGTAGCTCGTAGGAGTTGCTAAAGATACGTTTGTTGAATTAATAAAAGCGTTATATTTAATTAAAATATTGTCCTCTGCAGTTACAAGATTCTGCCTCGTGGATCTTTTAAAGTGCGTGTACTTTCAGCATAAGGATTCTACAAAGGGACTCCCTTTAAACCTTGCCATGGATTCGTTCCCCTGGGGCTTTCTCTTCATCATTTAGTGGTGGGGAAAAGCAGTAAGCTCCAAGCAGCAAAATTCTGCCCCGGGCGCACAATGGCCTTTGCAGGCCTGGCCTTTGAGTCCTCTCTGCAAATGAAAAACAAACAGTGGCGCCACTTCAATGTTGGGAAGACAGACGATTCCCATTTATTTTACATTATACTTTAGGACCTAAACAGAAATATTCCCGCTATTCATCTCAGCATGGTTTGATTGTGGAAACATAATCGGAATTGTTTAAGAGACAGAGTCGGCTTCTATTTTGGTCCTGGCACAGGAAACTCAGCCTTTGTCCATTTTTACCGTTTGATTTATGTGAGGTTAAAAATTCATAAGGCAGGAGCCAACCTCCAGCAAATATTGTTTTTTGCATGAGCCAATTCAAACATTCTCTCATCTCAGGTTTCCTGTTCAAAGCGTTTACAAATGCTCAGTTTAGCTGCGGCTTGCCTATTTGATCTACTGAAGGTCAGTCGGTCTCTGCGGTGACCTCGGGGGTAGCGGGGGCTCCATCAGGGGCTCAAAGACAGTGACGGGGAGCCATCCCCCTTTCAGGCGCACTTTCTGCGTCAGGCGCCTTACGTTTGCTATTTTATCTAATCCTCCGGTAATCCTATGACGGAGGCCCGATTATCTCGACTTTCCAGAAGCAGAAACTGGGACAAGTGAAGGAGCCTGCCTCAGAGTGCACCATCGGTGAATGGCCAAGCTGCGAGGCTGTGTGTGGGGCTTGTGGCTGCAGAAGGGATGAGATGGAGATGTCACAGCTCATTACGCCTTCCTGTTGCCCAGGTGCCAAGAGGCAGAGAATTCAGGCTTGCATTTCATATCAACCCAAAGACTCCTAATGGAGGAGGGTCTTCATTTTCTTCCTGACAACACCACACCAGGGCCCTGTGCTTTCTGAACTGCAGACCCGTGGGAGCCACCGACATTCAAAGGATGGCTTCTCACTTCACTGGCAAGCCCCTTGCCCTGCACACGTGGCCATGGGTGCTTCACTCTTTCTTCAACCCACCCTTGTCGAAATCTCTTTTTCCAAATAAAGTGATATTCTTGGATTCCAGGGATTAGAACCTGGATGTCTCTGGGAGCCATTATTCAACTTTTCATAATGATAATAGTGAGACTTAATAAGGATCAAGCTCACACTGGTAGGTACTTATTTTCAAGTACTCACGGAACATTGACAAAAGTTGCATGAATTTGGCTTTACAGACACCCCCAAAGAAAATATTGCTACTTGTTGCACAATATTCTAAAATTCAAATTTTATAATACACATAGAGAAAGAATAGCCAATTATTTGGGCATTACCAATAAAATTAAAGTGCTCCCCAATAATATTTAAGCCACCAAATATTATTACAAATTATTTTTTAAATCATGAAAATGGGGGCACTACAAGTCTAAAGCTATCAGAGGTATCTGGAGAGGTTGATTTTTAACTCTAAATTCTTTCATGACCAAATAAAAAATAGAAATGTATAAATAATCATTCAGTGTAGGGAATTAGAAAGAACATAAAATAAATAAAAGCAGAAATTAAAAAATTAGGAAAAAGTGGTAGCATTAATAAGTAAAAAAACAAAGCAACTCATTTTTAAAGAAGATAAACACCTCTGTCAAGTGTAATCAAGGAATAAACGGAGAAACCACAGCGAAACAAAGTTAGAAATGAGAAATTACTACCATTATATTACAAAGTTATTTTGGAGGCTCCGGAAACAGGACAGAAAGAAGAAATATACACTTAATATGAAGAAGATGAAAGTATTATTATTTCCAGCCAATATGATTATATATAAACATGCCCAGATTATCAATCAAAATAATATGTGGATTATTGATAGAATTCAGTGGGTGAACATGAAGGTACTAAATAAAAATCCAGTCTCTATATTCTCTATAACCACTTAGAAAACATAATAATGAATAATATAAATATTATTATTATACTTACCAAGAAATGTACCATAACAATATGTTACATAATATGTCCTGGATGAGAAAAATATTTTGTATGATGAAATTTCCCATCTTACATGATTAAAATAATTCTAAACAAAATTCCTATAAGATTTTTGGAGAAACTTGCCAAAATAACTCAAAGTTCTTTTGAAAGAATAAAATAATGAGAATAAGTTTTAAATATTTACAAAAGGAAGTATTTTGGGGGGAAGTATCTGGGGAGGAAATATTAACAATATGATAAAGCTATGTTAGTTTTCAGTCAATTTAGCCGTTTTATGAGAGAGGGAATTTGAATACACAGGGAAGCTGGCAAAGGCAGGTAGTCAGAGAAGTTACGGATTATTGAGTGGGGAGAGCAGGCCCTGCTAGTCAGGTGGAAACCTGTTGCCTGATGAGATCTGTGGGAAAGCCACTCCCTGGAATATGTGAAGGGGATACAGCACAGTTACTGAAATTCCCAGAGTGCTCCACTCAGCACCCCGGTTCCCCCATCCATAGACTAGGCAGCCTGTAGGGATCCCAGGAAAAAACTCTGCAGCCTGTTTTCTAAAATAATGGGGCATACCACAACCATATAGACTCGGCAGCGGAGAACAGACATCAAATGTCCAGCTTTTTCTCTGAAACCCAAAGAGAAAAACAAGCATCACCAGATGAGGAACTCCAGATTCTCCAATGAGAAAAGCCCGGACAAAGGAACAGACAAAATAGGTACCCGGAGAAACAAGGCAATTCGGGGCACAAAAGGAAAATGAAGAACAATACTCCAGTTAATAGAGTTAAGATTTTGGGCTCATAAACCAGGAACAAGACAACATGAAAAAGAAAGAATTATAAAACAAGAACACTATTTAGAGATTAAAACACTAAAGGTGAAGTCAGGGAAATCTCCCCCCAGAGACAAAAAGATGGAAAAATATAAATGAAGCGATGAGACTACAGGTCATAGAAAGAAAGGACCGGAAAAAATAACAGTGGAATTATCAGATAAAATATAGGAGTGATTCAAAATGGAAGGATATAAAAGATCAGATGAAAGGACTTGCTCTACAGTAAATTATAAACAACTCTACCATAAGAAGAATCTAATGGCCTCTTGGATTATGTAATTGATAAATGTTTTTCCTTTGCATTGATTTCTAAGAATTTCAAAGGTAAGTTTTCCGCTTACCTCTAGAAAAGTGCTCAGGAATTGAATATTTTTTATATCATGCCAGATTATCAATTACCAGTTTATCTACCACCACCATTACTACGTCACCACCACATCACCATCACCATCGCCATCACCACCACCACCATCATCATCACCACCACCACCATCATCATCACCACCACCACCA
>NW_017731367.1:3217033-3218151 GCF_001890085.2 Hipposideros armiger | reverse complement strand
CCACCACTGCCATATGTATCTAAGGCTGGGGACTACATTTCTCAGAATCTCTTTCCTTGTGCAGTTTTGGTTTACAGTTTGCCCAGGAGAAGAACTTATATGCAAGATTTGGAAAGTGAAAGTAATAATTGCTAGCTCTGATGTCTTTAAAGGCACTGCCTGTGTCCATTTGCCTTCCTGTGCTTCTGTCATCACAATGAGAAGACTGCCCCGACTGGCCCTGTGTCCCAGAAGGAGGATGAGAGCCACATGGAGCAGAGCCACCAGAGGCTGAAGTTAGAGCCACCCCTGGCTGACTCACAGACCAAGCCTGAAAGATGTTTAAACTTGAATGCCACTGAGATTTTGTCATTGTTCATTACATAGCACTTTTGTGATACTGTGTGACTAATGCAGATACATAAACTTTGTCTTACTTTTCTACCCTCTTTTCCCATCATGCTCACTGTTTTCTTATTTAAAAAACAACAACCGTATTTCATTATATGTATAATAGTGAGATGTCTCAAACACTTTTTGGGAAAAGGTGAAATATTAATAAGAATACTAATCAAATATTCTGAAGACTGCTCCTTTATCCCTTTTAATTTTCATGAGTGACTTAGATGATTTCTAGAATGACATTGTGTGACAGTTCTTACTATTAGTTTGGAATGTAGTCATCAAGGAGAATCCTAGGATAAAGAAGTCAGATGAGAATAAAGTCAAGTCACTTCAGCCGTGGAGAGGGGATGAATTCTGGAACGGGAAGCCAAGTGGAATATCACCAGCAGGGGACGGAGCTGAAAGTCAAGCAAAGGAGCTAATGATCAAGGTGAGAGTGATCACTGTGCACGGATCTGTCCTTTCTCCCACTGAAGGATCCCATCAAGATATATATATATTTCAGATACGTACGTCTCTCTATGTATAGAGAGAGATATATATATTTCAGATACGTACCTCTCTCTATGTATAGGTGTGTATATTACATGTTATATATATAATATATACATAATATATATTATATAAATAAAATTGGGTTGTCAGAAAAGTCATGACATATTTTTTCTATGGTTTTCGTTGCAAAAATGTGTCATGACTTTTCCGACAACCCAATATATATATGTGTGTATATA
>NW_017731367.1:3196950-3214883 GCF_001890085.2 Hipposideros armiger | reverse complement strand
AAGTCCTTTTTGGGGTCTAGTGAGTGTCACGTTGTTTTCTTTTTACTTTTGTGCTTTTTTATGGTGATTTTGCTGTTTAATGTGGCCCCCAAGAGTAGCACTGAAAAGCAGTCTAGTGTTCCTGAGCGCAGGAGGCTGTGACATGTTTCATGGGGAAAATACGGACTTAAATAAGCTTCATTCAGGCATGAGTCAGAATGCCGTTGGCCATGGAGTCAATGGTAGCGAATCAACATACACAGAGCGTGTCAAAAAAATGTATACACATTTTAAGAAAGGAAAACTATTAAAATTGAAATACTCAATATATACCGATAACAAAAGATGACTACAAGCCACGTTTGACTTCTGCAATCACAAAAGGTGTTCAAAGTGGTTGTCATCAGTGTCCGGATGCTTCTGACTATGGCAAACCACTGTTTGAGCAACGTTGACCAAAGTGTCCACTTGTATATATGTTTTTGGCATGCCTGGTATATTAAATAAGGTGTCTTTAAAAAGAAACACACATAAACAAGGTCATGTATTGATCGATTGATAAAAATGTGACCAGAGGCTCACGAGAACCTGACCCTGTATTTCCCCTGGGAGCGGTGGCACTAGCCAGTGTCTCACGGTGACGGCATAGAGCATAACTATTGTGAATAACAAGAATGGACTGTACACTTATTCTCTCATAGTTCCTGTGGGTCAGGAACCTGGGCAAGGCTTATGACTCGTCCTCTGCTCAAGGCTCAGTCAGGTGTCAGCCAAACTGTTCCTCTCAGGAGCCTGGGGTCCTCTCCAAACTCGCATGTTGTTGGCAGAAGTCAGCCCTTTGTCCCTACAGGGCTGAAGTCCTACTCCCCAGCTTGCTGTTAGCTGGGGCTACTTTCAGCGTCGAGAGGCCACTGGCCGCTCTCTGCCCCTTGGCCGTCTCACAGCATGGCGGCTCACTTCTTCAGCCCTGCAGGAGATCTTTTACTCCAGGGCCCTCTGAGGTTAGAAATTCACGAAGAAGTGCAGTGCAGACATTTTTAAATGATTAAAGTGGTGACTTCAAAGGATCTCAGTCGGTCTACACATCATTGAAACTGTGGGGCAAGGGACCAGGGAGGCCCTCCTTTGTCCTATTTCGCTTTTACTGAGAGTTCTTCAAGGGGCCCCTGTTACATGGTGTGATTTCAGTGGAATGGGACTGGAAAGGCCCAGAATTACAGAAAAATTTCTATTCACCTTGAGCTGGGTCTCCGTCAGTCCACGCCGAGCCCACAATGCGCATGTCACTGCCTGACAGACCCACGGATGAGGTGCTCAGAGAGGCCTGTTCTGCTCCTGGATACTGGGGTTCAGTAACAATTGGGGTGAAGGGTGGGTACAGGGCATCCAAAGTTGTTCGGTTATGGGTTTGTATGTCATTACAGGGAGCCCCAAAGGCGCTATAATTATTTTCCTAATACCTGATGGTTCACTCAGAGCTCCTGGGGCAGCCTGAAGTTACCTAAGCTTCCTCCTTGCACTAGAAATAATGACAGGAATCGGGTTTTGGAGGTGTCTCCCAAGTACCTTTGTGTGTGTGTGGCCCAATTAAGGTCCAATTTGGGAAGAATACACATCAATAGAGCTTTTTCTGATGAAGAATTGCTTTCAGACTGTGGCCCTTTTGTTTAAAAATGGCTTTGTTTCTCTTTTATTTGGAGTCCAAAAGCCATTAGCCATCGAGCCCCTGCCCCTTCCAGGGCCACTCGGACACAGGCTGCAGATGGCCAGACAAAGACTGGCCGTTGTGCTCCAGGCCGCCTTCCTCTGACAGCGTCTTTCACTAACATTTGCTTTTTCAAAGCCATCTTTCCTGAACAAGGGCTCCTTTCTATATAGATGACTCCTAATAACCCCCACTTCCCGCCTGTAAGGATAGCTGTTTCTAACCCTTTACAGAAACATATTCCCAATTCTACGTTCAGCTGAGCGGCCATGGCTTCTCTGCAGAGTCACCGAGTACTAATAGCTTCACAGTCCTGCCTGACCAAACCAGGTCTTATCTTGCAGATTCAATGTTATTTCTCTGCCAAGTGAAGAGGCTGCGTTCCGTGACCTCCTGGTTCCTCGTTTCCACTCTGAAATGCTAACACGGGATCTGAGGCCACAGGGTAACCAGGCTGTGCCCAGGCTTCAGCAGTCCATGTCACCAGAGGGGCTCACTGGACATTCAGATTCCTGGGCCCCAGGCAGACCCACCCGACCAGAGTCTCAGGGGCAGAGCCTGGGAACTTGTATTTATAGCGCGTCCCCCAGAGGTTTCCCACTTGCAGTCAGCTGTGGGAACAACTGGGTGGCATTTGTTTAGGAAGCTCGCTAGGGCAGCATGTTTCTGCGTGTGAGAACAAGCAGCCCGTTTAGAACAGCAGGGGGAAAACCAGCTTATTCTACTGGCTAGCAGCCTCTGTCTTTCTTTCAGACACAGGTGTCTTAGTATTTCGTCCAAGAAGAAAATAGATAGCTATGGGAAACCATGAGCTCTTACTGGAGGCACCAGCCTCTCTACCCCCCAGCTTTTATCCAGGCGTCAACCTCAGAGAAGAGCAAATACAATTTCAGAGGGTCCTGACCACCAACATTAGGACAACTGCAAGACGCAGAGTGATTTACAAGTGAATGTTGCCCGTCTTCATCTTGATAGCTCCGTCCTTTCTGTCACTCTACCTGAAGAGGTTGAACCTTGCTATCGTGGAGTCTTATTTTCTGTGGGGGCTGGAAGGCAGCCTCCCTAGTCATGGACCTGGCTTTCACCCATGGGGACACAAGTCAGGACTGTCTCAGGAAAGCAGTCGGTGTCACTCATTCCTGTTTTGAGGACTGAGGGAGGCTCAGGGACCACGGTGCCCGGGGAATGGAAGGCAGGCCGTCTGCGTTTCACGGTCCTGAAGCTATTTCTCACGGAAGGCATACCAGATTTTTACCCACGTCGATGAATGAAAGAACCTTTGGTTCTGGCGCTCTTTATTACAGAGGAAAAATACACAATGAAAGAGTTTACCTGCAACCCCACCCATGATGAAATAATGAATGGTCCGTGCTGGGCGGTCTGGGAAAGCAGGGTGCATGCCGCTGCCTTCTCTTGAGGTGTCCAGGTGTGGGGAACCTCACCTCCGGGAGGACTCAGGCATTCGTGAACATGTCCAGCTCTCCCGGTAGGATCTGGCTGAGACCTCAGCATGGGGCCTGCTCTATTCTAACAACTGAGGGTATCACTCTGAGGTTGCCGAATCTCCCAGGGGAACCACGTGGTAACGGTTTCTGTGCGTCATCCCTGATGTGTGGCAGGGATGAAAGTGCCTTGTGTGCTACGGCGTGTTTGATTTGCTTCCCAGCAAAACTTGTGCTGTTTGTTTTTTTGTCCTTGTGAGTATCACTAAGAACAATGATGAGTGAACAGAAAATGGTCTAGTAACCTGGATTAGATAAGCTCA
Organism: Hipposideros armiger; assembly: GCF_001890085.2. Classification (NCBI taxonomy): domain Eukaryota; kingdom Metazoa; phylum Chordata; class Mammalia; order Chiroptera; family Hipposideridae; genus Hipposideros; species Hipposideros armiger. Next base: position 3,211,434 of record NW_017731367.1, on the reverse strand, counting down.
AGGAGAGCTTCTACCAAAGCTTCTCAAAAAGGGTCTCACAGTCTCAGAAAGTGAGCTTGACACATGTTTTGCCCTCGCCCAAGTGAAATATTCAGTTCTGCATCTCTTTTTATGACAAAATCTTTGAGTTGCCAGAAAAGAGCACCCTCAGAGCTTCAGAATAGGACCTTCCTGGGACGGCTCCCTTGTCCTCATGACCACGTGATGAACCAACTTGACCCAAAAGATCAGGCCTGAGAAACCATATTGTCATGATGTTAAGGTGTAGTTAGCACTGGGTGTCTATTCCAGGCCACCCAAAAGTCAGGGACACTCACATGTGAACTTCTAACCTCAGCCACATGAGGAGGAGGAGACAAAGGGAGATTAGAGAAGCCCAGGAGAGGTGACCTGGGAATGCAGCCCAGCTGCTAAAAGGCAACCCTCTCAGAATCCATACCCTATGCCGGATCTTTAACATCTTGATTTAAGAGCTTGTTCCAGCCCTGAGGAAAATACGCTGGGCTCCCTCCCAGGATGTCTTAACCTTCAGCACAAGGGCCAGCAAGCTTTCTCTGTTAAAGGCCAGAAGTTCCAGTCAACTCTGTCATTGGAGCATGAAAGCAGTGATGTGTGGCTTTGTTCCAATAAAACTTTATTTATAAAACTAGGCGGTCAGTCAGACGTGGCTTGAAATGGATGTGGGAAAGGTCCAGCTGGTCTTCAGTGGTGAGAGCCATGGGATTGGACTCCCAGGCCCTATTGGCAGTCACACTCTCCGCCATGGAGAAAGCTGGGAGGAGAGGGGGCAGCACAGTGGAGACAGGACGCGCAGAGTGGAGCTCTGGGCAGGCAGTTGCCTGGTGGCAGTTATTCCTAAGCCCATCTTGATTTCATTATATGAGACAACTCAAATTCTTTCTCATAAGTTGCCCTTTTGTGCTCCAGCCAGTACGAACTGAATTTCTATTATTTGTCACTGAAAGAATCCTCATGTATCCTGCAGCTCATATCCTATAGGACCCAATTATCCCCAATAGCTGGAACCGAAGCTTCTCCTGGCTTCTGGGTACGCGTTCGGTGCTCAGTCTTACTTCAGATGCCTCAGTTCCAAGGAGTTTGCTGGGTGCCCTCTGCACTGATGGCAACACAGTTCCTGTTTCAGAGACGGCACCAGCCCACACTGACCGGCCAATTCCAGAAGGCGGCCACAGCGGCTGTAGTTCTTTCTGTTATAAGCCGAGACACTAATGATGGTCTCAGCAGCCTCAGAGCAGTTGTCTGCCTTGAGGAGATCAATCATTCTACAGGATAGAAAACATAAGAACCAAACTCACCTGAGCAGCATTCTCCCAGACAGGTAGGTGCTCCTTCACTCACACCAGTTTCCTGGACGGGCCTACGGCTGAGAGAGTTGTCCAAGGTCAGGCTTTGGTCTGCAGCCCAGAGCAAGCCAGACTCAGCCAGCACTGGATTTTCAGAGTGGAGTGACCCATGCTCTGTCACAAGCTTGCGGCTCACCTTAGGCCCTCGCTGTCCAGCTACTTCAATCCCCTGAACAAAGCAGGGCGAGCGGGGCACCTGGGTCCCTCCTGGGACTCGTGGTTCGTCATCTGCAGCAGCTGAGAATTGACAAAGAACCTCTAGTCCTTGTCCCACACTCAGCTGTCATCCGGTGTTTGGGGACGCAAAGGCCCGGGTGAGGGGGCCTCACTCACTGCCACAGTCCTTTTATTTCACAACTTTGCCGGGTGGTGGGCCACACACATCTGATGGCCACAGCCAGGCTTGGGCAGGGTGGGGGTGAAAAGCCGTCTGCTTTCCCAAATCTTCAGCCCTGAAGTTGTGATAAAATGACGTCACCAGCTTTCCACAGAAGCTTCTTTGTTCGCGTGAGAGCCTCAGAGTAAAGGCCAGATAAGCAGCTTTCCCACACTGGGTGGCATTGCATCTGTGACGTGGGTTTGTTATCAGTGCTCTGAGAGGAGGGTGGTGGGAAGCAAGACGCTGACTTGCCCTTAACCTTCAAGAAAACCACCAGGAACGCCAGCCTTTGCTACGTTTGCACTTGTGTCTCAGAACCTGCCCTTTCTTAGGTCCCCAGATGACGACTGGGAGAGGAAAGGCCGTGTGGCCGGAAGGCCAGCCTGAAGTGAGCCACTGTGCTACTGCAGGGACAATGCTGGTGCGCAGATTTCTAGCACAGGCTTCGTTATGTCAACCAGTGCTTGCAGGGTTTCAGTGGGGGAGCCTCCTTTTAAAGGGAATCTTGAGTAAGAAAACTCAAGATGTGAGTGCAGTCAGCGCAAGGAGAGGTTTGGGGCTGAGCGTGTGTGGGTGCTGGGGTCTCGCCTGCGGGGGCTCCTTTCCCAAGAGCTGTCTATGGGGTCTTGGCAGAGCAGAGTATGAAATCCTCCGGTGCCCATAAAAAGATATAGTGTTAATAAAAATCAAGTACAGGTTAAATCACACCTGCTTTGTGTAATGTATGCACAAAACAAAACTTGTTTAACATTCAAAAAGCGATTACACCATCATAGCTGAAGGCAACTTGAAAAGGTCCTTAATTTAGAAGGCTCCAAACTGAAAAGTTACTGATTGGCTGAGATTCCCCCGTTAACCTACTCCTGCCTCTGCTTGCCACACTCAGAGCTGGGACCTCACAGCTGCCCCCAACACACACATACACACACACACACGTGATCGTACACATGTGCACACACATGCACACACACATGCACGTACACACACGTGCATGTGTGCACACATACACACATGCACACACGTGCGCATGCACACATGCATACACACACACAAACGTGCGCACACTCACACACACACATATGCACACACACGTACATTCATGCACATGATCCGCCCTACCCCAGGACTTGAGCTGAAAGGAACACTGTTTAGGGGACATGGACTTCAGCCCATTACCTAGGCGGTCTTATTGCTTATCCTGACTTCCTAGAAGGTTCTTTCCTTGCAGCTTCTAACCAAGTGTGAGAGAATCAGCTCCCTGCAAAAACCAAACACAAGCTATCAAGGGGATCAACTCCCTTTGATATCAAATCACAAGACTCAGGGATAGAGGTGGGCCCAGCTGGGCAGCGGCTGCTCCGTATACCCAGGAGGATGACCGCGCCATCAACAATGACAGTTATTAACGGCCTCCTGTGAGGGACCCACTGTGCACGGGGCAGGCTTTTCCATGGGTTTGTGCATTTGACCGCAGAGAGCTTTCTCTCCAGGCTTCTGGTCAGCTAAGCCCCAGGATGGGGTGGGTCTCGTTTTCACCAAGACGCCCCTTCTGCTGCGTCAGGCTTCTCTTTGGCTTTAACACCGTCATTGGGCCTGAGCCTTGCTCTTCAGCATCTGAACTCTTGCTTTAGTGTCCCCGTGGGCACACCAGAGTCTCCAGGACTAAGGTTTCTGTCGTCAGTCTTCTTGGGCCTGAGAGTCCACTGACATTCGCGCTGCTGTGCCACCTGCCCTGCTAAACCTCCGCCCGTTCCCCATTGTCCGACTCTGCTGAGGTTCTCCTGAGCTCGCACACGGCCCTCCATTAATGGCGGCCTGTGTTCCTTAAGGTGCTGGCTTTACATTGACTAATATTTCATTTTGAACCTTCTAAGCACTAATCTATCCCCCTAATAATAACAGAATAATAATGAACATTTATTGAGGGGTTAGCACTTACAACACTCTGTGTGGATTATCTCACTCATGTAAATGAATGGCCTCATTCAGTCCCTCTAACAAACATTTGTCCCCACGCAACAGAGGAAGAAACAGGCTTACCTTGTTTGCTTTGCTGGGGTCATACAGCGGGAAAGTTCAAACCCAGATGTGTTTGCCCTGGATGCTGAGTGTGTAACCATTGGGGCTTCGGTCTAACAATCACGTAAAACAACATTGTGTTTCTACTGTTTTGTTTTTGTGGTAATTGTTGTTATTTGTTGGTTTGTTTTTAATGTTTTCAGGATCACATACTTCGGTGAATGGTCTTCATGTCAGAGGAGGGTGAACTGGTGCATGACAGTGGACGCCAAGGGCTGACCCATGTCCTATGTGATCAGTCTGTGGGACTGTGTGGCCTCCATAATATACTCTTATCTGCTTGCCAATGGAGAGGGTGCTTTCTCGTGAGGCACGAGCCACAATCTGGATGCTCCAAGAAGGGCAGCACGCTTCCCTGTCTACCTGCTGGACCCACTCCACTCCCCTGCTTACAGAGCCAGGAAATGTCGTATCTGGGTCCTTCAAGAACAGAACCAGCTGGAACCTGAGTTACGAGTTCTTCTGATGGTTGGAACCACACTCAGTGCAAGTCCTTGGGTTCCACTGGAGGGATTGGGCGTGTTTGGTCAGCTGGTAGTAACATAGTTTCTGTAGGGATTGTGATGATGCATTAAAAAAAATGAATAAGACAAAAATAATTTCCTTCACGGACCTCATAATCTAATAAGGAGGTTAAGACATATCTTCAAATAATAGCAAAGAACAGGAGCTTTCGCTTTGCAAAACAGCTTCGCAGCAGACTCAAAGGGAAGTACAACAAGGAAAGTCTGATGTAGGTATTGGGAAATTTCTAGAAGGGGCACAATATATGATTGACCTGTGTGTCCCTCCTGGGAAGAGGTACCTTGACCATAGGTACCAGGCCAGGTGGGATCCCATGTGGAGCACACAGGATGTCCAGCAACGCTGAAGGGAAGACATCCATCCATCTTCCTAAAAGCATCCACTCCCCACAGACGCTGTGGGTCCTGCTGCCTGCTGGAATCCAGCCAGCACCTCCCATGGTCAACCTGGGGTCACTTCCCCTGTCCCCTGGTCTGCCTGGCAGACCTCTGACTCTAGCTAGCTTCTGTCCTCTGACTTGGCTCCTGGTGGTCGCTGAGATGCTGGGCTCCACTTGTCTTGGATCGGGTCCGAGGTGTGCTTCCAGGTTTTTTGGTACAGTGTGCTCCCAGTTTGGGACCCGCTGGTCTATGCATGGGATAGCCCTGGAATGGCTACAGTTTTTATGTAGGAGAGGACTGAAGCTGCGGGTGGTCTTCCTGGGTGTGAACTGGTGGTCCCTTTTAGGAACAGACCAACGTCATTGGAGATCCAAGGTCACTGGAGATCAACCATCACTGACACCCCAGGGAGGCGTCCTGAGCTGTAACTGGCTGTTTTGGTTCATGGATGATGAAGGGGCTGTGTGGAAACAAATGGAGGATGAAAATAATGGATGGGTTTCTACAATAGCTTGTAGTAAAACGTATTTTCCTCATGGCAATGCCACTTGTTAACCTTTGTACTGTTCTATGTTCTAATTTTGGCACAGGTATCAGTGGAAGGCAGCTCCTACTCTTACAGACTCAGTTTATGGAAGCTGAGAAGGGGGAATTCTTTTTAAGAACACAACTAAGATTATATAGACTTGATCATGCATAATATCACAAAGAAATGATACAGATTGTGTCTGCTAAGCATAAGGCAATTAAACTGGAAATTAACAATAAAAGATAACTTTGTAGACAACACTTTTTCTTCTTCAGATATGGGGACACTTAAACATACATTTATTAATAACTCATGAATTAAGGAGGAATTCACAATGAAAATTACAGAGTATTTAAAAGTTAATGGCATGAAAACACTATATATTTAGAAACTGGAAGGATATAGCTAAATTGGTACTGGGGTTTAAATTATAGCCTTAATGCATCTTTTAAAAATAGCGTTCTTAAACAAGTGAGTTTTGTTTCAAGTTAGATGAATAAAACCACTCAAGCCTAGAAAAAGTAACAAGAAGGAAATAATAAACTTAAAAGCAGATATTAATAAAATGAAAAAATAAACAGTAAAGAAAATCAACAAAATCAAAAACCAATTCATTACAAAGTCAGTAACATAACCCTGATCATTAAAAAAGGAGAAAAGAGCCACAAACATGAGACAAGGAATAAACATGGCACTATAATGACAATATGATAGAGCTATTTAAAAACCGTAAGAGACTGTTATATGCAACTTTATGCCTATAGATTTGAAAACAGTAAAAATGGAAACATTTCTAGAACAATGCAATTAAAATGTAGGACTCAGGACACATTCCACAGTGTCGCAGACAACGTGAAATCCGGAAGGCAGGTGGTTCCTGGTCTCACCTCACAGAGCAGCACACGGGGCGCGGGTTGACGCTACTGGGCATGCGTAGTTTTTTCTTGTGAGGGCTCCCTGCTGTTTCTGAAGCAATCCTGCTGATGTCTCTTCTGTCATCAACACTGCTTCACAAAGAAATTGGAATTCTTATTAAAATGAAACCCAGTGAAAACAACGATTTGGTTGATAAATCAAAAGATTCCTGCTTAAAAACACAGCAGGACTGGGTGGCTTTATGGTACATTTTGCTAACCTTTCAAAAAATACTGATCTGAAAAAACTATTTCAGAGACAAAAAAGAAGAAGGAGAAGGAGACAAAGGAGAAGTGGAAGGGGAAGAAAGAGAAGGAGAAAGAGAGTCTCCAAACTCATGAGCAAAATCTAGCCTGTATCTTCACCAGATGGGCCAAGGGAGTAGAAGAAAAGGAAAAAACAGACCAGCCTCATTTATGAAGGTAGAAGCGATCATCTTAAACAAAATTTTGGCAAATCAAACTCCACACCGTATTATTATATGGTTTATTCCAGGAACGTCTGACATTTCAAAAGCAGAACATATGTTATTATAGCGTGCCGGATTAAGAGAATAATAAGAAGAAAGCAAAGGAAAATCTCAGTAGATGCAGCTAAGGCAGTCACCACATTCAACACCAATTTATGATCTGAAAAAACTCTCATGAAATTGGGAACAAGGAGAAACTTTAGAAGCCTACATCAGGCAATCACTCTAATGGTTTGTCTCTAGAAGATTAGCACTGAATTCAAGAACAGAGAACGGATGCCCTTGATCATCACATCCACTCAAAATTATATTCTGGTTCCCCGCTAAAGAAATAAGAAAAGAAAAAGAAATAACAAATATGGAAATTGGGAAGGAAGCGATAACACCATCTTTACTTGCAGATATTATCGTATTTATATAAAATACTTAAAAGAAGGTCCAGACAAGCCATAAAAATTAGTAGGAGTGTTTGGCAGGGCTGCAGGATACAAAATCAATGTTAAAAAGGCGATAGCATTCCTATACCAGTCAATAAAGTTAGAATATGTAATAGGAAACCTGAGGACTTCTGCTTTGGCTGCAGGGGAGAAGCGGTCAGACTGACCCTCCTGCCGTAGAGACCTGGACAAAATGAAGAGCACACTGTCAGACCCTGGACAGCAGACGGATCCCGTAGGAACATGAGTCCTAACGCAGGGGCAGGCAGGGAGGTGAGCCCTGGCATCACGCAGGCTTTCTCCCCGGACCGTGGGTCATGGAGGGGAACTCGAGCAGAAGCAGGCAATCTGGCTGAATTGAGGAGACGTGAGGCTGGAGGTCAGCCATTACAAGTGAACTATTGTAGAAAGTATGTTGGGGCCAGAGTACCTGAGAGGAAGGAGNCAGAGCTGGACATCACGGACAAAATGAGTTTACTTGAGTGGTCTCACAGAAGAGGTTCTCGGTGAGCTAGAAATACAGATAAGCAATATCATTCATTTAGACAATTTGGGCTGTTATCTATTGGCAACTTACCCATGTTGCAGCTTATATTTAAATGTAGTGTATGTATGTATGTTTGTATTTAACAAATAGGCCTGTGCTCTGACTGTGTGTCAGGCACATTGGAAATGCAGTAGCAAATAAAATCTACTTGTATTCCTGCTTTCGTGGATCGTAAAGGCATCGTACCTTTAATGCCTCACTTACTATACATGACCTCTAAAATTAAGCTTCAGTCTTCCACAAGCCCAAAGCTAACATGGAAGGCAGTTGAAGTCCAATCACTATGAAGCCACATATGAGGAAAAGCTTATAGGAAATAGAATGCTTTTGAAGGCCGACATCATGCATCGTCCTAAAAGATGGGATAGCCATCCATGGGAGATGAGGAAGTAGTTGACCGTGGACAGGATGGGGAGCGGAATGGTTGCAAGAAATGCCACCATCATTTCCTGAGTTGGGTTACAGGCTGTTTGCATGAGCTCAATGCCTGTTTTTGCCAATGTGCGTGAGACACCAGTGAGTATGAGCAGCTCGTCCGATGCTATGAGTGAAGGTGAGGGCTCCTGTCAACCACCTCTATGTCATGAGGGCAACCGGGTCTGTGTTTGCACATATGTGCACACTCGTGCAAGTGTCTAGGCCTGACTTACCAGAAGGGTCAGACTAGGCATGCGTGTATGTCTGTGTGTGTGCATAGGGGTTTGTCTACAGATGCAGAACTCGGCTGTCACCATCTTGAAATTCTTCATATTTTTAACAAGGGACCCAGATTGTCATTATGTAGTCCTTCCTGAGAGTAGACGTCATGGTGAGAGGGTGAGAGGGAGTCTGTGGAGGCATCAGTATGAGCAGGAGCTGGGTCAGTCAAAGTTGATGAAGAGGGGATACTGAGCACGGTCCGGCCAGGGTGCCCCTCACCTCCCAGGTGTGTGCACCCAGGATCTCCACGTGGCGTCAGATGTGAGCCGCTGGGGCTGGAACGGCCCTGAAGGGCTCGATGCTGAGCTGGGCAGTAGGGAACATGAAACCTTGACGAAACATTTAAATTGAAAATCAGGACACTGTGTCTACTGGAGTCTGTCCTAAAACATTTTTTGAATGCTTGTTATTCAAAACAAAACTTCCTGTTATTCACACTTTAAAATGAATATGAACCAAGTCATGAAAAGAAGGGCCTGGAAAATGGGCAGAATTCCAATAGGTACCGAAGGAAGAGAGAGTTCAGGATGGATCAAATGCATAATCAAGGGCCCAGGAGCAAAAGATTTGAAGGCATAAGCAAGGAGCAAAAAATACACAAACATGGCTAGAGCAGAGGTCCAGCGCGGAGAGAAATAACAAATAATACTGGAGAGGCAGATTGCCACCAGATTATGGAGGTCTTGGCATGTAGAGCTGAGGAGTTTGAATCCCTTCCTTCCGGTAACAAGGAAGGAGCCATCTCTTCCTTCTTCCTCATCAGGAGGATGCAAATTTTATTTGGGTAGCATTGCATCTCTCTTAAACACCGTATTTCCAGCTTCAGTGTGACTGGACAGTGAGTTGTAGGTCGAAGTGTTGGGTGGGATGTCTCAAAAGGCTACTGAAAGGATTGATCTAGCCATGAGATGTGTACCTTCTACCCTTCTGCCTCTGTTCTTCTTGTGTTTGCATACAGATATGATGCCTGGGGACATGAGATGACCTCAAGATAGAAGTCATATACCAGGAAGGGGGACAAAAAGAAGGGAAAGTGGCATATGAAAGACTCTTGATAGGTCTTTTTAGCATAAAGCACAACCACTATTTGTGGAGCACATTGTGGGAAATACTGCTGTAGGCAATGGAAANTGCTAAACATTTACTAGCACACCACTGGTCTCTAACCGGAGCCTAAGGGTTATAATTTATGGATAAGTACATGTTCTGAGACCAGATCTCCAGGTGGCACAGGGCTCTTAGTTCTAGTGGCTGATGGACAAGCATGCAGGCTGACAGCTCTGAGTCCCATCTCATCACAGTCGAAGGCCCAAGGCTGACAGTCAGAAGGCAGAACGGCCAGGAATTCGCTCAGAAGGACATCGGGTCCTGAGAGACGGCCTGGTCTGGTTTTGCACCACTGGTTATTTAAATCTCAGATTGGCAAACACGTTTCAGCCTCTGAAACTTTAAAAAAAGGTGGGGTTTGTTTTTGTTTTTGCAGGGGTCCGTGACACAGCAGGATGGGTGGCAGAGCCCACCTCCACTGGCTCTGCACCCCCCTTCTGGCTCCAGGCAGGACCGGAAGCGGAACTCCCTGGCTTCAGGGTGCACAGCTGGAAACCTCCGCCACAAGGAGTGACAGCTGAGAAGAGATGCTTGTTGCCTATAACGCGCACACGGGAGCCTTGCTCTGACCCACACAGGCAGTTTACCCCAGAAGCTGTTTACAGAAGCGGCCGGTTTCACCTGATAACCTGAGGTCCTCCACAATGAGGGCCTGTTTCGCACAGAAAGGATTTTGTTTCATGGCTTCCAGGCCCAGGGGAGCGGCCTGGTTCCCACACCGCGAGCCGGGAAGAGGCTGACCGCGTCCACGCTGGCCTCAGCTGCGGCATCTTCCAGAGCAAGTGGGTGAGTGTGCGTGAGAATCCAGGAGAGGACATGGGCGTGGCTTCAAGCCTTAGAAATGTCTTGTTCAGTGTGCAGCCAGCACCTTGTGAGAAGAATTCCAGCTTCACCAATCATCAGGCGAGATAAGCCAGATCCCAGAGGAGCCTTCCCTTGGGGCTTCTCACAGATAATCCAGGACGCAGATGTGTGGCATGTCTCATACATGTGTGGACCCCTTCCAGACACTGGCGTGCCCACACCCCTGACAGTCCTCAGAAAGCCACGTACTTGGTTCATTTGTGTGCTTTGTGGGTTTTGTGTTTTGTTTTGTTTTAATACTGTAAGAGTCTCTAATTCTGTAACTGAGAAGAATCATAGTTTCTTATTGGGGGGGGTCACTCGTAAATTATATAAATGCCTAACCACTATGCTATACACCTGAAACTAATATAAAATAATAATGAAAGTCAGCTATTTAAAAAATATATAGTCGCGGGATATAAAGTATAGCATAGGGAATCTAATCAATGATATTATAATAGCTATGTACCATCAGAGGGGTCGTAGGCTTGTTGGGGCTATCATTTTGTGTCGTGTGCCAATGTCTAATCTCTATGTTGTTTTGCATACCTGAGGTGAATAAAAAAAATAGAAGTTAATTGTAAGAGTGATTTTAAAAAGAGTCATACTCTATACCGTCTTCACAATTACCCATGTGTACATAAATTCATGACATATTTTCCCTCTGACTCTAATACATTCCAGCATGTGGAACTGACCACGGTTGAACATTTCCCAGATGTGTTTATTTTCTTGGAACCTCCTTAGCCTTCTTGTACCATGCCTGCATGTGTCTCTCAGTAAACAGTTTATGCTCTGCGGCTGCTCGGAACTCTGGTCCAGCCTCTTCGTGAATATGTCACCATCCATGGGAGCTGGATCCCCTGTCTCACCAACAACCCCATCACCCCCAGTCCCTGGGCTCCTGTCTCACTGCCGCTGCTGGGACTGGTGGGGGTGAGAAGAGGTAGGAGGCTGTGATGAATTAACCATGTGCCACCTAACTTCCCCATTATAAAGTTAGAAAGACTCCCGCTGGTTTTATACATCAGCCTCTTGTGCGTTAGGATAGTATGTGTCGCTTTACCCTGTCTGCTCACGTTAGATAAAAATCATCCCCTGAATTCAGGAGCCTCTTTCTTGAGGCAAACTCTGCATTTATTTCATTTGCTCTTTACAGGCACAGGGTACGTGTCCCAAAATTTAGACTCTCAGGGGAGTGCAAAGCTCCACTTAGGCCTACAGCCCCAGGCTGAATTCTCCATGTCAGTCATACCCAAAATGCCTGAACTGAGCCACTGAATGAGGTTCTGGCCTGGCCGCTAGCGGGGTGAGCTTTTATATCCCGAGGGCTAGTGTCCCTCGGTGATAGGTCTCTGAGATTGGCCTCAAGGTAGATGGAGAAGTGGTAGAAATTGAGCCCTACACCCCAGCTCCCTTTACAGACAAACACATCCAATTCCAATTTAAACAGAAACTGAACTGTGAGAAACATTTTACCCCTGAGGATGGGGACGTGCAAACAAGGTAAATTATTACAAAGCCAAGAAAACCTGTTTGCTTTGTCTTGAACGTCTAGGATGGTTTACCTCTCTCATCATGACTCTGTGATGATGAGAGAGGTAAATATTTCTCTGTGTAAATATTTCCCCAGGAAGCCGCTTGCAGTGACTCATACACCTTCTCCCACCAAGGGAAGGGGGATGTTACCATTTTTCTGCCATCAAGGCTCTGCCTCTTGATTGGAAGACTGATGCCCACGAGGTTACCTGCCCCTCACAGATGAACCTGGAACTGAGAACCCTGCCCTCGTTTCCCCTCAAAAATACAAACCACTTTCATGAGAAATTAACAAGCAAGCAGTGCACCAGTAGGCCTGGACATTTTTACTGTTGCATTCTAAATTTGCAGTGTCCTAGTTAATGAAAACCTTGCCCATTTGCATAAGTATACTAGAAGATGTCCCTTCTCCTGGCAGTTGTGTCACTTGATGGCTGAAATATACAAGGTCTTAGATAAATCCAGGAAAATGTGATGTTGGAAATTGCTTTAAATCCTCCCCAAATAACAAACTGCTCTAACACACTTTTAGCAATTCTAAACAATACCTCTGGTTGATAGTACAGAAATGCCAGCTTTGGTAACATGGTCATTTATAGAACCAAAAGAGATGGGGCAGCAGTGGGGGTGGGATGGAATTATTGACTCTAAAGAAAGAAAACAGGTGGAAAATTTTAAATTGGTGATAGGTTGGAAAGGGTAATATTTGTTGCCACAATTCTATGTCAGCTGTCTCCTTGCTCGGGCTTTCACAGGAAAGGATCCATGCTCCTTATCTCTCTCCTCACCTGCCTCCGTTGTTTCTGCAAAGGCTTATTACCTTTAAATTCTCATGTATTCAGCTTGTTCTAACTTAGAAGAAAAGATAACGATGTAGCTATCATTGATTGAGTGTACAAGCAAATTCACCTGTACGACTTCATTAATTCTTCAATCCAGCTCTGCAAGGGAGGGGTGAGAGAACGGAGTCATGGCGGTGGGGTCACTCCCAGCTGGAGGGCGTTGGAGCCCGGTATCCATTCCATCACCGCNAGTCCCCTTGAGTCTTTGGCAGAAAACAAACTGCACACAGCATTAGGAACAATAACGAAAATCATGGTTTACTGAGAGTTGACTGCGTCCCAAACACCTTGCTGAGTGCTTTATGATAAACGATACAGAGTACATGACCCACATGGCCCGCCTGATACCTGGTCGCGCTATGTATGGTACCAGCAGTCACTCTCATCACCACGGCCACTGTTATTTTATGGGCAGCATCTTATTAAACAACCTGCGAGGAACCTCCACTTCCAGGCACGTAGATGGGAAGCAGGACTGTGCATCCTGTGTCCCACTGAGGGGGCTGCAAAAGGCTTCTTCACTCCAGGATGGCTCGGCAGGGACCAGATGGAACCTCATGGTAAGTTCTGCCCCATGGGAGAAAACCTTTCTGCTGAGAACTGGGGGTCCGGGGGCAGACACTGGCCAGGAAGAATGTTCCACTGGGCTCTCACTGGGTTGGCCTAACATTTGAAAGTCAAGACATTTCACCTGGAAATAGGGATTCTCAGCTTCAGATGAGAAGCTCTGAGAGTCCTCCAACCCAGAGGCTCCACTCACTCCAGATGCCTGACTGGCCCTAAAGGCATTTGGGCTCCTGACCCCTGAACCCAGCTCCCCACCCTCAGGATAGAAGATCTCTGGTGAAACACATGCTGCCATGAAGCAGAGGAAAATTTTCCAAAAGACACAGCTCTTGCTCAATTCTCCATAGTAATATAAGAAGAGAGCAGTCCTAGAAACAAGTTTATAGACAGAAAGAATGGAGGCAGATATTAAATTCACACCGGGAGGGAAAAAATTCAAGCTCATTATTGAAAACAAAATTAAATCAGTAAAGCTGAAGATGAACTTGAATAACCTCATAAGATCACAGAGGAAATGAATAGATATTAAAAAGATGAGAAAATAAGATCATAGAGGCGGAGGACTAACCACGGACATCCAACCCAGGAATAAAAGCCACTCCCGACAAAGAGCATCCTGGAAATGAGTATGATGCACTAATAAAAGGTATTAGAGAAAACTTACGTCACCTGGAAATGGACTTGTCTGCTGGAGCTGCGAGGACTCAGTTTCTAGGCAACACTCATGAAAAGAGATGGATGCCAAGACGATGCTCGCAATTCTTTATAGTTTCAAAAGCAGCAAAAGAACCCCTTGGAGCTTACCCTCAAGAAATGAAAGCCAGGTCGGTTGGCCCCGAATTTCCCCTCTGCTTCATTAAGTGCCAAGAAGTAATAATAGAGACACATGGGCAGAGCTGAAGCTGAAAGCGCCTCGGCCGGGAACCTCAGACCACGAGCAGGCATCACCCACAGCTCCTTTTTCAGCTTCTCCAGGGTGGGGGCAGGGTTGGGGCAGCTCAGCAGCAGGCCACTAAATTTGATGACTTATACAGGAAACTTGTCCCAATGTCCCATACCGGGGGTGCTGTTCCAAGAACAAGACTCAGAAGCCTTGAGAGAGGCCAAGCCTCCCCATCAGATGGCCTGGCCCCCACTTTGGACTGATGTGAGGACCCGATGGCACCTGTCCACCAGCTCAGCACAGTCTTGGGGATTAGAAGCCCACGATGCCAAACCTGCGTCAGTGGAAGCAGACACCTAGTCCCCGCTGGCATCACG
>NW_017731367.1:3189571-3191615 GCF_001890085.2 Hipposideros armiger | reverse complement strand
GGAGAGGAGGCTCAACAAAAGAGAATTTTCATCACTGGCATGCTGCAAGGATATTCAAAGGACCTGTGTAGGACGGCGGCTGCTGACGAGAAACCTGAGCTTACCTGTGATCCTCCAGGTGGTTGATAAGATTGAGGTTTCCCCACAGACAGCTCGGTCTGGCCTACAACAGGTGTTTTCATATTACCTACGGATTTAAGAGACCCGTGATGCTCAGCTTAGTTAATGTCTATGATGCAGCCACCCTAAGGCAACAGATGTACTTTATAACTTTCAAAAAACAACAGCTCATGAATAAACAATGGGTCTCATACAAAAGCCCTCGGGCTAGAGACCCAGCCGAGAGCCAGCCAGTCCCCCCACCCTTCCCGAAACATATTAAGAAAAAGCAAATCCCTTCAGCTTTCTGCATCTTTCCAGCCAGGAGCTCGAGGGCTATCTTTCCTTTTCTTTAGAAGCAACTCGACTGTAAAATCCCACGAAGAAAAGGCAAACAATTAGTGGGTGGTAAAGTAGTGAGACAAAGTAATAATAAATACGGATTTTCCAGGTTCTCTTGTATTCCCATCCCTAGTTTCAAGTTACGGGACCTATAGCCAGCTGGCTCCATGGGTCTGTGGGGCCGGAACAGTCCCTGCGCTGGAAAGCCCGAGTTGGCTTGAACAGTCCCTGCGCTGGAAAGCCCGAGTTGGCTTCCAGCTCTGGGATTCTGCGAAGGCTCCTGGACTCCTCCTTAACCCTCAGCTGAGAAAAAGAACATCTGTTGGGATGTGTTTCTGAGCCTTTGGTCAGAATTCCATGCGGAGCCGGCCTGGAGCCCGGCCGTGGGTCTACACCCAGACCTGCTTTTGTCAATAGGCAGTTACTTCTACCGTGTCCTCCCATGATTAAGCAGAGATGCTGGAAGTCTCCCCAAAGGCCTCCTCCGCCTTCTAAACTTACAACTAGTGGTGTCCAGTAGAGTTGTATCATTTATTAATTATTATTTTTTTACCTAGAATGGAAGTTGTTCATTTCACAATTCGAGGTAAGATTTCTGCTACAACTTTCTTCAGCAGCAGTACCAGGTTGCTTTAAATCTGCCCTCATGCTCAGGTGTATCTACTAGCTCGCAGAACNAAATCAGGTCTATCCTGACAGTTAACACTCAAGTCCCACATTGTGTGTCATTTAATAAGTAAACTACTGCTCTTTTTAATGAAGCCAAAATGATGATGTCACCATCTGACGTGCAGTTGTGTCCCCAGAAAGAGGGAAGGAAATGCTAATTCCAAGCAGCCCACATGGCAACTGCTCGATAAATGAAGCTGAGGAAAAAGGCCTTGCAGCTCTGGCCCATTCTTTGTCTCTGTTTAAAGAAAGAAACTTGAAAAGGCAACTCGGTTACTCCATTTGGGTGTCTGGGGGCCCTTTTAAGTTTCTCTTTATAGGCCCAGCGCTGCTGGTGGTTGGGACCTACAGAGTAGACACAGGCAATAAGTGCAGACACCTAACGGAGGAAATGTCCTGAGCCTCTTCCTGCCTGCTTCTTACTCCCGCTGCCAAGTCCCAAGGTCACCAGCTTGCTCGCAGGAATTGCAATGTCGGGGGGCCTCCATTCCTGGGGGGATTTGACACCTGGAGGGCTAAAGCCATAGGTAAGCATGGCAGTTCCACATTAGGTAGCATGGCATTAGTCAGCTCCAGGACTGGGGTGTGGGCATTGGGTGCAGGAAGGTTGCCACTCTCTGTCCCGACACTGCTGTAACTGGAATGGAAGAACAGCCTTGCATGGAACCAGGCCTCCCAGAATGCTCCACTCTCCCTACTGTAAGCTTCCAGAATGTTCCACTCTCCCCACTGTAAGCTGTGACAGGGTCTCTGACAGCCATTTGCCCTTCTATGAGGAGACCATGTGTTCATGTGAATGAGCTATTTCTTTGTGGGCAGCCTACATCCACTTCCCCTTCTCCGGCCACGGGCTCTAGATGAGGCGGGCTCTGTCCCAGACTCTAGCCCTGGGACATGGGGCCTGGAGGAAGCCAAACAGCTCCTTTCGCCCCTC
>NW_017731367.1:3172106-3182736 GCF_001890085.2 Hipposideros armiger | reverse complement strand
AAAGAGTTTGAGGGGGACCTGGAAGCAGGAAGATCAGGTTGGCAGCTAAGATGAGAGCTCAGAAATAAGGTGGTTTGAGTCAGAAAGGAAAAAATATGTTTTTCAAGACAAAGTGAGCAGATGAACAATTGTATTGATGGGATCATGAGGGAGGTGATCATGCCATGTTGGCAGAAGGTAATGGCAGAAAAAGAACTTGAGTAGAAAATGGGTTTGGGGAGGCTAAATAACTTCATCTATAATGAGTTTAAGTGTCAACAGGAGACTAAGCAGAACTCTCCAGTAGATTAATGGAGATACAGAACTGGAAGTTGGGAAAACATTCAGTTTGGATTTGAGATCGCCTATTTAGAGGTGCTCTTTGAAGAGCAAGCGGAAGACTTAGAAAAGCATGCTGACTCTCTATTACAAAAGGACTGTTGTCGTGTTGAGCCACATTGTCTCTTGTGTCCAAATTCACCATTTTTTGCCCTACCTTGTGATGCTGGAGCTGGACCCTGTAACATCTCTCCTTTTCCAGCTGCTGGAGTGTTAGGCTCCATCAGAAGAGGGTGCTGGATAGGTGCTTGAGGCAGCAGGAAGACCCGCCCCTTCCGGTTCCTGTTCTGCATCATTATTGCTCAGCCTGGTGTTGGGGGTGGGGCTCTCCTAGTCTTGCTCTTTTATTGTCCGCTCTTCTTCATCCTGCAGGTCAGAGAAGCTCCTTTGCACCTGCTTTTTCTGAACCTGTGAGAGTCTTCTTTTATGCCTTCTAATAATTAACCACCTTCCATGAAGGAACAACTCATTACATTACATTTTCCCTGTTCAATTAAATGTTGGGTTGTCAGAAATGTCATGATGTATTTTGTCTATGTCTTTCAAAGGTCATTTATTTATACAAAGAACAAAGATCAATCAATGATATGTTGCCCATTTTGTTCGATAAACTTTTGCCATCTTTGAGTGAGCTTCATAATTCCCCATTCATAGAAGGACCTGTCTTTATTTGTGAAAAACTGAACAAGGTGCTGATTTACAGCCTCATCTGAATTGAACATTATACCACGCAAGGAGTTTTGAAGACAGCAAAACAAGTGGAAGTCTGATGGCACAAGGTCAGGCAAGTATGGTGGGTGTGGCAACAAATCCCACCAAAGCTCCAATAATTTTGGACAGGTGATCAGACTTGTGTGTGGTCTCGTGTTGTCATGATGGAACACAACTCCTTTACAATTAACAAGCTCTTGACGTTACTGGATGATGGATTCATTCAAACTATCCAATTGCTGACAGTACACATTCGAATTGATTGTTTGGTTCCTGGGTAGGAGCTTGAAAAACACGACACCTTTAAAATCCCACCACACTAGGAGCATAACCTTCCTCTGATGAATGTCTGCTTTCGATGTCGTTTGAGGTGAATCATCACTTTGGGACCAAGACAGTTTGTGCACCACGTTGTTGTAAACAATCCACTTCTCATCACCAGTTATCAGTCACTTCAAAAAAGGATCATTTTCCTCACGTTTAATGAGCATATTGCAGATGTTTATATGCGCCATCAAATGAACTTCTTTGAGTTCATGCGGAACCCAAATATCAAGCTTTCTTACATATCCCAGCTTCTTCAGGTGGTTGTGAACACTTGAATTATGGATGTTCAATGTTTCTGCAATCTCGTGTCATGTAATGTGGGTTTGACTCGATCAATGCCTTTATTTTGTCGTCATCAACCTCGGTGGGCCTCCCTGACCGAGGAAGTTGGTTGAGATAAAAATCACCAGCATGGAATTTCATGAACCATCGTTGGCATGGACATTCTTGTAGAGCATTGTCACCGTAAACTTTATGTAACTTTTCACAAGCGTGACTCGTGTTCTTCCCTTTATGAAAGGAAAACAGTAAAATATGGCGAAAATGCACAGTTTCGTCTTCCATCTTCAACTTGTTGTAAAATCTCCAAAACTAAACCAAATCTCTCAAAATTTTTTATAATGAAGCTAGAACTGCCAGCTGTCAAATGACATAGCAATAACATAGATGTGAATGACTCTAGTACTTCCAAAAATGAACTAGTGCCATCCATTGCAAACATGCATCATGACTTTTCCGACAACCCAATACCATGGTTTCTGTCTCCAGACTGGACTCTAACTGATGTCCATGTGTAAAAGAGATTCGACTTTCCTGACTGACTATTCATTGTACAACTACAACCTGCAAGTAGAGAGTAAAGATTCAAATAATGAAGAACTTTCAAAAGTCAGCTCTACAAAGGTTAGAACAGACTGCATTGAATTACAATGATTTTCCTGCTACAGCTACAGCCCCCTGGCAGGGATGCTATAGAGAGTCATGCATTGGCTTGGGGTGGGTTGGATGAAATGAAAGTCACCCCTAGCCTGGAGAGTCTACGGTTTTATGATGTATTCTGGGTCTGCTTATCTCCACTAATAATTGACTCTTAATATTCCTGTTAGGCTTTCCAAGACACGATTAGAGTTTGTCGTTATAAAGCCATGGGAGTAATATGAGAAAGGCACAAACACTTAGTGTTGAATTCGTTTTCATACGGATTTTTCAAATGGTCTTGTGACCTTCTGCATCAATGTTCTTGCCCAAGTTACTTCTATTTCACAAGCACCTAGATTTGGAATTTGTAAAAACACTCAAATAACCAACAGCTTAATGTTGGGCGAAGCTAAGTGGCCATCAGAACAAATTATTCTTCAATTGCAAGAGAGCCTTCAGTGTCACTCACCCACTTCTGTTCCAGTCCATATATTTCAGTGTGGAGCACGGATTGAAGAGACAAGTAGAATCTGAGTGAATTATCCACAGTCCATCTGGGAAAAAATTCTTTTAATGTCTGTTAGAGCTTGATCCATCCTTCCCACAAATGAAAAGCTAATGTCAGCTTATTCCTTTTTGTGCACATTAGCTTCAACAAATGAGCATAGAGCATCGTCACTCCTGAAATTCTACCTTATGGCCTTAGAGAAGCCTACCACTGCCATTTAATGCCTACATGATGCTTCTTGGTTTTCTGACAATTTGATCTTTAATTTTGATATAATAATCAGAGAAAATGATTCATAGCAGTAGTATATCACTGTGAATCATACCCCTTAGCAATGGAAACTGGTCCTTTCGTACCATTACTTTTTCTTTGGATTTTCCTTTTATATAATTTTTTTTTGTTTTCTCTTTGTATTCAGTTGTTATACCTTTGTGTGTTACTTTGAATTATTCCTTTTTACATGAGGTATTTAGGTATGCCACTTTTGTTTTTAGTGGTCCTCTGTTAGGGACTGAATTGTGTCCCCCCAAAATGTATTGTGTTGAAGCCTTAACTCTCAATGTGACTGTAATTGGAATTAGGAACTTTTAGGGAGGCAATTAATGTTAAGTGAGGTTGTGAGGGTGGGGCCCTGATTTTATAGGACTGGCTTCCTTACAAGAAGAGGAAGAGATACCAGATATCTATCTATCTCTTTCTCTTCTCTCTCTCCCCTTCTCCTCTGCCTCCCCTCTCCTCACAGAGAAGAGACCCTGTGAGGACACAGCAAGAAGGTGGCCATCTACATGCCAGGAAGAGAGGCTTCAGCAGAAACCAAATCTGCTTGCAACTTGGTCTGGGACTTCCAGCCTCCGGAACTGTGGGGAATAATCTATTGTTCAAGCCACCCAAGCTGTGGTACATTTTATGGCAGCCCGAGCTGACAAATATAGTCTCTTACAATATACATGAATGATTTTGGTTTTTGATCAGTTGAAGAATTTTTTTAAGGGGTGTCAAACAGGTTTACAGTGACTGTCTTGTGGCACTGTGCTCTTGTTCGTACTTCCTTACAGTTGTCTTGTCTCCTGCCTTTCCCTGCTATGTGACCTCGGTCTTGTGCGTTTTAATCTCTGCTGCTCTATACAGCATATTTTATATGAATCTGGCAATTAAGACAATGGAGATGAAGTCTTTAGGTCACTGTAATAGCAGTGATAATTGAACTTATGGGAATATTTGCTATTCTGAGAAAGTGTAGGAAAAGGAAAATAAAAACAGAGGCCAGGGGGCCAATCCTTGGGGGATGTGAGTATTAGGCGGAGGAATGGAGCTGTAACAGACATGCAGGCAGAGCCCAGAGAACCATCCGTAAGTGCAAAGGGGAGAAAGGGCTTCCAGGAGGCAGGCTGCTCACTCTCTCCAAGGCTTCAGGGGGGCCAAGCAAGATTTAATTAAGAAAAGATCATTGGGTTTGGTAACTAAAACATCACGAGGGAGCCTTGAGAAGCCGTCTTTTGCTAAGTGGTAGAGGAAAGGCCAAGGTTAAGTGCGTGCTGAAAAAGTCATTGTAAGTAAACTAGACCATTCTCAGAGGACAAGGAGCAGGAGAGGAGAGAAAAAGGCTTACAGCTTCAGGAGACAGCTGGTACTGGGCCATGGGGGAGACGGGACATGAGTTGTAACACTGGAGACGAGACTGATAAGGCAAAGTGGAGAAGGTATCCTTGATGGACCGGTCTCCAAAGGCAAATGTTGGTAGCTTTGGGACGCGCCCTTCTCCCCTCATCCCTAACTTGAGGGTAAGCACGAGGCATGGAATACATCATGGGCCACACTCCATTAAGCTTCACCTGCCGATGTCAAGGGCTCATAGCAGGGACTGCCAGAGCAATCTCAGGGAAAATCCGTTTTCAGCACAGGAGGGAATGGGGGTCATCTGCAAGTCAGTGGCTGCCATGTCTAAATCCATTAATTCAGTGAGTGTACTGTAAGCGTTAGGATGAATGAGCACAGCATTTGGTGGTGATCGTCTTCACGGAGCTACCTCATTTGTGTCTCACAGTCACTCAGTGGGATTTTTAATTTAACAACTTTAAAGAGGTGGCTTGGAAGGTAAGTGACCTGCCCAAGGAGGCAGAGCTGTTAGGTGATGGAAGCACCACTCCAATCCTGAGCTCTTGGCTCTGAGTTCAGTGCTTTTTTCACAGCATGACATTCTCCTTTTCAGCATTCATCTCCTCAACAGCCAAGCCAAATAAATATGATAGAACAAGAGTGCCAATAGGACAGACCATAAGACATAATTGCAGGAAGTTTTCACTCTCTGGCACTCCATCTTCCAAAATGCATGACCTTTTTGGAGAGAGGGTTGTTGCCTGAACCCTGCCTCCTTTTCTGCAAGTAGATAATGGTGTGTGACAACCTATAAAATGTCCTAATGTCCAATTGCTCCTTTCCTGGAGGTTAAAGGCAGCCCTCAGACCCTACCTCTCAATTGTTCTCCTTCGCTCCTGGGCTCTTCTTTCATCACAGGAAGCTGTCAAGCAGAAGCCATCCGAAGCCCATGGGGGGTGGAGTGTGATAAGGAGAATGGGGTGTCAGAATGCCCTAAAAAACTATGACCCACAACACCCACAAAGCCATGTGGGATGAACAAAACTAGCGGGTAGCTTTGAAAACATTCACAAGAATTGCATCACTCTAAGGAACATTTTAAAGTGTAAGAGTACATCAAATTCAAACATCCTTAAATTCAAATAGAAGCATAAACATAAGTTAGAATCCCACAAAGTCCAAAGATCTGTGGAGCTTGATAGAAAATATATTTAAATATCTTAAAAACTAAAAAAAAAAAAAAATCCAAACAAATCATCACCTGGGATAGAAGCTGCTGACCTCTGACATTTGAATGGAAAAAAAAGTAACATGTGTATCTTTACTCCTGGTACCACTGCTCACATGAGCTCTGAGACCAGCCTCTTCATAAGCTTGCAGCTCACGATCCAGTGACTCTGAAAAGGTGCTCGTTTGGCTCAGTGAGTGGGTGTCTGCAGCAGTAAATTTCTTACACAAACAAAATCTCTGGCTCTAAGTGATCTGTTAACTGGGATATTTGTGGATCCGATTTCTTTAGTGTTATATACTGCAACTCCAGAAACATTTAGAAATAAGCATCCTTAGTTAAAATGGATCTTAGCTGTCTTCTTTAGTGGATAGAAATCGTTTCACTCACAAAAGACTTAGAATTAAATGTAAAAAGGCTTAAGAAAGTCAAAATCAAATCTGTATATAATGGGTAACTTAATGCGCTTTTAACATTTAAAAGAATGGGGGCCAGTAGTGTGGTCCCCTCCTCCTCTCTTTTACATGACGTGATTGATGAATTAGTGGAGGCCCTTCTTTAATTTGAAACCTTGACAAATTTATCCGCAGATTTAGAACATTTGTCAGAGCAGAATAGGGTGCAATTTCAGACACCAGCTGGGTGCCCTACACTTCAACGCAATCCTGACACTTTCAACCCAAAATAGCATCATATCCCACAGATTAAGGTCCCAGTCCCACGAGACTGTCCCCCCTTTCTCCTTCAGAGGCCATCTCAAGTCCGGATTGTCTGTCACCTGTGTTTCTGACCTACTGGATATGGATTAAATGTTCAAATGACCTCTTCCTTGGGTTCGAGTAATAGATGCTAGAGCAGCTTAAGGAACTCAGAAACATTTTATTTATCAGATGACTGGCTTATTATAAAAGGGCAAGATATAAAGAAGGAGCCAGCAGCTTCCATGCACTCTCCAAGCTCACCATTCTCCCATCTCCATAGGTTCACCAACCAGAAAGCTCCCCAAACCGTCCTTTTGGTGTTTTGTTTTGTTTTGTTTTAAGATTTTTATTGGGGAATTCGGGAATGGGAACAGCGCTGGGGAATTTGGGAAAGGGGAACAGACGAGTTGTTGTCGTTTTGTTCTTCAGTCTAGTTGTGGAGGACGTTGCTTCACTGGCCCNCTGTCCACCAGCTCAGCACAGTCTTGGGGATTAGAAGCCCACGATGCCAAACCTGCGTCAGTGGAAGCAGACACCTAGTCCCCGCTGGCATCACGGGATGGGTGTGCTGAGGTGTCGTATGAGCCAGACACGTGGTGGGGGAGGTTTCTTCTGGGTACACCCCACAGGTGATGAAGGTACGCCAACCCTGCAAATACTGGGGGAACCGGCTAAATAGAGCTCTGAGTCTCCACCGATCCGGGCCCCCACACACAATCCCCAATGTGCTTTGCCTGCCAGAGCCACTTTCCAGGGTCTACAACACTGCTTTTGAACCCCAACTTCATCCTGGGGCCCCAATATCCTTGGGCCATTTAATGAAGCAGGGGGGAAATTTGGGGCCAACCAGCCTGACATTCATTTCTTTGAGGATAAGCTCCAAGGGGTTCTTTTGTTGCTTTTGAAATTTAAAAAAATTGCCAGCATTGTCTTGGCATCCATCTCTTATCATGAGTGTTGCCTAGAAACTGAGTCCTCCTTGATCCGGTGGACAAGTCCATTTCCAGGTGATGGAAGTTTTCTCTAATACCTCTTCTCAGGAGCCGAAAGGCCAGCAGGGGTCCGCAGAGCACCTGCTGGACTTCCTATCCCCGTGCCCTCTGACATGGACATTCCCCGCCTTCTACCCGACCTCCCAGACACCAGGAACGGGTCCTCCCCTCGGAATGTGGCTGGAGGAGGCTGAGGCGCTTCGGGTTTGTCCATGAGGCAAAACCTTAACTATCGGACCCTGAGTTGGGGGCCATTGCCAAACTCTCCGCCAATGGAGAGTGCACACCGGGAGCCTGCCCTTTGACCCTGCCTCTTTGGAACGCCAGTGCCTTCAGGATTCCCGTCAATCACAGCATCGCCAACCCATCATCCATTCCGCTTACCCGTAACTTCCTTTCAACTGCCATCCCATGTTCCTGCTTTCCTATATTGAAATGTTTAATTCCTCAGTTTTATTTTGGAGGTAGAAAAAGCNGCCCCTTTTGATGTTTTATGAGGCATCATCACACAGACATGATTGATGAAACCACTGGCCATGGGCTGTACATCCAACCTCCAGCCCCTTTCCCCTCCCCAGAGGTCAGAGGGTGGGACTGAGAGTTCCAACCCTGTAATCAAATGGTTGGTTCTCCTGGCAAGCAGCCGCCACCTTTAGGTGCCCTCCAAAAGTCACCTCATTAACATAACAAAAGACACCTTTGTCAGTCTCATCATTTAGAAAATATCAAGAATTTTAGGAGCTCTGTGCCAAAACAGGACAATAAACAAATACATATTTTTATTACAAATCATAATATCACAGTTTTAAAAGTTCAGTTTAACTCTAAAAGCATCCACGAAACCTCTAATTAATGGGAGCATTTAGCCTTAGCCAAACAGAGGCGGTAGGGGAGAAAGGCTTATGTTGTCCTTCTCAGAAGCTGAACAAACTTGATTCTCGTTTTTTCACTTGTCAGTGTTCAGTTCGCTCATTGCTCCACAGCCTCCTGAGCAACATGAAAAATGCTAACCAGAATGAATTGTTTGGATGTCTTGAAATTAGCATTTCCAATTCAACTCCAAGTTCTGCTAATGGATCTCAAGCTGTCTTTACAGCAGGTTCAAACAGAATTTGTCACTGCACTATCCGTCAAGCCAGGGACACTGGCTGTGATCATTCTTGTCCTGAAACAGGGAAAGAAAGCAGTCCCAGAATTGATGTCAGCAGCCCTTCAGCAAGCTCCTCACTGGGGGCCCAGCAAGTAGCCAGGTGACCTGGGCCCCCAGTGTGCCTTGATTTGCTCAGTTTTAAATACATATTCCTACATCCGCTTACAGACCTTGGATTCTGTGGCGTGGAATAGAGGAGCCCCAAGGCATATATGTGATATAACAAGCAAAACAATGTCACAGGATTGGAAGCCAATTTTGAGCTGGGTTAGATTTATGTGCTAGTTTCTACGGGGTCAATCAATTTTCAGTGGGGTCAGTGGGTTGGATTTATATCACAGGAACAAAGGATGATGCAAGATGGTGCTCGGGAAAATCTGGCAAGTCACATCCCTTATCAGCATTAGCATTTGGAGATGTTTCTTTGGAAAGATGGTGGTCCAACACCCGTCCCCATTATCTTGGTAAAAAAAAAAAAAAGCCCTGTTGTGGGCAACCCATGTCATATGGACCATGAGGCTAATCCCACTCTTCTTGGTCATAGAAATGACATGACCCAGACCTGACCGAAGTAGCCTATTTTCCTGGCCACAGTGACTGGTTGAGCAAGAGCACGTGATCACAGCTGGTCAATCGAAGTCTTTTCAAAGATCTGATGTGTGAACTTAAGAAAGAGATTGAAAGCCGGGAGCTGCCAATGCCCACCTCTCCTGCCATGCAGAGACAGCTCACCTAGGGAGAGGGGAGGTGCTGAGAGAGGGACCGGGGGCATCCTGTGGATACTATAGTTGGGTGAGTTCCTAGAAGGCATTTTCTTACATTCCTTCCAAAACTGAGATTTACTGTTCACGGGGAACTTAGGAGGAGAGGTTGAATAACGGTGCACTTGATAGGAACAGCCAACCCAGTCTTCATTTTCTCCCAGCTCTTTCTTGGAATGAATCCATTTCCGGGCAACTATCAAGGATAGAGCTGAGGCCATGGCTGAACCACGTAGCCAAAGCATTGGTGACCTGACAGCCCTTCATCTGCTGTCCCTGAAAGACCAGGGAGAACGTGTGGCTCTTCCTAGGTCTCACCTTGCCCTGGGCCCAGACCTTCAGCCCAGGAAGAACCAACTTAACTTTAAGAGAAAAAGAGCTTCCAGAATCTGCGTGTACCTTGGTGGAAACCCCATCTCGAGTCACATCCAAATTCTACCCCTTGAATTCTTCACTCCCCAAAACTGCAAGGTTCTATTTATTTTATGGGACAAGCTCTTTCAAGAAAGGTAAGACAAAGGAAATTTATAGAGAGCAGTTTTTATGATGCAGAGAGAAAAGTACTGTGATTTCATGTCCTAGAGATGGATTGGTCATTCTCAGTAATTCCCCGGTTGAACAGAAAGTAGAAGAAAAACGTGCGTGAACTTGATCCCTGCCCTGGGACAGAGAGGCCTGGCCACGTGCTGAGCGTAAGATCTCCAGGAATATCTTCTGTAAAGTGAGTCGGTTGTACTCCATAGGGAGGGCCAAGTGGTTTCAATTCTTGCATCGACTCTGGACAGTTGCTGGGGGCTGCTTGGTGAAGAAAGCGGAGGGAGCTGCTGGTGGTCTCAGAAGGACAGGACATTGGTCAGTGATGACGTCTGCCATGGAGGTATACAGTAGGGCATATAGTGATGCACCCATGGACTAGATTCCCTTAAATGTCTCCTCAAGCCCAACTGGCCTTTCTGACTCTACCTGGTTCTGCAGAGAAAAAACTTTGAGTTTACTTCATGCACATCCAGATGTTTATGCTGGGTAAGCCCATGTTCCCTCCAGGAGTAAGGAAACACTGATTTCATTAACAGGCAGGCACACGGGATTCTCTTCCTGATACTCTGTCAAGATGGAATCCCCAGCTTAAAGCTATAGTGACTTGATGTGCCCGTGACTTGACAATCACCATCTTACTTCACCTCAGGCAGATTGGCTTGGACTCTGCAGAAGTAATAGAAACTGTTGGGAGGTTTGGGGTCCTATCTCTTTACCACTTCCTTCTACAAATTTCAAGCAACTGAGAATGGACACCAGAAACCAGCTGGGATCCCAGCATAGCGTTCTGTCTGCTGAGCAGAGCCTGAAAATGGCCAAATGCAAGCCCTCTTGTAAACGGCGTTGGGAACCCGCTTTGTTCCTCATCCAGGATGGAGGGTCC
>NW_017731367.1:3163687-3166484 GCF_001890085.2 Hipposideros armiger | reverse complement strand
TAAAAGAAGAAAAAGAAAAGGCAGGCCACCTCCAAGTCCTGTCTCCAGGGCTGCTCTGAGGTGGCTGACCTGTGAGAATGCCCGGGCACCAGGGGACCTCTTTGCAGAGCTGGGAGCAGCCTCCCTACAGACAAATTCAAAGTCCCTGGGAAGGGGCACGCTGGGGTTGGTTACCCTACCTCTGTCTTTTTCTTTTGCAAAGTTATAATTCATTTTGTTTGTTTTACGTAGTCTGCTCATTAAGCTTCTGGTTTTAACATTTTATTTTGTTTATATTGAACTGTTTGAAGCTTTTCTTGGTTTCGCAATTACTTCATGGCTTTTTAATTTTATCTTTATCTTGCTGTTTTGATATTTTGGCTATCACCCTCTCATCTTTGAAATGAATTCGTTCGATCCTTTGCCTATGGTTTCATGTTTCTATTCACCTCTTCTCTCTCGAGTTCTACTTGTTTTTGAAGTAGTTTCCTGTTTTACTTCCATTGCCTTAATTATCTATTTACCATTTACGTAATCCTGTTATTTAATTATTACATAGAGATTTTGCTTTTGATTTTAGGAATTCTAGTCATGGAAGGCTGGTGGCAGGTTGACAGGTGTGGGACACTGTCACCTGACTCTGAACAATGGCATGCTTATTTTTTCAGGAAGCCGATGAAAACGGAAAAGAACAGACACTCGTCACATTCACCCAGGATCTCAGAAATGGGTCCCAGGATAGTGACTGAGCATCATCTATTCCTGTGATGACCAGAGAGAAAGGAAAATCCAAAGAATTTGCTTTCAGAATTCTGGTATTTTGAAAGCGTATAATATTAAGATTCAGGAGGAAAAATATAGGCATGTTAAGAAGTGATAATATCATGTCTCCTGGGTTATCGTGAAGAAGGCACCGATAACTAAATTCTCTTCCTTGTCGTCTATTCATTTTAGAACTTAGGTCATTATCTAAACAGAAGGGGCAGAGATAGGAGATTGGAGAAGCTATTTTCATAAATGGCGATCACGCACATAAAATCATGAGCATAGGTATCCTTGTAGTCGGGTTTTGAACGGGACAGTCTTCTTTCCTGCTGTCGAATACCCCACAGGTCAATAAAGCCACTCGTGGTCCTGCAGGCCCCTCCAGACTCGCCTCTCTGATTAAACTCGGGATTCATTCAAGAGGACCTGGCCAAAGAGGGAGGCTTCTGAATCACCAGGAGTCAAACCATTTCATCGTTGTCAGTTGGACAACAAACCTTAGACCGGGTCCATTCCACAATGCTGTGTTTGAATTCCTGAGAGAGGTAAAAGCCTTCAGAAATCTTGCAAGTGAGCTGCAATGTTGGGAAGTCAGCATTTTCTAATCTGTGTGCATACGTGTTTATAATTGTCAAATGTTTCGCTGTGATGGCGATTAGGACGGTGGGGAAAACGGTCATAGCCATAAAGGTGGAGAAAATTGGAATGCATTGCGCTCGGCAGACAGAAAATGGGAAAATAAATGGGTCTGGTTCTTGCTTTGGCAGTTTGAGGGGAAATTTTTTGAAGTAATGAAGGGAACTAAAATTAGATAGGATAAGAAATTGGCTCGTGAATCGAAAAGCATCAGTCTGTGTCCTAAGTAATATGAAATTCCAGACAGTTAGAATGTGCACATTGCCTTATGTCATCTCAATAGAGCCTTCAAATGTTTATTACATAAAGATNGCTGACTTTGGAACCAGGAACATTATCAGGAATAGAGAAGGGCATTACCTACTGAACAGGGGTGAATTCTCCAAGAAGACAGAAGCCTAAAACTGTATGCACCTAACAACAAACCATCAAAACATGTGAGGACCTTCTATGGGGGATGTGATTGTGAATCATTTTTTTTTTTTTGGTTTGCCAGATATTCTCTAGCAAACATGCATGAGTTTCTTAAAAAAAGCAAAAAGAAAGAAAAAGCAAACGTCACTGCTTCCCCCGCTGCCTGCCTGTCTGTTCCCATGATGGAAAGGGGAGGGAGACGGGAATAGCCATGGCAACAGAAGCGCAGGGGGTCAGACGTCCATTCAAAGATATTTTAAGTGCTATTCTTTGCACTTGCAAGTGCACCTTGTCCAAGAGAAAAAAGAGCAGGAGCTTAACCCGGACAGATGGTCTTGCAGAGGGAGCTCACCGCAGCAGAAATCTCAGCATATCATCCTTTAAAACCCAAGTCCCCATCCAGGCTTCCCTGTCAATTTAAGACCAAGTTCCCCTCAGACAAGTTTTGGGGAAGCATTTGGGCCCAATGGCCGCCGAAGGCCCGGAAATGTATTGACCTGCAGATGTCTGACCTTCAGAAGGGACTGAGCACTAACAAAAGGCTGACATTCAGTCGTCAGGTGTGGGAGGGGCGTTCAGGGCCAGTGGCTTGGGCAGCTGAGCTCCGTGCAGCCCTCAGCTGGGAGTCAGGTGGTGTTAATTAAACAGCAAACGCTGGTCCCAGGAGTGTTTATAATTCCTGAGCAGTCTTAAGCTTTGAGCTGTCTGCCAAATCCTAGCTCTGGTGAAAGACAGCAAACCCTTGTCCTCAAAAAAATGCTATGTAATGTCCTGTCTTACTGAATGAAAAAACTGGATTTTTTTCATTTGGGGACATAAATCTCATCGACGAAAAGTCTGGTTAATAGGAAAACTTGAGAAATAAACTTTTGAGGTTAAGATATGTTTATAGCCAACTGAGAATTCATCAAAAGATATTTTCATTTAGTTCATGTTGATAAGAAGTTGTTCCTGCCTTTTTTCCCCAGCATAGCTCACCACCAATCTTTTTTCATTCTTGAGG
>NW_017731367.1:3160239-3161194 GCF_001890085.2 Hipposideros armiger | reverse complement strand
CTGAAGAACAAAAGGACAGCAACTTGTCTGTTCCCCTTCCCCCAATTCCCCAGCGCTGTTCCCATCCCCCAATTCCCCAATAAAAATCTTAAAAACAAATGTCCAACAGCCTTAGGCTTGGAGCTAAGAACATGCACTCACCCTCCGTCCATGGTTTTGCTGCTGCGGCAGCTGGGAGCCCAGACCCCAGGCAAGTACAGAGGGTTTAGGGAACAGAAGCTACAAGAACCTGCCCTCCCTCCACTCACACAGGTGCGCACATCTCACAGCGTTTCTCCTCTTGTCCATACCTGCCTGCCGTGAAATCATTATCTCCTCTGGCTTTGAGCCCTGGTCCTCAAAGAGTTCAAAGACATTCCTAAATTTAGCCAAGAGCCTCTGTGTGCCAGGCAAGGTTTTAGGCTCTGAAGATACAGGGGATAGGACTGTGCAGGTCTCTGCTTTGTGGCACTTCCATTCTAGCCGGAGAAGGCAGGTGACAACCCATCAGCCCAATGAGAAAAGGATGGGTGGTCCTACGGTGAGTACTACAAAGAAAATGACTCGGGGTTGGGACAGAGAGACTGGGGGTGGGACACGTCCAGGGGTACAGGGCGTGGGGAGTCCGCTAGAATGAGCTTGGTCCTGGAAACCGTGACCACCAGCACTGATTTTGAAGGAAAGGCGAACCACTGGTGTGAAATTCTCCAGCTGGTGGGCTTCCAAGAGAAACACTATAGTGACAACAGGAAAAAGGACAATCATTTCATGTTTCTACCACAGTGAGTGGCCTTTTCCATATCAGTGCGCTACACTTCTCAGATAGGATACCCAGTCCACAGATCGCACTGCCTTCTCACCTTCGTTTTTAGACTGGCTGACACCATGGGGCTGCACCCGTCTCTGATATTATCCCTTATGTATGGATTCTTTCTTTCCATCTCAGAGTTTGGGCAATTGTCTGTTTTGATAGTAT
>NW_017731367.1:3155238-3157342 GCF_001890085.2 Hipposideros armiger | reverse complement strand
CACATGCTAGTTTTATCTTTAGAGGATCTTCAAATGTCTCTGTGAGCTCGCCTTTACTCTTGCATGCTGGCTGCAAAATGCCTCCTGACGTTGCACTAGCAGACATGGGAGCACCTCCCGAAATGGAGAGTGGTTAGCCATCTTTATCCAGGGCAGGCACGTTGAGACTGTCCACCGAGTGGAATACATCGCTAACAAGAGCCTTCCATGTCAGGCAAGGAAGTGAAGGCATCGGTGACCTACACTCATTGTCAAGGCCGTCCACAGCTTGTCCTCCCAGCACCATTGTGGGCACTTGGACCAACCCTACCAGCCCAGAGTTCCTAGTGCAAGCTCTCTTAACCAAAGAAATTCCAGTTCCAAAGACATTGCTGGCGGATGGGTTTCTTTCAAGTAAGAGGATGGGGCATCTGACCCAGGATGATGGGGGAAGAAAGACGAGGGATTTAAGGAAACCAGCAGCTGGGAAATGAACTGCTTCAGTCTGTGCAATGAAGGGTCAGAGTCAAGCTGTCCTGGTTCTTGGAAGGACACAGAAGCCGCCCATATTGTCCAGGTGAAGTGTGCCTAAAACGCGTCATTTTAGAAAATGTTTGCAAAAGGAGATAACTT
The DNA here is from genome assembly GCF_001890085.2 of Hipposideros armiger. NCBI lineage: Eukaryota > Metazoa > Chordata > Mammalia > Chiroptera > Hipposideridae > Hipposideros > Hipposideros armiger. The sequence goes on along the minus strand of NW_017731367.1, from coordinate 3,156,730 downwards.
CAAACCAAAGTTGCTATTCCTGAGTGCCCTAAAAGTCTCCATGGCATTTGTAATAAAGAAGGAATCCAAATGCAAAGAACACAGAACCTCATCCACACGCAGAAATCTGTAGAAAATATACTCCAAAATAAGAGAAAATACGTTATAGCAAGTTACAGTTCAAATTAGTACTCGATAGATTTTATTTTATTTTTTCTGTGAGCTTTCCATTCTATTCTAATAGAATGTATATTCCATATTTTGGAGTGATGGGAGATTTTATATACATTCTGTTAATTTTAATTTTATTGGTTATAATTTTTGTCTTGCATATTTGATATGTCAGTTTCTTATACAGAAGTGTTGAAATCTCTCTCAATGGCTTCAAATTCAGTATACTCTGAGGTACTGTTGATAAGGCCTACAAACATGGTTCTTCTGATTGGGTTGTTCCTTTTAGTAATAGAGTAACATATTTAGTAACACATAATATCCTTCTTTATCTTTACTAATAATATTTACCTTAAATTCTTTTTTGTCTAATATTAATGTTGTTACTCTAACTTGTTTTAGTCAACATCTGTGAGGTATACCTTCTTCTATCTTTTTTTATTTAAACCTTTTGGTACCATTTTGTTTCTTTGTGTTTTGTTTCGGTTTTTTGAGTAGTATTAACTATATGTTTGAATATTTTACCTGGTAATCTCTGCCTTTTAACTGGCAAGTCTAATCCATTTATATTTATTAAGATTATGATACATTTGAACTATTTCTCCCAACTTATGGTGATTTTCTACATATCACCTTTTTTCTTTCTTTTGTCCTTTCTATCCTTTTATTGGATTAATAACATTTTCTATATTCACCTCTCTTCCCTTTATTTTCTCTATGAGCCATGGGTTATATTTCCACTAATGTAGTGGTTGCCATTAAAAATTTAACTTAACTATAAAGTTTTTTCTAGAAAATTCTGCAGTAATTCGCTATTTCTATAGTCCCTCAAATTATGGCAAGAATTTTGTCATGCTTATACCCACTAAAAAATACCCACATGCTTATTATTGTCCTTAAGAATTTTTATTTTATCCTCTTCTAGAACGTGCACACAAATGATTTTTATCGTCAACAATAGATTATAGTTACTATCATAGTTAACATTAATTTTTGGGCTCATCATTACTTTAAGTATGCCATGTCATCCTTCTGTGCTCACTCTCCTTCTTGCTGAATGTATCAATGATCTTAGCGAAATGCAACAGAAAATGGCTTTTGCTAATTAAATAGAAGGGATTTATTTAAAAGATATTGGGGTAGTTTACAGTATCATAAGGAGACCAGGTTCCCAGAATAATGACCAAAACCATCCCATAGAACTGATCTGATAAAAAATGGCCTCTGCTTCCCACAAGCATGAAATGTGTCTATTTCCACAGCTGTCATATCATCTAGGAGCCTGACATTACTGCAGCTGCCGTCTCTTTCACACTGTCCTCTTTGAAGGATGTTGCTATGT
>NW_017731367.1:3149348-3154219 GCF_001890085.2 Hipposideros armiger | reverse complement strand
TTCTGTGCTGTTCCACCAGAGAGGAAAGTGCAGTCAGAACACATGGCTGCAAGCGGCAGGGGTAGGTGGCCGTCCAGGGGGCCAGATGGAGACACAGATGTCACAAAGAGAGGACTGGCGGGGCAGCCAGGCGTGGGGCAGGGGACTTTGGGGGAAGTAAGTGCATGCAGAAAAGACAGGCCTGGAGAAGCGCTTTTACATAAACTTCTAACGTGCGGCCAGGATGCGGTAGCTCTTTAAAGTACCTGCTGGGTAAGGGCCGTGGGAGGAGCCTCGGGGTGCCCCAGGTCACCTCGGAAGATGTCATGGATCATGTCTTCCCAAATGCCCAGCTTCTGGGGTGCCCTCGGCCTGCTGAGACCAGTATGTTTGCTTTGACTCTTGAGGAAAAGAGACAAACAGGAAGTTGCTCCCAGGAGGTAGCATGGCACCAGAAAGGCCAAGCCGGGAGCGTTATGACCAGGTGACAATGCTGAGATGACAAGAAGGAAGGGCAGAAGGGGTGAGCAGATCAAGAGAGAACTGCTGAGAGCCTCTGAAGAAACTCGACCTACAGAATGTGGAGGTCGGATGAGAAGGAGGCCAGCGGCCCCACAGGCAGAATCCAGGGATGCAGAGCAGTCAGCTCGGGTATCAGAGGACGCCCCTACAACAGGGGTCTGAGTGACGGCCAATCCAAAGGCACCTTCTGTCCTTAAGAAAAAGGACCAAGGGTGCAAGTCAGAGCAGCCTGGGGCGAGGTGGGCATGTATCAACTTAGAGCATAGAAGACAGCACTGGCCTTGGGGCGGGCACAGTCCTGGGGGCTTGGCCCAGGTTTCCACACACCAGCAGTGTGACTTTAGACAGTTTATTTAACGTATCTGGGCCTCAGTTTCCTCACCTGCAAATTGGGTGGGGGGACGCTTTTTAGGCCCTCTCCTGATTCCATGATTCTCATTCTGACTCTATGATCCAATTGTTTATTGACAAATTCTCTACAAAGATGGGAACCATGGGCCAAGGTTTTTCACTATAAAGCAGAGGTCTCAGTCCTGGCTCACCCCAGAATCTTCCGGGGCCCAGGGCCCTGTAGTTTTTAGAATTCCTCATGTGGTTCCAATGAGCATTCAGAACAAGGAATCATTGCCTCAAAGCAGCCGTTCTCAGATCTGAGTTGGACTAAGCCTGGAGAGCTTCTTAAAACACAGCCTCTGGGTCATACCCCCTGGTTTTCTGACTCAGGAGGTCCAGGGAGGGACCCAAAAACTAGAATTCCAAGCAATTTCCCAGGTGAGGCTGCTGTTGACCTGGTGACCAACTGGAGAAGCAACTGCATTAAAGGAAAACACCTATTTCTCAATAATAAAGCAGGATTGTATTTTTTTAAAGTCTTTATTTATTTTATTTTTTTGCTTTTTTAATTTTTGACTCAATATGAGGAATAAGGAGCATTTTGTTAAATACGTGTTGAGTATTTTTGCTAGCATCTAAAATTCCAAATCAAGGTCATCTTGACCTGTATGTCAATTCTTGGACTAAGACTGTAACTTAGAAACTGAAATTTAATTATACCTGCCTGGAGGAAGGCTGTGAAAACAGAGGAGGGCTGGGTGCTCAGGAGGAAACACGGAAGGAGGAGGTCAGCGATGCGGAGGCCACAGTGCGTGTCCATCTCCGGGCAGAGGAGGGACACCTTGGTGCTCACAGGCGGGTGGCCGAGATGTCATTCCATCACACATTCATCAATTCACTCAACAAGTTTTGAATAAGCATCAATTTGTGCTAGATACTGCGCTAGGTGCTCTAATAGGTTTAGGCAAGAACTAAGATAGGCTTGGTCTCTACTCATATGATGCCCCCAGCCATCAGGGAAGACAGGTGATCAAACGTCGTCACCATAATGTGATGTTATGACTGAGGAGTTTGCAGGGAGGTGTGAGATCGCATTATAACCAAGCTGGTTAGGATCAGTATCATCCCTTTAGAGAGGAGAACTAAGATGGATGAGAGGATGGACAGATAGAAGAATGAATGGAAGTGTGGATGAATGGATGGACAGAAAGAAGGAAGGGGGTGAGGAAGGACAGGAGGAAGGAAGGAAGGGAGGGAGGGAAGGAGGGAGGATGAATGGGCCGACTTAGAGACAGATAGATTGTTAGATAGGAGTAGATTCCAGACTAATATAAGGCTATGGTGCTCAGCCCAGCAGTGTTATTCATGGTTCTTGGTTGCAAATAATAAAATAATATCCAAATATATTAGGCATAAAAGGACTTTACTAGAAAGTAATACAGGGTTCAAAGAACCAGAAAAAGGCTGGAGAGAACCAGACTTCGGAAATAGGAAAGAATCAAAGCTGATCTGAAAGTCGGCAGCAGGATATCCTTCAATCCGGCATCCATCGGACACCATTGCCACAGCCGCCGGACACCACAGCTGCCAAGGAGAGGACTCAACTCTGCTTTTGCCCCTGCATCATAAGCTTTTACTTTTTTTTTTGTAGTAAAATTCACTTGACATGAAATTCACCATTTTAACCAACTTGAAGTGTACAATTACGTGGCATTTAATGCATTCGTAGTGTTGCACAACCATCATCATTACTAGCTTTAGAACATTTTCATCACCCTAAACTCCCTACCAATTAGCAGTCACCCCTCTTTCTCCTTCCTTCAGCCCCTGCAATCTGCAACCTACCTTCTGTCTCTACATATTTGCCTATTCTGGGCATTCCATATATGTGGAATCATACAATATATGGTCTCTTGTGACTGGCTTCTTTCTTTCTCTTAGCACAGTGTTTTCAAGCTTCAACCATGTTGTAGCATGTATCAGTACTTCATTTCTTATTGTGGCTGAATAATATTCCATTGCATGGATAGGCAACATTTTGTTAGTGCATTCGTCACTTGATGGGCCCTTGGGTTGTTTCCACCTTTTGGCTATTGTAAATAGTGCTGCAGTGAACATTCATGTACAAGTTTCTGTGTGGACATATGTTTTCATGTTTCTTGGATATATACCTTGAAGTGGAAATATGGAGTCATGGGGGAATTCTATGTCTAACTTATGGAGGAAAGTTCGTTTGAAAAGAAAAATAAAAGGCTTCAGATTTAGTTCTGAGTATGGAGGTCTCGTTGGTCATGCCAAGGGTACACAGGATGTGCCTCTCTCCAACCCCAGCCCCTGTGGGCACATCCACAAAACAGGAAGACAGGTGTGAGGCCAGCCAGCTGCTCCCGGCCCAGGTGGGTGGTGAGTGGGCTTCCAGAGGCCAGTCCTTGTCCAGCTGTGGAACATGGTCCACTTGCATCTAGTATCTTTACCTGGTGATTTTAATGAATATTGCTTCACGTTTTGAAGCATATGGGATTAAAATTGGCATCAAAAAACTATTCGCCAAGTAAAGCAAACATTCGTTTCCAAAGAGTGAAACATCTTTTGTAGGAGTGATGAGACCCTTAGAATAGAAAACACTGAAAATGTTTATCATGGCAACTTCCAGGCTGCTTTTCTAGAAGAAATTTAGGTAATGTAGATAAGGAGCTCACTGCGGCGTTCAGGTTGGGATGAGTCCTGCGCGTGAGATGTGGTTGCACCTTTTATTACCTACTGTGGGAGGCGGCCTGGGCATGCCACCAGTCACCCGCTAAGTCACCCATTCCTGGGCATGATAAGACCTACAGCATCTGTCTTCTCTTTAAAAGAGCAGAGTTTCTGGCAACATATGCACAGCAAAACTCACTCAGGCCTCACCCCTGCCGTTTTAATTACGGCCTCACTGGCCCCTGACAGAGACCCCGGAGTCCACACTCCTGCTGACGAACGTGAGTCCTGCTGGGTTCACGGTCCACACAGCAGCTGCTGCTCCTCACAGCAGGTGGGGGCAGAGGGGCAACAGCTCGGCTGCTGACATTTCTGCGGTCAGAGCAGGCCACTATTTTTCATGGAATTTTCTTTTATGAAGGCAGAGAGACATATGTTTAGGGATGGTTTCTACTCACAAGACTGCACGTTATCTATCACCAGGTGAGCACTGGTGCGGAGAGACAGGTGCAAAGCAGAGCATTGCAGGTGTTGTGCTGACTAGGGCCGAGAGGGGCTCCTGCCCAGGGGAACAGGTGCCCAGGGCTTGGAGGGCATGCTGGCGCCAGGCTTTTCCACTGAGCCTGGTAAGCTCCTATCAGAGTCCGGTTCCAGAGACCCACATGGGGGCTTCTTAGCCACTACAATGACTCAGGAGGTATTTTGCACAACACAGACGTGCACGTTCAAGTCAAATCTTCCACCAAAAGCCACACTTGTCTTCTCCCACACGTGCGAGCTACTAGGGAGCTATAAGAAAGATCAGTGACTAAGTGGAAAGATACGTTGTAAACAGGATTGCTGAGTGAGTGTATATAATAAAGCAGTGATTTTCAAGTATGCTGTGCATTCGACTCACCTGGGGAGCATGCTGAAACTATCTATCCGAAGCTTCATCCAACCACACCCCCCGCCGTCCTCCCGACTAGGACCTGCTGAGAAAGTTGGGAGAAGGGCTGTCATGCACAGCTGTGAAGTTTGCACACTGCATAAAGGCACCTGGAGACTTGTAGGGGCTGACATCCAGGCCATAGCCCGCTTGTCCATCACGTGCCCGGGCTCAGGGCTGAGTCAGCCAAAAGAAGGGGCATTTTGGGATTTTTAACCCACACAAAGATTCTGTGCGTATCAGTTGACACCTTGCATAAGAGTGTATTTAAAAACAAAACAAAACCTCCCTAGCTAATTTTGTGGCATAATCAGGTTTGTGTACTTTTGGGGCTATAAAAAAAGTTACTTTATTATTAATGGGATTAGTTAGAAAAGGCATTTTAGGGACGTTCTTAAGAGGTTAAAACATATAT
>NW_017731367.1:3130247-3147196 GCF_001890085.2 Hipposideros armiger | reverse complement strand
GTATGACACGTTGCTACTGACCCCAGACACAGGGCTGGATACCAGTCTCTGGCCTGAGATAATTTACAGGAAAATTGGTAAAGATAGCAAATGAAGTAATAAGTAAACAAAGTGTCGTGTGTTATGTTTGATGGAGGCATACGGTTCAAGGGCCTCGGAGGAGAGGACTACGATCCCAGGGAGGTAGATGTGGGTGACGGGAGCAGGGGTGATTCCAGAAAAGCTAGGCTCACCCTGGCCAGACCGGGATCTGCCATGAGCAGCGCCCCTCGCCCGCCCCTCCCTTCACTCAGGCACTTCCACCTGCGGGAAGCTTCTCTCTAGCCTCCTGTCACCTGTTCCATTTAACACCCACTTTTCTTCTGAGTGTCCCTTCTCATAACCCCAGCAAGGTTTAAGGTGACCAACATTTCCTGGGACATGAGACTTTCGCTGCTAAAATGGAGACGGGACAGGCCAACCGGGATGGGTGGTAATCCTGAGCGTGGTTCCCCGACATTCCCCTCGGCAGCCCTCAGGGAATCGCATGTCCTTACAAAAAGGCAGCAGCTCCGTGAGGCCACTCCTGGCCCAGGTGTCCCCTGTGCCCCACGCAGCAAACACTCGTGAATACTGGCCTGTAAACATGGCCCTGAGGCCTCTGGAGAAAGGAGTAAGTGTTTATTAGGTGGACAGGGAAGGGATGCAGCCATGGGTTTGGAGAGCGTCGTGTGCCAAGGCCCTGGGGCACCGATGGAGCTTGGTGTGTGTCTGAGGAGGGCAAGCTATCCTCCACTGCTTCTAGGGTGTGAGGGGCCGAGGCAACACTTCCCCAGAGGAAACCCAGGAAAGAAGACAGAGTTCAGAACAGGGAGCTTGGGCTTGTCTCAGTGCGTGGAAACATCGGGTCATTTTAAGCAAGGTGTTAAATTGGAGGTGTTGAGATCTTGCTGCGATGGCACTGTGTTGGGAGGAATATTGTGAGGCAGCCCTTCAGCTAAGGTGTAGCAGAAGGGGGTGAAGACGAAGGGCTAGCGTTCCAGAAACATCCAGGAGGCAAATGTGTACTCACGACGTAGGTCTGAAGGAGGGGAGGGGTCGGCAAGGGATGCGGGGGAGGCAAGCGTTGTGTCCTGATTTCTCATTGGCGATTTGAGAAAACAAGATGAAAAACGGGCTTGGGGTGGGGCAAAGGTGTGTGATTCAGAGCACATTTCTCTCGCTTTGGCTCACAGGAGTTGGTGGTAATATTGAAACACCTGCTTTCACGATTCACTGTGTCACCACATTTTTCATGATTATTTGCAAGATACCGCATACCGTTGTAACATTACCATAATCACCCGGTTGAGCGACCATTTTCCAAACCGTTCCAAGTGAACAAGACAAAACACTCTGCAATTTTACGGGAGATTGCTTTCTGCATCGTATGCTTGTAAATAGGGAACATTAATAATGCAATGAGGAGGCCCACATGCTACACAGGATGAGAGCATCCCATTGCAGCTGGGTGCCATGAATAATTAATTTCTTTGCCAATACCAAAAGATATATTCTTTTATTAAAATACATTGACATTTTCATTCATGACAGACACCCACTCTGTGTTGGAATAATAAAGATCAAGTTAGTTTTCCTCAGTAAAAGAAGGGTTTCTACATATGTCAGAACAAAAACAACAAAAAAATGCAAACTGCTTTACCCAGTGAGTCATTTGTAATTATTTTTAAACTCCTCTGAATATCTGGAGGTAAAGAGTCTAGCTGCTTAAGATGGGACGGGTTCAGTCATTTGGCTCAAATGCTGAGGAAAAACATCTTCAAAAACAAAACCTTACTGTTCTTTAAATCAGCAATATGTTCACCATATTAGATAAGAAATGAAAATTTACTCTTATCACTCTCCTGAGCAAAAATAATAACTATCCTCTAAAAACATTTAGTATCTTAAAGGTCAGCCATAACCACACAATGGTGTATTTTTGGCAAATAAATATAATGCCAAGGCACTATAAACTTTCTGTAAAATATGATTCATAACATATTTTATAGAAAGCCATAATCTGTTTCACCCTACCTCTTTATTTCCAGTTTTTGCTTCCATTATAAAAATGGCCGTGACCGTTTTGTGCAGAAATTTTTATTTTGAAACACTTTCTCAGGTTATATTTCTAGAAATAGAATTGGAAGTTGAAAAGGCATGAGTATGTCTATTGCCAAATTATTTTCAAGGGCTGTTGGAATAATTTATAACCTGACAATCAGTATCACAGACCATTCATTTGAACGAACTGTCATCACTGTTTGGCATTTTCAATTTTAAAAAATTGTCCATTGCGTAGTACATAAAATTGTACTTTATTATTGCTTATAAGATTGTTTATAATTGTACATTATTATTTAACTTACTTTCCTTTGGTTATTAGGAAAGTTAGTCCAAATATTGACTAGTCACTTGCATATATGTTTGATCATGCATTTATCCATTTTATTGAATGTTTAGTGTCTTTTTACTGATGTGCATGAGCTATTTAAATATTAATGATATTTCCATTTTTCAAGTTTGCTTGACACACTTTTTTAAATTAGATGTCTGACTTTTAGTTCTATTTATGGTATGGTTTGACGTATGCTCTTTAAAATTTGATGGATTTAATAAATTAACCATTGTCTTTGAAATAAGCACTAGTGTTTAAACTTGGAAAACCCTATGACAAGCATGGGTTTGAGAAATATATTTAACATGTACTTCTAAATTGTTAGCACGTAGAATTTTTAAGCATGTAGACTTTTTAAGCACGCATTTCTCTAACCTACTGGAATTTATTGTACAGGATGTTGTTAATCCAGGCTTAAGTTGCTCTTTTTACAAATCATTACAAACCTTTTGATGACTGAGGATTCCATTTCTACTGAATTCATAAGTTCTTCATCCTAAGAGATTACGTTTTCTTACATAGCCCCGTTGGCTTGTGAACTCTCTAATGTACTCTGTTGATAGCTTGTCCATGCTAAGCTCATTTTGTTACTGTGAGTTTAATATAGGTTTTAACTGCAGAGAGGAAGGCAGCCCCTGAGATCGGGGAGCTGGCCCAGCACACACAGCCAGGCTTTGGGGTCTTCCTCATGTGACAGCAGAATGTCACATCAGACAAAGCCACTGTGGCCAAGAGGCAACAAGACCAAGCCCCACCATAATCACGTCTGGACACACACAAGAAGAAGCACATCGTCCAAACCAGCAGAATGCCCAACACCCCCATCCTGGCTAATAGGAGGGACAGCTGTCTCTTGACCGTTTACTGCTTGAGCCTTGCTCTGGTCTGTCCTCTGTCTAGATACGACTTCTTATCATATCTACCCCGTAGACTTGTCCCTGCTTTCTGACAACGCTCAATTCAGAGCATTTGGCTGGAAAAATGTAGACTCAAGTGAGCTAAATGTCTAATACACCTTTTAACTGAATTTGATTCGAGAATCACTTTAGGAGGCATTCAGTCTTCTGGGATACAGTCTCTGTGTTTCTGATTTATTTCTGGCTCCTCTCTGGAACCTCAGGGCGCCCCCTGGTGGTGGAAGCAAGGCCCTCAGCTCTGTCTGAGTTGTGGCAGGTCTGCTGTCCCCTGGGATATGGTGGCCTTTGTCCCATCGCTAGGTGTTCTGCTGACTTCTGGAGTTGATGGGCTCATGTTCTGTTCTCTGCTTGTCAGGGCCCTGTTTTGTCCATATGGCCCCACTCGGCTATTGAAGAGCTAGTGACATCCCTGAGTCTCTGCCTTGTCCTTCTCCAGGGGACGCTGGTGGGATCTTGTTCAGGATGAACTCCTCGGCAGACCTGCTGGCCTGGCTCCTTGTTCCTGTAACAGAGAAGCTTAAACCGTTAAACCTAGGTACTCTCTGACCACGCCCTTAGGCCTTCTGAACTGTGGTGTGCCACTTCTGTTGTCACTTGCCTCCCAGAGTCCCCAAAAAGGATCAGGGCCAGGAACTCTGCTCTTGGTGCCCCCTAAGCTTATCTAACACACCTTCCCCTTGCAGTCAGCTCTGGGCATCTAAACATAAACTGCCCCCTCCTGTGCCTTCCCATGTCCCCCAGGCAGGGAGGGGGTACTCCTTACGTGACAGTCCGTGTTTGGCCCAGCCTGGCTCCAGGAAGGCCTGCTAACCCTTCCTTGCAATCATGTCTGACAGCGAGAGTCCTGCCTTCCACACCAAATTTCCTGAGGGACAGCAAGTCCTTAGGTTAAAGTGAAAAATAAGGGGTGAATGAAAACAGCCCCGTTTCTCTTCTTTTTCAGTTGAAAAGTTTTATTTTCCCGATCTACGCAAGGGACATTTCCCTCTGACAAGTAATGTGATCAACGCATGAGTTCTGTACATAGTGACCAAGGACCTGTGTGAACTTATGACAACTAGCTGTGCAGGTGCTGCTGATGGCCCACCCAGCACCTACCCACCCACGCACGCACGCATCTGAGTGTCCCGGAGCTCCAGTACGTAGGTCCCTGCCCATGGGCAGCGTCCCAACCTGTCTCACTGCTTCCTTGCCCATGAAGCTATCTGGCACAGTTCAACATCTGGAGTCCAAGCTCAGGGAGCCCAGAAATCCTGGCGTCCCAAAGCCCCTGAGACAAACCCTCAACAACCCAGATGAAAGCTGTGGATAGATACCCTGCTTTCCTTTCCAGGGGAGGGGCAAGTCAGAAGGAGGACGGAAGGCTCGTCCGCAGCTGCCCACAGCGGTGACATGGCATCAATGCACCCTTTATTGGGTTCCCTCAATTCTCTGTCTCACCTTCTCCACTTCCGCCCTCCTGCTTCCTAAGATGACCCCCCACCCCCACCCCAGTAACCTTCCTGTACTCAGGTCTTTGTGGCAGGTTGGCTCTCAGGGGATCCCAAGCTAAGACATTAGCTGATAACTAGTACCTGTCCACACAATGAATGAAACACTGACAGAACATCCTAAGGGATACAGGGCAGTGGTTACGTTTCTTTTGTGGGTGTGTGTTGGGGGCGGGGTGAGGCTGACTCAGAGCCCTGTCTTCATGAGATAATTTACGTAGAAGCCACATATCAAGGCAAAGATGTGTAACAGCTGAGCACAGAAGTGGAGCTGCGTGCTCCCGCCCACTGCGCCCACTCGTGTGCCGTCCAGTCGCTTCTCGAGACGCATGCGGCTGCTCTTATGTTCTTCACTGTTTTCCCTCCTGTGTCGTGTTGCCCAGGCACTAAGGGATGAGAAATTGTGACCTCAGGCAGAAGCCTGGCTCAGGACAAGAAGTGCGCACTCCACTGTTGTGACTTTCTCAGGTTGTGATTCACAGAATATGAGTGAGGCTTTAGGTGGGCAAATGGGGTGTGGAAATTATCAGCCCTGTGTCTTATATAAAAGTATGATATACACAAGACGTTAATAAGAAAGTAAAATAGCTCAGGCCTACGTAAAATATTTTTCACCTAAATTCTGGGTGTTTGCCTCTTTAGAAATGGTCATTTCCCCGTGACTTTATCATGAATAAAAGATCCTACTAGGAGCTATTCTTAGAATGAAGTCCATTGACCTGACATCTTATGCTTGTTTCTTTTCTGCTCCTTCATTTAACTTTGAATTGGGTCTACTCTGACCTTCGGAACCTCTTCAGTCCATGCGTATCCTAGCAGGTGAATTTGGTATCTCTAACATGTCGCTGCACACTTCCTCAGTGAGCTCCGGCAGTGACATGATGCCTTCTTTCTGGACTGTCCGTAACGGAGTGACTTGAGAAAGCTTAAAAGAAGACCTCTCCAGCCCCACAGTCATGCACAGACAAGTGGCCTCCTTCCAAAGGACGGGTCTGAAATTTTCGAGACGCGTGAAAATTTGGAGATCCAGGAAAAGACTTAGCAATAAACCCAGTTTTTAGAGGAGGTGTTCTATTCTAACATGTAATGGAGCGGGGTGCTTGCCTCGGGAAGCAGATAGAACCCCAGCATCCATTAGGGAGAAGAATCGTCTGTGCACGTTCCTGAGCTGTCCCCTTTCTGGATGTCTTACTAGCTGCTCTTGTAGAGAAAGGAGCTGACGTGATGTTGCCCCTGGTACTGGCCAGTCTTTCAAATGCAGGGGAATAAGGGATGTTGGTCCAGCTGGCAAGAGAGTAGCATGACTATGAGCAAACCACAGAGGCCTGGCCAGGTCTCAGAGTACAAGCTCAAGGAGGAAAAAATGCTCCCTGCAGCTCCCGTCACGAGCACGGCGTCACCTACGTTGGAAGAGCCCGGCTCCTGAGCTATGAGTGACAGGCACACACCCCCGGAAATGGAGGGGCTGCGCCAGTGCCTAAGAAGTAGGGCACGTTTTAGTTGGCTGGACTAAAGAGAAAAACACAAAGCACTCCCCACTCCATTACAAATTATTCCCCCAAGACAATCAGGGCTGGCAGCATGCGTCTTGGCTCCCCACACCGAGCACCAATTATTTTCTTTGCAGTAGGACATCATTCCATGAACTTCTGCCATGAAAGACAAATGAAATGGAGATGGCAAAGCAATTTACAAAACGCAAAACGGCTGCCTAGTTTTCTTTTTGGCTTTCCAGCACGAGGGGGCTAGAGAGGCTGAAGGAAGAGAGGTTGGATTTAGGCATAGAACATTCGGAGAGACCCAGAAAAATAAGATGAGGAACCCAGGTGTGTGAGTGTGCGTGCTGCACGTGTGTGGGGGGTGTCTGTGCATGTGTGTGTGTGTGTGTGTAGCAAGCTTAAGCAACCCCAGCACACTGGGACAGTACCCCCTTCTGAAAACCGCACATGTTGTGTGGTGGGCCTGGCCCTTGGCCAGAGGTCAGGGGTTAGGCGGGTGTCAGGCATCCACGAAGCCTCAGCTCCCCTCCTGGAAGGAGTTGGTGCCGCCACTTATTTGAGAAGATGGTCCTTCCTTCCAGCATGACTCCATTGCCCCCATGACGTTCAGCCACGGCTTCCTTGCCCCACGTGTGCCCTGAGCCTCACCTATGAGCAAGGTCCTGGGAACCAGCAGTCCTCTGTCTAAAGGCAGAGCCGTGACTGGTTTCCCTGCCTGGGACCCAGCAGCAACCCCTTTTTCATCCTCTTTAAACCTCAGCTTGCTGGTGGGGACTAAGGTCCACAGTAACTGCCTTCTCTAGAATCCTCTGGGACCCTGGGTGCCTGGAGCTCTGCTTGGCTGCTGTGTGGGTCACCGTTGGTTCTCTTTCTGGGTACAGTTTGCAGGAAATGGGGAGTTTTGCTACAAGCAAAGTACACAGGTGAAAAGCTCTCTTGTGTGAATGTGTGGGGGCCTTGGGGAGCTTCCAGCTCAGAAGATTTTCTTCTGATTTGTTTGTGCTCCAGTCCTCTAACTACTTACGCCGTGAGCAAACACTTAAAGGGACCGTCAGCCTGATGGGGTATCAGTGCCCTTGTTTTGATACCTGGAGCTGGTGTCATAGGGATCACCCTTCCCTCTCTAAGAATAAAGGCTCAGGCTTTCAGGCTTGCTGTGTTTGTTTGTTCGTTTTGTAAAGAATTTCCAGCTTTGAAATCAAAGAATTAAAGTCCCAGTAAATGGTAAATAAAGGCCCCCAAATCACCACTGGGTCTCTCTTCGTTTCTTCTGCCCACCATCTTGGTACCTCTGGGGATGTAGAACGTTCTGCAGAAAACACTGAAACTAAATTTCACCTCAAGCCCTTGGTCTTTGTGAAAATCCAGAGCCATCAGCTCAAAATGACATGGTGCTGACGTCAGGGTCGGTTTCTATTCCAGAGTACAGGCTCGGAAGGCCTGGCGGTCAGCGTCGCTAGCCCTGATTCAGGTGTGTGGGAAATATGGCTGACTTTCCTCTCTAGCTTCACATTCATTTCTGTTTTGACCCTCAGCTCCACTGCAGCGAAGCAAACAGCCTCTGCCTGCTTGCCACCCCCGCCCCCGCCCCCCGCCCCATTTCTCCCGGGTAGAGTGTAGCTCCTTTGGGAATTACATTCTACCAAGTGTTCTGGTGGGATGGAGAACAGCGCTCTCTAGGCTTGGGCCATCCACATGTGCCCTCGTCTGCCCAAGGGAGCTGGCCTGGCACCCACAGCTGGGCCTGAGTGCCCTGTTGAACACAACTTCACTGAGTATCAACCTCATACAGGGGTCACTCTGTGCCCATCAGACAAGCCCACCCCATCATCATGTCTGAACACAGACAAACCATGGACCTTGTCTAAGCCACTGACATGACCAAACCTCCCCTAAGGAGGCTGACACACCTGGCTGCCGCTTCCTTACTGGTTAGCGTTTGAGCCTGGCTTCATCCACGCCCCCTTCTGTATAGACACACCCGCTCACAGAATCATGCCCACCTCCTGGGAGCACCCAAGCCAGATCCAAGTCCCACTTCCTTACGCCCTCCCCGCAAAGCACCCAACAGTTCCAGATTCTACAGTAAGTCCCTTCTGACATCTGTTAGTGGAAATGCATCAGTAAACACAATTGTGTTCAACCACAGGGCTTGTGTCTGGAGGGCACTGACAGCGCTGCCAAGACCTACTTGTCCATCTACCTGGTTCCTCAAGAATAGCTCTCAGCATCACTAGAGGGGAAGGAGCCATGCTTGTTTCGGTGCCACCTGAGCAAGGACCTCCATGGCTGCCTAGATCGCTATCTGCGCTGACCCCCTCTCCCCGGGGCCACCTAAGAGGCAGGCGCACAGCCCCCCTTTCTGACACCCACATATGTCCGTTCTCTCTGCTTCTTTTCCGTCCGCATTGCTCCCGCCTCTGAAACCCTACTCATGGTTCTCAAATGCTTTGTCCGTGTCCTAAGCCCTTTCTAGTATTTTAAGGTGTTAGACTTTTAAAGAAAAACTTTATTCCTATTTATTTGTTTTGTTTATTTATAATGTTGGCCTTGTCACGTTCCCTTTCTTTAGCTCAAGTCTACAGATCTGCTTGAATGGAGGGTAAGGATGGAAAGGGAAGTGGAAAATCCAAAGATTAAAAAAAGGCCTATCTATAATTTTATTTTAATCAGAATCTTTTCGTTGTTCAGGGCTTATAAAGGCTAAAACAAAAAGAACGGTAGTAAAAAAAAAAAGAACAGTAGCAAACACTCAGGTTGTATATAATCTTGAGAAAGACTAACTTTTGATGGTCATGAGATGCTAATAATTCTCTGTTGATTCAAAGTGGCGTCCAACCATCAGTCCATGGGTCATGCAACTATTCTCACCGTGCCTTATGAAAGAGAAGGGAAAGCACTTTTTTTTTTTTGCAATAACGTTTAAAATTTCTTTTAAAAAATACTAGTGGGACAGAAGTTCTGATTAGAGAAACTAGGATCTGGGCATATACATATATGTAACTTAAATTTAAAGTGCAACGGGTCAGTTTGCTGGAATCACATGCTAGAAAGAGATCAGGAAATCACCAGCCAGGAAGTCCTGTGATGTGACCAAACAAGAGGACACTTTGCCCTGGTCTGTGAGTTGCAAATGGTGTGTCAGGAGCACTTACGAACATTCTAGATGTTCAGCAAACAGGAGCGTCTTGTGATTTTGTGCAGTTATATGGAGCTTGGGATGGAGAATGTGGTTACGTGATGATGGGAAAATGGTGTCAGAATTGGCTGGATGAAGTTTTAAATCGTCATTTAGTCAGACGGGAGAGTGACAAGTTTATTCACATAATGCTTTTTGATCAGCTAAGAAAGAGAGAAATGGTTGCTTAAACTCTTCTCCCCTCACATCCACTGTTGGTTAAGGATCTCATTAGGAAAGACCTAGATACTTGAGAACTGGGTTTTCTAATGGCCCCTCTTTAATCCTCTTTTTTCCTGGCTCCTTACTCAAAGTTAACAAAATGTGTGGAAACGTGCCTTCATCCTACCAGATCCCAATACCTCATGAAAGGCTTTAGAAAACTGTTCATTTTTCTGTTTGCCTGAAACAAACAGCATTTATTCTTGCTGTCCTACCGAGAATCCTCTGTGTTTAAAAAGGGACTCGGTGAACATTTATCATGTTTTTGTAAAACTCATGTTTTCGCCAAATATTTCTAAATTAGTCCTAATTCACTTGGTCATCTTTGTAATTGACACCTGGCTATGGGATCGACGTCTCCAGCTAAGAAAATAAGCCATTTCAGCTGCCATCAGCATGGGGCAGGAAACTATTAGCCTGTCACAGTGTCCTAGCTCATTGGCATCAGCTTGAAATTAATGATAAATTACAATGAAATGCCAACAGAACTGCTTGTGTCGTGTTCAATAGCTATCAGCCACCCCAGCCTATGCAGCTGCACCCTGCTGACATGACCTTGAATTCTACCCCTTGGCATGAGGCAATTCAAAAAGTCTCAGGTCCCCCAACAATGGCATCAGGGAAGAGTCCAGTGGGACTGTGCGCAGGACCTCTTGAACACTGGACAGGAAACCTCCCTTAATTCAATCCTCCCTGTGGCTGCTATGCCACCCTGGCCTGGATTTATGACTTGAAAAATCATGGAACACCTCAACTCCCCCCAAGCCCATTCTGTGAGCTCACCTTGCACATGCTCGCCTCTTCCCTGGCCCCATAAAGAAAATGAGAGACCTTGCTACACAAAGGAGAAGTCCCTGCGTGCCCATTATCATGAAAATGGGCATGATAACCAACACTTACCTGTGTTATGACACCAAAATGGCTTCTTTCTACGCTTTCTATCTTCGGGGTGAGTTACTCAAGTGAGAATTTTCTCTTGGTTCCGCTGTCACAGCTCTGTTGGTGCCCCAGGTATGTGGGCAAGATTCCTGCCAGGCAATCCAGCTCTGGAGGGTTGACAAGAACTGTTTTAATGGCTCAGCAACTAAGACCCTTTGAGTGGGTTCTAAGATTTTCGTTTTACAGTGACTAAGATTTTTGTTTTATGGTGAATAAGAAATCCTGAATGCCCCCAGGGGAAGCGGAAATAGCAAAAGCCATGTGCAGGACATAACCATCATTCATGCAGCCATTCATCTAATGTTGGGCGTTTAGATTAGTTCCATTATTAAGAAGACTATTCAATGATATTAAAATAAATATTTAGGACATTACATGTTTTTGGAGTGTTGATTTTTCTTCCTAATGAAAGATTCCCCAAAGGGGAAATTATTGCTAGCTCATTTTCAGAAGCAGTGTTGTAAGTGCTTGCTTCACTGTGCTTTGGAGAGCATTGAACAACAAGAAACAGCTCTGAAAACAATCTTGATGCTGTTTAAACTTGAATTTCTTTGATTCCCAAGTACGTCATGACCTTGTTGTAATATTCAATCAGCGTTTCTCTTTCCCTGTTTGTACGTTATCTGTTAATATCATTAGCATGTTTACCTCTAGGGTTTCCACTGTTCTTCTTGTTGACTTTCATGAACTCAGAGTGTATAAAATATTAGCTCTTTATCTTTTACAATTATTTCAAATATTGTTCCTTAGTGTGTTGTCTGCCTTTTAATTTTAATAACCCATGCTTTTCTGGAATGCACCAGCTTGAGGATGACAATCGGGTTATAATAACAGTAATAAAACTGCATTTCTGAGACTCACCCTGCCCTGTGTTCCAGGATCTTCTGTATATGGGGTGCAGCCTTCTGTTCAGGTTGCCATGTGTGTTCTGGGCTCCTGGGTCCTCCAAATGGAGCAAATGGTCCACTTTCCCTATGGGCACTATATATTGTGTTGTATGGACTTAGTCTGAGGATGAGACAAGAAATCTATCTCTATTTCAAGAAAGCTCTGCAAATGATTCAACACAGACAATGTCAGGTCCTGCGTTGAACAAGAAATCCAACAGCACACTAAAGATATGGCTTCCATGATTTAGCTGTAGCCACACTTTAAAAAACGTTTGTGTTTTAGCTGGGAGGGAGCTCAGCAGGTGTCCACAGAGAAATGTGGCCGCCAACACTGCTGATTTGGTGTCAGGCTAAATGGAGAGAAATGCAGTGTGGAAATGCAGGTGGTGATGTCGTCTACAGGATGGACTTGTAAATAATTAATGGCAATATGTAAAAGCCTCAGGGTGCTCCATTTTGGCTCAATAGAAGGAAGAAGAGAAATTTCCTTGCAATCTGTGCAGCTATAAAGTAGAATGACCTGCCTCCAGAGGTAATGAGTTCCCCATCACTGAAGGTGCTCAATTAAAGGCTGCAGTGCACTTGGAATGATGAAACCATGGGATACACCAGGAGGAAAACCAGAGACTCTATGGCAGCGGTTCTCAATCTGTGGGTTGTGACCCCTTTGGGGGTCGAATGACCCTTTCACAGGGGTCGTCTAAGACCCTCGGAAAACAAAAAGATATTTACATTATGATTCATAACAGTAGCAAAATGACAGTTATAGAGTAGCAACGAAAATCATTTTATGGTTGGGGGTCACCACAACATGAGGAACTGTATTAAGGGGTCGCGGCATTAGGAAGGTTGAGAACCGCTGCTCTATGGCCACTTCATCTCCCTCTCTTAAAACCCTACCAACCCCATCACGGAATGAAATGAGAGTGGTTCAGTGAACCTCTCCTTGGTTCTTTGTTTGGGATTCATTAACTACTTCCATAACACATTCTAGAATTATTTCTAGGATCAATGTCAAGCTCATTGAACTATAGTTCGCAAGATCCCATTTTATTTACCTTTTTGGGGGAAACAAAAATGACTGTTACTCATTGGCAGCCCCCTTTACCCCTGGTCTCTGCGATGCCGCAGAGATGCCCCCTACTTTGCAATGCATCGAAAACCCTTCATTGACCGTCTCTGCAAACCTAGTCCTTCCCATTTTCACAGGGCACTTTCATGGCCTCTAGAACCCAAAAGCTACTTGACAGTTTTACACAGATCTCCATTAACTGTAGCATAAATGCTTGCAAAATATGGGGTAGACCAATCAGAAGCTTGGGAAAACTTGACGTCCAAGAGCGTGTTAATGAATGTTTCCCAGAGAAATAGCCAAAAAATGCAACATGCTGACAATAACCCTGAAAGTTAGCCGGAGGTAGAGCTTGTCCAAGAAGGAGCAGTTCTTCTAGCACCTTTACCGAGCACTGGGACAATGACTTTGGACCTTCACAGCAATTTATCTGTAGGAGGGTCACGGGAGAGAGGTGCTGTGGACTTCTGAAAGCCTTGGGAAAGCCACAGAAGGTATCCTAGGCATGGGGGTTGGAGGATAGCTTACTACGAAAGACATGCACGTTAGCAGTTCCTGAAGGAATGGTGTATCGTTGAGGCAATGGGTACCTCAGGTGGATTTTAATCAAGGCAATGCCAGGTCAGTTCTTAGTAGAGTCAGGAAACTAGGGATAAGGGAGAGCGAACGATGGATGGCTAGACTTGGAAACGCGGGGTTGCTCTCTAAGGCCAGAATGGAGGGCGCGGGGATGTGGATGAGGTAGGGGAAGTTGAGAACTACATATTTAATGGTCTTCCCTCTAAGGGAGAAAATGCAAATGATCTGACAAGAGTATAAGGCACTTGATAATGATTTCTCAAAAAGAAAGCTAAAATCTAATAAGTCCTTCTAAATATTAGACATCTATTGTAGTAGGAAGAATTGTGCTCTCCCCCTGCCCCCCGCCCCAAGAAGATATGTTCAAGCCCTAACTCCTTGTTCCTGTGACTGTCACCTGAATTGGAAGTAAAGTCTTTGCAAATGTAATCTGGTTAAGATGAGGTCATACTGAATTAGGACGGGCCCTAACCCAGTAAGTGTGTTCTTATTAGAAGGGGGACACTTGGGCGCATACACAGAGAAGGTAAAGGAAAGAAGGCCACGTGAACTCAGAGGCGAAGACCGGAGTGATACGTCCACGAGCGACGGAATGTCACGGACTGCTGGCAGCGCCCAGAAGCTCAGAGAGCAGCCTGGGGCAGATTCTCCCTCAGAGCCTCCAGAAGGAACCAACCTGCCGACACCTTGGTTTTGGACCTCCAGCCTCCAGAACGATTCCCACTGTTTAGAGCCATGTGGTGCGTGTGACAGCCCCCAGGAAACTGATACGCCTGTGCAGCACGTCACATGGTGACGATTTGGAATATCTGTGGTGGTGAATGAAAACAGAGATGACAAACAAGAATGTGGGGACCCAGCGGGGACAGGGAGCTAGACATTGCTGTTGACAGCAGTGCCCAGTTATAAGTTGTTTCATCTCAACCTGTTCCTAAGTAGGTAGGGAGAACACAGATGTTTGGAATGTTCTGGAGCTGCAGGCTGGTGAGACGGACTGAGGAGAGGGAGACGGGAAATGAAGAGTTAGCTGAGTAGAGGTGAGTTCAGGCTGGGAAAGGTGGGATGTGAGCCCTGGGGCTTTCAGTGAGTGTGAGGTGGTGGGAGGCACCAAGGGAGCTTCCCAATTTCAACATGGCGGGTCCAGTGGGCGGGAATAGAGTGAGGCTCAGGGACAATCAACCTCCTGACCCCTTTACTCCTCCATCTAATGGCCCAGGAGAGCAGCCCAAACAAGGAAAACATCTCCACGCCTGCAAACGCAGACTTTTCAGAGCGGAAGGGCTGGGAACAGGGAGGCTGCCAGCAAGAAAAACCTTCCTGCAACAGAGGGATCTGAATTTCCAATTAACAGCCAAAAGGTATGTTTATTACGTGGCTTTTGTCTTTTGTCTAAATGCCTTCTCCCTGGTGCAAAGTTTGAGGAGATAAAAGGACCCCCTCCAAAGACCTATAACCTCATTGTCCAAAATGGATTCGCTCTCCTGTTCGTGTCTGGCGAAAAGGTAGAGAATTACACTGGCGAGGAAAATAAAGGAAGTTGTTGGTTCCAGACAAATCATTGTTTGCCGCTAAGCGTTTGTCGTCTTGTGTTTTTTATCACTAGGTATATAATTGGGAAGCATGCAAATTAGGCAAGATAATGAGCTGCACTTTCTTTGACTCTAAAGAGGATATTTGTCAGGAAAAGGGATGGTTAAGTAGGGTTTTGAAAGCTACTGAATAACACAAAGGAAGAAATTGCATTTTTTAGGAAGAGAAACTTATTACTGGCCTCAATTAACACCTGCAGCATGGGCTTCGGCATTTCCGGGCATCCCAGGCCCCGGATGCTGGGTTAAGTGAGGGTAGAAACGGAGTAAGCCGGCTTCTTCCCTTGGGGCGAAGACAAATGCATTTAGAGAAGTCATTAGCAATGTGCCTAGCCATGGATTTCCTGACATTTTCTTCAAAGGAGGGATGAGAAACTTCTCTTTTTATTAGCTTCTGATGAGTCTGCTCCGAGCTTGATTTTAGCAAATTATTGAGAGGGCACGGTTCACTCAGGATTCAGCTCCCTGAACTGCAGAGCTAAAATGAAGGAGGCTGGGTCTCTAGACGGAACCTCCAGGGATGCCTGGGTGCCAGGTCCCCCATCCACAGGGGCAAAGTCATGGCTGCTTCAGGAGGCTGGAGGCTTTGTAAGTCATCTACCGAGCACCTTTTGAGTTCCGTGGCCTGCAGACTGTGTGAGGGAGATGTGCTGGGTCTGATTTCTGCCCTGGAGGAGGGTAAGGGTTGGAGAAGCTATGCAGCTGGTCTGAGGACCAGGAAGAGCCTCAACAGAGTGAAAAGGAGGGGAAAATGAGAACCTTGGCTGCCTGGAGGGAGGGAGGATGGGATCAAGGGGGAAAGGGAGAGGACTCAGAGGCCAGGAGGGAGCAGCGGGGCTGAGCGCTGCCTCGCAGCCACCTGTCCCACCTGCAGGGTGTATTTGTGCCACGAGGTGACAGGAGAGGCAGAAGCCAAAAAGACGCAGGGACATTTAAGCCGGGGACTGTTGTGCGTTCTCGATCCTCACTGAACTCAACCTCGGGAATGACCTGTCAGGTGGTTCTGCAGGAACAGGTCCTCCAGGGGCTCTGTCAGGAAGGGCTGTCTGGGGGTTCCGCTGGGGAGAAAGGGGCAGATTCACGGAGCTGGGACAGGCTGGACAGTGGCTTGGAGGCAGAGTTGGTTGGCTGGAGAGATGAGAGGAAATGACGGGTCTCTTCGTGCCTCTCCGACGCAGCACAGCAGTCCACACTGCGTCCTGGGTGGGGCTCGCCACGGCCCTCCGCCTGCTACACAGCCAGCCCATGCCATCCTTGTCACCTGCCTGCCCCCTGCCCCCACTCCCTATTCTTCAGGACCGAGTTCCTGGCCCTTTGCCCTGGTCTCCAGCTCTGGGCATGTCGTCAGCTAGGACAGGCCCCGTGATGCTGCTGTAACAAACAGTCCATAGTCCCAGCCACGGAAAACAGCACGGGGATGCTTCTCGCTCACAAGACGCATTGACAGGAGGCTCTGCTCATTACAGTGACTCAGAAACTCAGGTAAAGTCATCTAGACGCTGCTGGTGGATGTGCCGGAGGGGAAGAGGGCTTGGAAACCAGCACAGGTGGACCACAAAGCTGCTGATGAGCGGCCCACACTTTGGCTGCGCCCCTTGTGTGGTTCTCGAAGTTAGCTTCAGTTAAATGTAACATGGCGTTGAGTCCTCTTCTATGCTCCCAACACTCAGCTGCAGCCCTGGGCACAGAGGAGTGACGAGGACAGACACAGCCCCTCCCTCGATGCCGTGGGCAGACGCTGGCAGGAGAGTGAGCTAAGGCTTGACTCACATCTCTGTGAGCCTGTGGTGGCCTACACTCTACTGAGTGGGTTTCCAAGACCCCGCAGGCACAAACACGTCACGTGGCCAGAGGGCGCGAATCCTACGTGTGCCTGAAATCTGAAACAAAGCTCTACATGTGTTTTTGCTTGGAGATCAAAGGGCCTTGATTCACAGGGAAGACTGCGTAGGCAGACTTTCTTCCTTTCTTTCGCGGAGACAAAAATACTGTTGCCGGCAGGAGCTGGTCTAGATTCTTTTCTGAGTACTGGAATTGGGTGACTGTGGAATTGGGGTCCTCCTGCTCCTCCCACCTTCAGCTATCTTCATTTTGTGCTCTGTGCTAAAAGGGCAAATTCAGTACAATATCCAGCCCTGCAGTATTTTTAGCATCCCCG